>NC_142068.1:17705000-18060000 GCF_059756535.1 Pantherophis guttatus
GCTCCAGAATTGGAACGGGGGCTTCCAATTAGGACCTTTGTGGCTCTTTGAGTGTTTAAGGTTGCCAAATCCTGTTCTAGACATCCTAGAACAAAAAGCCACGGGGAAAAGTACAAAAAGCCACCTTTCAAAAGGACATGTTAAAATGGACAAGATTTTAATTGATCCATGGGATCTGGGAGAAAGCCCTCGCTATATGAACAAATCCTAATGCACTTAGCAATAACCACCCCAGCTCTGGATTAATACTCACGTTTAAATGTCCAAACTGGAAGAGTCTTGCTGTGAGCTTGATCACAGTTGTCAAAGATGCACTTAGAATGACAAGGCCGGAGATGAAGTCTAGCATTTGCAACACCAGGTGATACCACTCATAATGTAATGGATCTTTGCATGAAGAAGCAAACTTGCCATAAGGAAAAAACGATGAAACGGCATAACTGAGATAGTTTGTACCTGAAACCCCAGCAAAAGAATAATAGCAATAGGGGCCCAGAAGGAGAGATGCCATGGCGATAGCGCTTTGAACAGGAGAGCTGATGACATTGAAGATGCTAAAGGCAAAAGCAGCTTCCCACTGCAATGGAAACAAAAGTGTATTATCCCATTCGGCCGTCACATAATAGACAAAATACTCATGATACTTTAGAGATTCCTAAGCAATTTTTTTGCCTATCAACAGCTACTGATGGTCTTGTGTATTCCTTGAAAAAGAGTTTTTGTTCTTTGATGCCTTTGGAATCACAAACGCTACCAAAACCCAAAAGAAACACATTCAACTTAGAAAGTTAAATTGCCATTTTAAAAACACCAATTGCCAAGAAGCAAGATCCGCAGTTGTGTAAATTTGCAAAAACACAGGCTATGAACTTCAAAACTAAATCATCTTTTGGTTTCACATTTCATATCTTCACAACATAATGTTCTATTGGACAATTTTCATGTATGTCAGGAATCAAGCCATAAACTTTTTCACAACTCTCACATGGTTTTCCTATTATGCTGGCTGAAGATTTTGGAGGATGGGTCCAAAAAGTCTCTATTCCAAGTCCTTTTTACCAGTATTATTACTGTCCATTCATATATAACATTTTCCTTTGCACTACTGTTCAGAGGAACAGGGGTGTCCCCAGGTTTGGGATGAAAAAATGAAGCTGGTGGCAGTAACATTCTGACTGAAACTATGCACTACACACACACACACACACACACACACACACACACTGCACAGCTTCAATCAGATTGGTGCAGCCACCAGCTTCACTTTTTCAACCATACCTGGGGACACAGAGAAAGGTGATAACAATTTTAGGAAGCACCTCCAAAATGAGGGACGGAATTCATCACTTAAAAATGAGGGAATGCTGAACTGTATAGAATTTGTACATACTAATTTCTAAGTATGGTTTTAATAGAAATACCCATGTTGGTATGAGTTGATGATCAATGTCATTTCAGTATACTGTCTAGAGTAAGGTGACCAACTTTTTTACAATGAGAAGGAGGACACGTGCGTGTGTGCCGTGTCGTGTTTTGGTAAGAAGTAAACAAAGCCACTTGCACGCGGTGCACTCTCTCAAAACAATTCTTCTGTGTGGAGCGCATACATCTCATAATCATGTCTCGCTGCACTTTATCGAGCCTTGACAAATCGTCATGTCAAATACAAATATAGAGCCGAGGTGGCACAGTGGTTAGAGTGCAGTACTGCAGCTACTTCAGCTGACTGCTAGTTCAGCACATCAGCAGATCAAATCTCACCGGCTCAAGGTTGACTCAGCCTTCCATGCTTCCGAGGTGGGTAAAATGAGGACCCAGATTGTTGGGGGCAATATGCTATTTAGTATACTGTCTTTGGTGTAAGCCTCCCAGAGTCCTCGGAGAGTGGGCGGCATAGAAATATGAATAATAAAAATAAAAAAATATATATGTCACATCACACGCAACGGATCGGCTCAGCATCGATCGAATATGGAGATTTACAGATTAGTCTTCAAATATCGAAAAGGAGGACATGTAGGAGGACACTTTTTGAGAGAGGACAGAACTTACAAAAGAAGGACTGTCCTCCCTAAAGGAGGACGATCGGTGACCTTAGTCTAGAGCAGTGACGGTGAACCTTTTCGGCACCAAGTGCCCAAACCAGAACATGTATGCATGCACGTGCCGGAGCACCAGAAACCCAACGACCAGCTAGCCGATGTGCATGCCTGTTTTTTGGCCATTTTTTCAGGCCATCTTCAGGCCATTTTGGGGCTGTTTTTGGCCTGAAAACGGCCAAAAAACAGCCCCAAAAGGCCTGTTTTTTGGCTTTTTTCAGGTGCTCCAGCGCCTGCAAAGTCCAGCTGACTAGTGTGTATATGCACACCAGAAACCAGAAGAGCATTTAGCGATGACATGTCTGCCCACAGGGAGAGCTCTGCATGCCACCTCTGGCACGCGTGCTGTAGGTTCGCCATCACGGGTCTAGAGCCTACTTGTTTGATGCAAGAAACCAGCAATATCTCCTTTTCTTCAAGTTCTTTAAATTGGACTTGGAATGGACCAGGGAGTGGGTTCAAATAGTGGTCCGTCTTCTCCTTTTTTAACTTATAGCTTCTTTGTCTTGCTTTTTCATTATTAAGTCAGAAAAGGCAGATGAATAGCCAAGAGCACAAAGGAGGAGGAATAATAGTAGGTTATGTGACTCCAAAATTGGCAATAGGACTTCAGTGGTTTTTATGGGCTTTGGTAGACAGTTTATGATGCTGACAGTCCCATATTCTAACTATGACTTTTTCTTGCAAAAAAAACCTGAATGGATATTTTTTTTTTCAGCACTGTTTTTGAATCTTATGGAGCAGTCTCTATTTCTCTGTGAATATACATACACACATACATATATATTATAGACATTAAAAATGGATGTGGAGAGAACACATAGACATAAAATTTAAAAAACCTGAAATTTCTTTGGGCAGACAAAAAGAGGCCCTCAAACCCATATTCTAAGGAATTTATAAGGATGAATTTTTATGTTTACTTGATCTTCCCCAAAAGCGTAAATTGTTTATTCATTTCCTATGCATCAAAAAAGCAACAAAACTTTTATTTTGTTTATTTTGTTTAAAATAAATTGATTTGTTTGATGTGGCTTTTATTGGTTCTTTCAAGTCAGGAAATAAATATCTCTAGCTCTTGCCCAGTTTTTTAAACCTGGTGGAATAATTTAAATTGTGCATACTCAAAATCTTACATTATTTCTATGATCTATAGCCTAAGGCAGGAAAAAAAAAACCCATACTTTTCCAGTTTGTATCTAGTTTAATTCAATCTAGAATGTGACATCGCATGGAATAGCCACATAAATTTACCAGGTATCTTGAGGTCCACTGTTTCTCAGCCAGAGTAATAAGGACACCTGCAATAACAGCCTGTAGATAGAAGGGAAAACATATGGATTTATATCATAAAGTGAACAACATTAACAGTCCCTATGTTCTTTCTGAAGTATTTTGCAGAACAGTCTTTAAACAAAAAAAAAAAAGCACAAGGAAGCAAATTTACTAATATCAGAAAAACTTTCTACATCATGTACAGGAATGATTTGCTATAGATGTCTATGAAGATTCTTGGTCATCCAGGTCATGGTTGTCCCAAAGGTGCTTTTTCAAAAGGCAACTGGACTTCTTTTGTTTTTCCTTGAAGACTTTCGGGTCTCATCCAAGCAGCTTCTTCAGATCTGACTTTTGAAAAAAATACCGTATGTTCGGAGTATAAGACGCACCTTAGTTTTTGGGGAAGAAAATAAGAAAAAAGTTGATTGGTGGGTGGATCGGCCTCCCAGGTGAATTTTAGCAACAGGTTCGTTGGTTGCGAGCTCTGTGCCTTACTTGTTTTTCTGCCTCTGAAACTTCTGAAACTCTGTTTCAGAAAAAAAAACTTTTTTTTCTGCCTCTGAAAGCCTCAGAAACAGAGCTTCAGAAAAAAACACCTTTTTTTCTGAAGCTCTGTTTGGAGGCTTTTTTTCTGAAGCTTCTTTCAGAGGCTTTTATTCTGAAGGAATTCTGTACTCCGTTCGATCTCCTTTCTTTGGTATTGGTATATAGATTAACTTCCTCCGATTTGTTGGTTATTGTGTCATTCTCCAGATTTATTAGCATAGTTTGGTTAGAACTTTACTGATTCTTCTTTTGTTGCTTGCTATATTATTTTAGATAAAAGCCTTTTTTCTAAAGCTTCTTTCAGCCTCTGAAATCTCCGTTTGCGAGGCTGAGCGGGGCTACATTCGGAGTATAAGAGGCACCCAGATTTTCACCCTCTTTTTGGGGGGGAGAAGTGCATCTTATACTCCGAAAAATATGGTAGCTTTGCGATTTGGTATGAAATTTTTCTCCTTTTTTTGTGTTTTTGTTTTTTAAAGAAAAAGTCTTACATGTTTTTTCTGGTACTCAGATTTAGTTAGGTTCCTGTTAAACCATAATTAAATAGAGATGATATTTGAAGTCTATAATGACTCCCAGTGATTATTCCAATGGGATATCATGTGGTAAGGAACCATGTGATAGCTTATTCATGCATTTTTTTCCCCTTCACCACATACCTCCTGCAGATCTGACCCATAAATTCTATTAGTTTAAGTTCTAAATTCCTGCATCAGTGTAAAATAGTGAGAGCAAATGAATTTTCAGTATGTTCAATGTTCATTAAGTTTGGGATTCTACTAATCCCAAAATGGAAAGATAAACAGAGAATGAAATAAGAAATCAGGAGCAGCAGCCACTCAGTTTTATAAAATTTTGCTCTAGGGATGTAACAACAAATTTATAGCCGTTCTAGATATACATAAATTTGAAAATGACTGGCCAATGTTTGGGTGTATCTCCAAAGACAGCACTCCATCTTTGTGTCATGGGTTTAATAAGAATGAAGGAATGGGATTCTCTGAAATTTGCATCCATCTGAAGGTGGTTAAGCTGGAAACAATGGTTATGGAAAGGTATAGTAATAATTAGCCAACTAATTTGCCAAGAGGATGAATGTGATTGCAAAGCATAAGTCTGGAGACTAAAATATATGAAGAATGGTTGCAGGATTTGGGAATCGCTAGTCCCGTGATGGCGAACCCATGGCACGTGTGCCAGAGGTGGCACGCCAAGCCCTCTCTGCTGGCACATGCACTCTCACCCCAGGTTTGAACTCTGTGGCGTTTCTTTCGTGAGTTTCTGTTTCCCTGCAAACAACAAAACAGAAGCTCACAAAAGAAAAAGATCTTAACTCTTGTTGCGCTGCCAGTGTTGGGATGCCCCGCCTCCTGCCAGCCAGGTAATCTTTGGGACTCTGCTGTGCATTTCAGTTTGGGCATGTGAGCATGCACAGTTTGGGCACCACTCTTAAAGGTTCGCCATCACTGGGCTAGTCTAGAGAAAAGAAGGACTAGGGGGAACAGTACGCAATGGCCCGGTGGGCCCGGTAGGCCCATTTTTTGCCCTCCCCAGGCTCGAGCCTTTCTAGGACCCTGGGGAGGGCGAAAACGGCCTTCCCCACTCCCCCGGACGCCCTCCAGAGGCCAGAAATGGCCCGTTTGCCAACTTCCAGTGGGCCCAGAAGGCCCGAAAATCAGATGGCGAAGCTGAGCTCGCGTGCCCACTGATATGGCTCCGCATGCCACCTGTGGCACGCATGCCATAGGTTCGCCATCACGGGTATAGGGTCTCCTAGTTGAACAGGGTGTTGACCAGAAGACCTCCAAGGTCCCTTCCAGCCCTATTCTACTCTATCCCCCATAGTATGGTTCAAAAAAAATTGATGATACAAGAGAGATTATAATTTAATTTGATCCTATATGTTAAATTTCCTTTTTTTGTGCTCCAGACAGGAAAGAGTTAATTCAGTGAACAAGAATACGAAAGCTCTAATTACCATTATTTATTAGAAAGAAGGTTAGGGATACAACATAATAATTTCTCTACTTTTAATGAGTGCTCTACTTTTAATGAAAATCTACATGGGCTATCTATAATAGTAAGGTATTTGTCCATTTTCTCCATGCATTGAGAGAAAGCTCATGGATATACAGTATGTATTTGCTCATTGTTTTGATAAATGATGCTCTTTTTATATAATTCTCAAAGTAAGAGCAGCCTTACTAAAGTAAGTACCAGTCAGATTGTTGAATTCTAGGAGTGCAATTTCAGTTCATTAGCCAGGCTGCAAAAAGGGAGTACACAACATTTTCATCTCCATACTTAAAAATATGGAGCTTAGTGCTTATAATATATACAGTATATATTATAAGATAAATGGATCATGTCATCCATTTCTCTTACAATATTTCATAGAATAAAGCGGGGGAAGATATGTGTTTGCTATTCTGGGCAATCTTAATGTCATATTTATTTCTACTTTGATAAAGTAGCTATGCAACGGCACATCAGTTTGGCACAATAACCACTTGGCGTTGTCCAACTTATGAAATGTCAAAAATGACCAAGAATGATTGTCCCTGTAGGCAACAGGGAAACAAGCAGAGAATTATCATTATTTGTATTTAGGCTGTTAAGGATATTGTTGTGTTAACCAACCAGCAGAGTGTAGAGGATAAGGAAACGGTGCTGAGAGCAATGAATAAAATACATACAAACTGGTTTATCAAAGTTTTTACTTTATAGTGAAAAACAATCTCATAGCCTTTAATCAATCCAAGTTTTTGCCAGTCAAATCAGTCCAGTGATACAAAAGTCTTCTTACCATACAAAACAGCAGCAGGTAATAAATAGCAGCACATACACACTGATAACAGATCACAATGGTAGCATATCCATCCACGATGATAGCATCTCCACACACGATGGTAGCATATCATCAATGACTACATTTCAGCTCCCTTCTTAAATACAGTTACAGCAGAGCTTATCCAATCAGGATACAATGACTCAGCATTATTATGACTCAGCAGTACTTCTTAAAGTCATAGAATACATATTCATGTTAAAGTCATAGAACACATATATTGCCTGGACAACCTGTTAGACATACACCATATCCTAACATTCTCCCCTTTGGACAGGCCAATATATAACAGTTCATATTCTCAAGCCATAGCTTTCGCAACACATCTTATGTTTGACTGCACCCTGCGCTTTGGTGAAATTATCGGCAATATTATTTTCGGACATACAATATTCCAGCTGGACCATATCGCTTTGAATACTCTGACGAACATTTAAATAACGAATATCAGTATACTTAGACCTTATCTTAACCGCTAAATTGAACTCTATTTTAATGCCAGTGATATTATTTCTGTGATCAGGGATGACAGATATTGCTTATTAAATTGCCCTTTCATTACAAAAGGATGAAGTCTTGCTTGTTTTGAATATCTCCCTCTCCCTGAAGTCATGCTCACCTACTTGAAATATTTGCTTACATCTTCTCTGGAATAAAGAATTCACCATGTATAATTGAAGGCAAAATAATTGAATAGGTTCAGCAAGAGGTTTTTTTTGTTGTTGTTTTTAATGATAGCTGAACTCAGAAAAGCTGGTGTGGAGTTGTTGCACTGTTGCTATGAGTGACAGCCTGAAAGCACTCGGTATAAATCTCATCCCTTTCATGAATTTACTAAGAGGGTTAAGCTTTAAGCTGCCATCCATCTCTTGGCTTCAAAGATGTTTTCATACATTATTTTGGATCAGGATTCAGGAGGGCACCTGTTGTTGTAGCTTCTGATGGATTCAGCTGAAAGTAGAAATATAATCCAAATATCTTTGTATGCATACATGTTCTCTCCCCAAGATATAATATATGCAAAGGAAATTAGACAGATAGATAGTTAGATAGTTAGTTAGTTAGTTAGTTAGATAGTTAGATAGTTAGATGATAGATAGATAGATAGATAGATAGATAGATAGATAGATAGATAGATAGATACCCTGTTTACCTGAAAATAAGTTGGGATATGTAGGTTGCCCCCCTTTTCTTTGCAGCAGCCTCTTAGATATTGGAACACTGCTATCATATCATCTTCAGTCCTTCTTTTCATTAAACTAGACATACCCAATTCCTGCACCTGTTCTTCATGTGTTTTAGCCTCCAATCCCCTAATCGGTGTTCCGCTGCGCACTGAAGACCCTGTTGTTCCGCCAGGCAGGGCTGTCAATATAATAATTTTAAATTGGGGTATTTTAATTTTTAGGGTTTTAAATCGGCCAAATCTATTTAATTATTTTAATTTTTAATTATTGTTGTGTCTTGTGTTTTTAAATTGGCTGTACACTTCCCTGAGTCCTTCGGGAGAAGGGCGGTATAGAAATAAAATTATTATTATTATTATTATTATTATTATTATTATTATTATTATTATTATTATTATCATCATCATCATCATCATCATCATCATCATCTTTGTTGCTCTTTTCTGCACTCTTTCTAAAACAAGGGTGTCAAACTCAAGGCCTGCAGGCTGGATCAGGCCCATGGGGTGCTTAGATCTGGCCCGCAGGGCCTGCCTGGAAACAGAGAAGGACCAGCCCTTGGTGCCTCTGCCAGCAAAAACAGAGCTTGGGAGGGCCATACACGAGGTCCATTTTGGGGTACGACACCCTCCTGCAGCCCTCTGCCAGCAAAAATGGAGTTCGTTTTTGTTGGCAGAGGGCTTCAGGACATCAAGCTGGTCACACCAACTCTGGCCATGTCCCCCCAGCCCCCCAAGTTCAAACACAATCCTAATGCATCCCATAATGAAATCGAGTTTGACACCCCTGTTCTAGATATCTTTTTATAAGGTGGCAACCAAAACTGGAAGCAATATTCCAAGTGTAGTCCTACCTAGCATTATAAATAGGTACTAACTCTGTGCAGCCTAGGACTCCAGACTGTGGGCAGAGTTAGCCTGCAATACTGCATACTAACCACCAGGGGTTTTGCAGTGACTAGAAAGCAGTATCCCAGTTCATGGTTCCCTGCATCTGATGAAATGTTTTGTAGTAACAGCAACAGCAGGGGAGCCTTTCCTAACCCAACTCTCTTTCTAATGGCCACTTCCTTGATTACGTCCGTAATCAATTCCCTGAGCATAGGTGACTCCTTCCAAACACACGTAGCTGACTCCTTCCATCCAAGCCCCCTGAGCCACTGTGAGGGGTGGGATTCAGTGGTGGGATTCAAAAAATTTTACTATCGGTTCAGTGGGTGTGCTTGGTGGGAGTGGCATGGCTTGGTGGGCGTGGCTTGGTGGGCATGGCAGGGAAAGGATTCTGCAAAATCCCCATTTCCTCCTGATCAGCTAGGACTCAGGAGGCAGAGAATAGATGGGAGCGGAACTAGTCAGAGGTGGTATTTACCGGTTCTCCAAACTACTCCAAATTTCTGCTACTGGTTCTCCAGAACTGGTCAGAACCTGCTGAATACCACCTCTGGTGTGATTAGTAAATTTATTAACATTCCTTCTGTAACATTCCCTTATATATAATATTCATTGGTTCCAACTTCAATTCATTTACCCAATAATATTTTTGAACTCAGATAAATATAGATTTGGCTTTTAGTTTTTGATTAGGTTTCCTCCACGTCCCGTCCCCTGGCCCAGTCCCCCCTCCTCCTCACCCCCTCCCACACTCCATTCCAATAGTCTAAAAATCTAGACGTTCACATTTGTGGTCTTTACGGCAACATTAAAATAAGAGTTTGAGTAGATAATTTATAAAAGCCTGAAATTATAATCTTGGCATTACCACACCATGAAAAAGTTCCCATGAACAAAAGCAGAAACATCTGGAGTCATGAGTGACTGTTGGCAAAATATATCAGGTAAAAAAAGAAAAATGCTTGCAGAGTTTCTAGCCAGAACAAATAACACAACAGAATAAGAACATTTGGGAAGCTTTTTTGTTCGCCGTCTGCCTTTCCAACCCAGACTCCCTCATTTACACATGTGGTGGAGGGAACAAAGAGAAACAGAACAGAGATTATTTCATGGCTGCTGGGCCAACTCCAGGAGGAGAGTTTAAGCTATTAGATTATCAGTTTCCACATTGCATTTAGTGTCATGGCAAGAAGTCGCTCTTGCTTTTCCGCCCAAATATTGCGAAACTATAGTTCTGCAGAAATTTTATTTTTGTTCTTTTGGTTGTCCTTTTTTCCAGGTTCTGCTATTTTACTTTTCATCTTTTGCAAAACACTCTATTTATTTTATTTATTATTTATTTATTATTTAAATTTTTATACCGCCCTTCTCCCGAAGGACTCAGGGTGGTGCACAGCCACAATAAAACACGTATATCCATAAAATTTAAAAAAAACAGTTTAAAACATATTAAATAATTTGGCCCTATATTAAAAAACTAAAACACCCATTAAAATTCGTTCTTAAACCAGCCCAGCCTGTTGAAACAGTAAAGTCTTAAGGCGAAAGGTACATAGGTCAGGGATCATACGAATCTCCAGGGGCAGTTCATTCCAGAGGGCAGGTCCCCCCACAGAGAAGGCTCTCTCCGTGGGGGTCGTCAGTCAACATTGTTTGACTGACGACACCCTGAGGAGTCCCTCTCTGTGGGAGCGTATTGGCCGGTGGGAGGCTATCGGTGGCAGAAGGTGATCTCGTAAGTACCCAGGTCCTAAGCCACTCTAAGCTACAGGTCAGCAGCCAACAGTAGGGCTGAAGATTTCAAAACAATACAGAAAATTCAGACTTGTTAAAATGATGGATTACTTGCTTATATGCCTCTTCCCATTTTACCTGTTTTGTTTTTCCTTCTCAAGTTCTTCTCATCTTTTTATTAGACATCCACCCCCTCTCTTCCTTCCTGTCCCACTCCTGTCTAAATATCCTGCCTCCCTTCCCATGGCGGCCTAATTATTCTGCCATGTCTTTATTTCGTAGATTTCTGCCTCAAGTATTCTGGATCATTCCATTAGACCAGGGGTGGGGAACGATGCCCCTTTTATGACTTGTGGACTTCAACTCCTAGAATTCCTGAGCCAATCATGTTATAAAGAGGTCATTGTTCCCCATCTCTGTATATGGTCTGTGGGCCAACTCCCCCCATTCTTCAAATGTTCCTTGAAAGGGATCAGGTCATACTTCTGGATAAAAAGATGGTCTTCCAGCAAAACACTTTGGAAAGAGGTGGAGTCAAAATAAGAGATAGAGAAGGATGTAGTCAAGAGCCACGGTTGTGCAGTGGTTAGAGTGCAGTACTGCAAGATATTTCTGCTGCTTGCCAGCTGCCTGCAAATCTCACCAGGCTCAAGGTTGACTCAGCCTTCTATCCTTCCGAGGTGGGTAAAATGAGGACCCAGATTGGTTGGGGAATATGCTAACTCTGTAAACCGCTTAGAGAGGGCTGTAAAGCACTGTAAAGCAGTATATAAGTCTAAGTGCTATTGCTATTGTGTTGTTCTTGGTTCCTTAGGCCTGACAGCAGGTGTCAATATCAGTGGTGAAATGCAGCCGGTTCTATCCGGCTTGGGTGAACCGGTAGCACTGGTGGTGAGAGGCTCTGCCCACACACCTGGATGTCATCACATCCCGTTTTTGACCCTCTGCGTATGCGCAGAAGGTTTGTGTATGCATGGAGGAGGTGCGCGCAAGCATAGCAAGCACATGCATGAGTGCGCTCACATTTGCGAACCGGTAGCTAAGATAAGTGGTCAATGTGCTTTGGCTATTTTCCTTAAGTTTTCCTGTATATTGGAAGACAGTCTGTCCTGTTCCCCTAAGCCCGTGATGGCGAACCTATGGAGCCATATCTGTGGGCATGCGAGCGTTGCCCTAGCTCAACTCCAGCACGCATGCGCGTGTCAGTCAACTGATTTTTGGGCCTTCCGGGCCCACCGGAAGTTGGGAAACAGGCCATTTCTGGCCTCCAGAGGGCCTCCGGAGGGCCTCTGGGGGGGGGAAGCCATTTTTGCCCTCCCCAGTCTCCTAGAAAGCCTCTGGAGCCTGGGAAGAGTGAAAAATGGGCCTTCCGGTCCCACCGGAAGTCGGGAAATGGGCCGTTTCTGGCCTCCAGAGGGCCTCCGGGGTGGTGGGGAAGACTGTTTTTGCCCTCTCCAGACTCCAAGAAAGCCTCTGGAGCCTGGGGAAGGCATAAAATGGGCCTACCTGGCCCACCGTGCCATTGCGTGCCAAAAGCGGGGAGAATACGGGGGGCTTGACGCGCATGGGAGGGGGGGCTATTGAATTATGGGTGTGGGCACGCATGCGTGACCCTGCTTTTGGCACGTGACAACAAAAAGGTTAGCCATCACTGCCCTAAGCAGTCTGATTTCTCAAGCACAATGGAGATACTGCCCAACGCATTAGAACTACTGAACTAAATTTCAATTGGCTATTATAAAATATGGGATGAGGTAGCATATTCTTCTTTGCCTGAGGGAGTGAAATTTCTTAGGAAACATGTGCAATAGGCACATGTCTTTGTAGCAAAAACAAAACAGCAGTTAAAAACCCATTCACTAGGAAAGATCTGCTTTGAATTTTTTCTTCTCGTCTTTCCCCAAGGGCTTTCAATGGTAGGACTTTTCCTTGAAAATTGTAGTAGCACTTCTCCAGAAAAACTGACCTGGAAGAGTTTTCTCAAGATATCTTCTTTTTCCTTGAAATTTAATGGAAATATGGGTGACGGGAGACTATTGGGAGAAACTGTCCACCTTATCATTAAATAAATCTAAGAGTTCATAAATTACAATGTTCTCCAAAATTCTATTCTTGAAGGAATTTTCTTAGGAAACTAGTAGAGAAAATACGGACGAATGTACTTTTTATGCCATTACTAATTCCAACAATATTTTGGCTAACACTTTCGCTTATCTAGAAGCTGCTCGCAATGATATTCTTGAACTTTGACCTCAGAAAGGTTCAAGAACTCTTTGGAAGCCCAAACTGTGCTTCCCTCACCATCTTAGGTCAAACTAGATATGATGCTGGAGTTCCATTTTAATAATTCCCAGAGTGCTTTTTTCTGTTAAAAATAGCCATAACTTCTAAAGTACTTACATCCTCATTTCGGAAAAAAATGCCACATCTTCATCACCTCCCCTAAAAAAAAAAGATCCTCATCTTCACATAAACTTGCTAATAATATAGGCATAATTATCAGTAATTCATGATCTACTTATGGAGCTGTCATAGCAGGTCAATTTAATTCGGTTCCAAGCAATTACAGTTCCCAATTGCTAGAAATTAAGGAAAACGCTTCAGAAATGAGCCTATAGACATAAAAGCCCTACCATCTTTTTTCAATGAATTCAAATGTTGGTATGGGCAGCCCTTGACCCTTAAATGGTCCTTCTGAGAGTACTCAGAAAAAGATAAAGGTAAAGGTAAAGGTAAAGGTTCCCCTTGCATATATGTGCTAGTCGTTCCCGACTCTAGGGGCAGTGCTCATCTCCATTTCAAAGCCGAAGAGCCAGCGCTGTCCGAAGATGTCTCCATGGTCATGTGGCCAGCATGACTAAACGCCGAAGGCGCATGGAAAAATAGGTGGTACCTATTTTTCTACCTGCATTTTTTACATGCTTTCGTACTGCTAGGTTGGCAGAAGCTGGGACAAGTAACGGGAGCTTGCCCCGTTACGCGGCACTAGGAATTCGAACCGTTGAACTGCCGATCTTTCAATCAACAAGCTCAGTGTCTTAGCCACTGAGCCACTGCAAAACTGAGCTTCTAACCTCCAATTTATCGAGTACTTTAAAAGGATATTGTGGTCAATGTATCCAAAGCTATACAAAGATATTTTATTTCTCCTGCTAAATATTATCCATTAGGGTTACCAAATCTATTTTAATGCCAAAACAGAGTCTGAACAAACCGGGGGGAGGGGGGAATCTATATAATATGTTTCCTCTATGGTGCTTCCTTGTGTGTTTAATGCTTTCCTGTTCAGTCAACTTGAAAGTACATTTTGGCAGGAACTTCTATAGAAATAAAGAGAGACAAACTCAAGACCGTGGGGAGCAGGATGTACTTGGCCCTAAGATCACAGGTTGGAATCCCCTATTATAGATGCTAGATTTTATAAGACTACACAAGGCAAAGTCAAAATATTTTTCCTGAGCATACATGATTTACTACTCTTGGTCAGCGTAGATACAGTATAAAGGATACTGAATATTTATCAAAGTATTGATTCTAACTTAGTTTCTTCTGTTGCATTCTCAGTTGTCAGTATCTCTGCTGTCAATAATCAATACAGTTTACAACAGTTCGAAGTTACAATGGCACTGAAAAAAGCGACATGGCCATTTTTCACACGTACATTTGCAGCATCCCCATGATCATGTGATCAAAATTCAGATGCCTGGCAACTGGTTCATACTTATGACCGTTGCTGTGTCCCAAGGTCATGTGACTTTGCAAAACTTTTGACATGGAAAGTCAATGAGTCACTTAACAACCAAGTTGTTAACTTTTTTTTTTATTATTATTATTTTTTAATACAAATAATATAAACATAGTACATATACATCTAAATACAAAAAGAGAAAGGAAAAAGGAAAAGAAAAAAACATTACAGTGCACTCCCACCGTCAGGAGACCATTTTTTTTCTTTTATATTTCTTCGTCTATAACAACAAAAAGATATACAATATATTTCCTTATCCCCTCCAAAACAACATATATTCTTGAGTAGGTTTATTCCCTTTGCCTTCAACCAATACTGATTTTATAAAATCCCCCCGTATTTCATTATTGTTTGCTTTGATCATCCCTTTTTAAAATTTAATTTCTGTTGTTAATTTATTATCGCTGCATGGCACTCCCACATAACATCTCTCCTGCGTGAGCTTCACTGGCTCCCAGTGGTCTTCCGGGTGCGCTTCAAGATGTTGGTTATCACCTTTAAAGCGCTCCATGGCATAGGACCTGGATATCTTCGAGACCGCCTGCTGCTACCAATGGCCTCCCACCGACCTGTGCGCTCCCACAGAGAGGGCCTCCTCAGGGTGTCATCGGCCAAGCAATGTAGACTGGTGGCCCCCCAGGGGGAGGGCCTTTTCTGTAGGGGCACCTGCCCTCTGGAATCAACTGCCCCCAGAGATACGAAGAATTCAAGACCTCGGTACCTTCCGCCGTGCCCTGAAGACCTATCTTTTTCAGCAAGCCCGGCTGGTTTAACACATTTTTAAATGTTTTTAACAGGTTTGTTATTGTTCTTTTAATTTTGGGGCCAAACGCATATATATCTTTTTAACTGTATTTTAATGTTTGTATCTATGTTTTTTACTTTGGCTGTGCACCACCCTGAGTCCTTCGGGAGAAGGGCAGTATATAAATTTGATAATAAATAAATAAATAAATAAATAAATAAATAAATAAATAAATAAATAAATAAATAAATCATTTGTTGCCATACTCCACATTTCATTATACCACTAATTTCTTTGAATATCCCAATTTCGTCCCCAATATTTAGCCATCGCTGATCTAGCTGCCATTATCAAATTTACAATCAATTCCATTTTTGTTTCATTTATATCCCGTTTTTCCACCAGCAACAGTAATGCAATTTAACATGTCTAAATTTACATTCGAAAGTGCTCTAATTTCTCTAAACACCGTGTCCCATATTTTTTGTGCACTATCACAATCCCACCACATATGCTTATATGTTCCAACCTCTTTCTTGCATCTCCAACAAATATTTGTATATTTACCATCTATTTGATTTAATTTACGTGGTGTTAGGTACCATCTCCATATCACTTTATACCCATTTTCCTTAACTCTTTCCTTAATTCTGGCTGTTCACCGCCCCGAGTCCTTCGGGAGAGGGGGCGGTATAAAAATTTAATAAATAAATAAATAAATAAAAATAAATAAATAAAAACCCTAACTGAGATATTCTTATATACTCTTCTATTCCAAATATTTTTCCAATCATAATCATTTATTTCTCCTAAATTTTAAAACTTTTGCCTGCTCTTCTAATTCTATATATTTTCCCAATTTTTCCTTTATCTATATATTCTTCATTCACCTCACATTCGTTTATAATCATTTCAAATTTTGTTAACTGTCTGTCTTTCTCCTCGAATCTTTCTTCCACTTTTATCCATTTCTCTAATTGTATTAAATTCAACCAATTTAATTTAATATCTGCTGAAACGTTCTTTAGAAAGAACATGAAAGAAAGAAAGAGAGAGTTGCTAACTTATCAACAGTAGTGATTCACTTAAAAACTGTGACAAGGAAGTTTGTAAAATGGGACAAAACTCATTTAACAAATGTTTCACTTAACAACAGAAATGTTGGGCTCAATTGTGGCCGTACGTCGAGGAGTGTCTGTATGGCACATGATTTTCACACCATGTAAGAGTTCTTAGTAGGACTATATTATCCTGATATCTAGAAAAATCACAGGCCAATAAGGTAAGGTTCCTCTTCTAGATAACCGTGAACATCAGAAGAATTAAACTGATAGCTTTACACACAGTACATTGTTTTGCACTTTTGGAAGCTGGTATCTTTGCTAGGTTTTAGGATGAAGTTCTAAGAAAAAGAAACCTGAAAACTCTGGTTCTTGATTTTTTAGAGTTATTTCAACTTCAGTTCTCTTAGGCCAACAGCAAGGCTGTCAAACTCAATTTCATTGAAGGCCACCTTAGGGTTGTGCTTGACCGTGCGTGTGTGGGGTGTGTGTGTGTGTGTGTGGCCAGTGTGGGCATGGCCAGCTCAACATCACTCATGTTGGGCATGCCTGTGGTGGCCCGAGTGCTCTGCCAGCGAAAATGGAGCTCCTGAGCTCCGTTTTTTCTGGCAGAGGCACTGCGAGCTGGTCCTTCCCTGTTCGAAGGGCAGCCCTACAGGCCAGATCTAAGCATCCCGTGGGCCGGATCCAGCCCACGGGCCTTGAGTTTGATACCCTTGGCCTAGAGCTGTGATGGCGAACCTATGGCACATATGCCACAGGTGGCACGCAGAGCCGTATCTGTGGGCACACGAGCATTACTCTAGCTCAGCTCCAGCATGCATGTGCGCACCGGACAGCTGATTTTCGGGCCTTCTGGGCCCACCGGAAGTTGGAAAATGGGCTGTTTCCAGCCTCCGTAGGGCCTCCGGGCGGGTGGGGAAGGCCATCTTTGCTCTCCCCAGGCTCCTAGAAAGCCTCTGGAGCCAGGGGAGAGTGAAAAACGGGCCTTCCGGTCCTACCAGAAGTTGGGAAATGGGCTGTTTCCTGCCTCCGGAGGGCCTCTGGGGGGGTGAGGAAGGCTGTTTTCACCCTCCCCAGGGTCCAAGAAAGCCTCTGGAGCCTGGGGAGGGTGAAAAATGGGCCTACCTGGCCCACCATGCCATCGCATGCCAAAAGCGGAGGGGGGGTCACACACATATACACAGGAGTGGGACGCATTGAATTATGGGTGTGTACACACACACACACACACACATATGCTCAGAAGGCAAGCTGACTCTCAGCACCGAAAGAATTCCGATAAAGTTTCAGACAGGATTCACAAGTTCAGACTATCAGTGGATAGGGATTTGTCTCAACAGGGAGACAAATAGTTGTCTGCCACACTATTCATCTCCGTCCCCTGCCTTTTATCGCCAGAGTTAAGGTGGGGCTTAGCTAGCAGCAGTGGCTCTTCCGTCCCGATGACTGGCCCATAGCATCCGGCTGCTCTCCTCTCCTCTGCCTTCTGCATCAGGCACGGGACCCAGCTGTTCCTCCTCTTCCTCATCAGCCACTCTGGACCTGGGGGCTGTTGCCTCTCCATCTGGGGGCTGATGGACTGCCCAGGCTCCACCCCTGTCTCTATTTCTGACAGCTCCATTCCCTCTTCCCCCTCGGAGCTCTCTGATTGCCTTGATTCTGGCCCCAACTCCCACTCTGCCACCTTTTCTGATTCAGCTGCCGGAGAGGCTGCTAGCTGATAACCACAACATTATTCATCCTTTTAAAGAAGTTTACACTGATTCAGCCACTAATCATCTGCATGAGAAACACTATTCATCTAATGGGTTTTGTTTCAGTATTTCAAATATTTGCACAGTCTCCCACAGAAGAAGTGCCTGCCTTTCTCTTGATCTTGAGCTGCAATCAATCTGAGCTATATTTTTTTAAAAGCATTTTATTTATTTATTTATTTATTGGTTCAATTTATATGCCGCCCTTCTCCGGAGACTCAGGGCGGCTTACAATGCGTTAATCAATAGCCTTCATACTTTTGTATATACCTGCTTAGTAGGGCTTTCAGCCCCCCCACCCCAAGCGGTGTTCTTTTTTATACAAAGTCAGTTTATTGCCCCCACAATCCGGGTCCTCATTTTACCTACCTCGAAAGGATGGAAGGCTGAGTCAACCTTGAGCCTGGTGAGAATTGAACTCACAGTAATTGCAGGCAGCTGGCAGCTGAGTGCTACTTAACAGCACTTTAGTCCGCTGCGCCACCAAGGCTTATTTGCTTGATAAAGCCAAGGCAAAAATGGAAACTGATTTCATGTGATGTGTATAATTATGAAAAATAAATATGATTAATGAAGTTACTCTCCAGTTTACATTTCATAATTTCTCTCCACTATCACATTACAAATTACATTTCGGAACAGCTTTTTGAAATCCCTGAAATCCACAACCAAGCTTATCAATAATTTGCACATCTCTAGTTTAGAAGGGGAGTGGGGGGAAGCTTTCACAGCCCTTTTTATTCCTAAGGTAACTTTTTCACTAGAAATTAATCACCCCCTTTGCATATTTTCACTAGAAATTAATCATTCCAGTTGCATATTAGTATTGTAGAAAAACAGCCTTCTAGAACCATGATGCTGAAGCTTCAAATATTTGGCAGGTATTTCCAAATGCATTGATATAATAAACTTTTAATAACTTAGATATTAAGTTATCCTCTAAACCAGTCACTTAAATCAATACCTTAACATCTTTTCTGAGACATCTATCAATTCTGCCTACCAAAGATCCGCTCCAGATGGGGGAAGCAATGCGAACGCTCCATCCAACAAACCCTGGTTTATAAGAAAAAACAGGAAAAAAGGCAATAGTTCCTGAAATGAGGCTTAGGATTCCAAAGGAAATGAGCATTTTTCCAGTAACTAAAAACAATTTCCTTGTGTTCATTTTGAACCTCTCTTCTTTCCTTCTGTAAATTGCACAAGATTTACAGCAATAGGTTGATGCATACCATTGTACACCAAAGCGTCTTGGAGACTGTTGCTATGGGTGTTCTCTTATTGTTTGCTTGCTCAGGTGGATCACAACTCATGTTATAATTGAAATACAAGGCACCGATGTAGAATTAGGAACAATTACAGGTAGTCTTTGACAATCGAGCCCACAATTTCGGTTGCAAACTGTGATGGCTATAAAGCAGATCACCACATGACTGGGCCTTAATTTACGTCCTTTTTACAGCAGTCGTTAAGCAAAAATGGAGGTTATTAAGCAAAGAAAGCTATCATTAAGTCTGTTTGGTCTTAAGTGAACCCAAACTAGTTTCCAGCAACCAAAAATAAAATATATAAAATAAAATAAAATAATAATATAAAATATAAAATAAAATCAATGAAATAATAAAATAAAGTTGTAAAGTAAAAAATAAAATAAAATAAAATAAAATAAAATAAAATAAAATAAAATAAAATAAAATAAAATAATAAAATGAAATGAAATGAAATGAAATGAAATGAAATGAAATGAAACAGATAGGCTGGTCAAACCAGGGGTGAAATCCAGCAGGTTCTGACAGGTTCTGGAGAACCAGTAGCGGAAATTTTGAGTAGTTTGGAGAACCTACAAATACCATCTCTGGTTGGCCCCAGAGTGGGGAGAGAATGGGGATTTCGTAGTATCCTTCCCCTGGAGTGGGACGGGAATGGGGATTTTGCAGTATCCTTCCCCTGCCACTCCCACCAAGCGGCGCCCACAAAACCAGTAGTAAAAAAATTTGGATTTCACCAATGGGTCAAACAGTTCCATGATGAGTATCCCCAGAAACCTAAAGGGCCTATTGGGGGTGGGGGAGAGGTTTGCTTGCTATGGATGTATTACTTGGGACCTTGACCATAAATGCAGGTTGGTTGCTGAGCGGCCAAAATGCAGTCACATAATCACAGGGTGAGGCAAACATCAAATTTAGGTCATAAGTCCCTTTTTTAAGGATATGTCATAACTTCAACTTGTCACTAAGTGACTGGTCATAATTTGAAGACTACCTGTAGCATATGCAAGAAACATTGTCGCTTACTATCTCCCTGGTATATAGCTCTAGTCTTCAGGAGGAAATATTCAGGATCATTCAGGATAACATCCCCCATTTTGTTGTCTTCTTAAGTGTGTTAGGATTTCCAGAATTCCAAGTTAGTATGGCTGAAATTCAATGCTATACTCAAAGAGAGTAGGCTGGTGTAGAGCAGAGGTGGTAGGAATTCTGGGAGTTGAAATCCACAAGTCATAAAAGAGCCATCATTTTTCACCTTTCGTGTAGAGGCTAGAAAGAGCGGCCTTGAAGGACAGGAGGAAGACCTGCTAAAAAGCAATGGGAGTCAGAGAACTGGGGCTTGAACCTGGGCCAAGAAACTAACCTGAGAAAACATCTTTAACAAAGCCCCTCCCTAGTTCACACAAAGATAACTTGAGAGAGGGAGGACGCACATCCAGACTTGTAAGATCCTGTTACTATAGCTGTATACTAGTTCTGACCTAGTAGCATTGGTTTCTCAACCTGGTCTACATTGTAGGGCTGACAATTGGTTCCTTTATGCATCCTTCTGTTTGCGTTCTTTCAGACCTGTCTGCCTGTCTCCCTGCCTGTCGGTCAGTATATCTATCATCTATCTATCATCTATCTATCTATCTATCTATCTATCTATCTATCTATCTATCTATCTATCTATCTATCTATCTATCTCAATCATCTACCCATCCATCATCTATCTATCTATCTATCTATCTATCTATCTATCTATCTATCTATCTATCTATCCATCCATCCATCCATCCATCCATCCATCCATCCATCCATCCATCTATCTATCTATCTATCTATCTATCTATCTATCTATCTATCTATCTCTATCTCTATCCATCTATCTATCTATCTCAATTATCGATCTATCGATCTATCGATCTATCGATCTATCGATCTATCAAATCTCCACCCCTCTCCCTTTCTCATCTATTCATTTTATTGGCCACCCATCTTACCACAGGGTACTTCTGGGTGGCTTGCAGTCATAAAAATGTATCTAGATGTATAAATTAAAAATATAAATAAATTAAAACCAACCAATTTTAAAATCTAATGACACATGGAGAGGGAGTGGGCGGAGTGGATGGAGATGGAGTTACTTGATCAACCACTTCGACTGTGCTGTTACCCTGTTGGGGCCCCAGACTAATTGGCAAAATCAAGTCTTCAGGTCCTTACAAAAGGATAGGAGGGTTGGGACCAACCCCATATTGGGGGGCAAGATATTAAAGTGAACTGCTCTAAACTCGATTGCAGAAAATATGACTTCAGTAACAGAGTGGTCAATGCCTGGAATGTACTACCTGACTCTGTGGTCTCATCCCCAAGCCCCCAAAACTTTAACTGTAGACTGTCTACTGTTGACCTCACTCCATTCCTAAGAGGTCTGGAGAGGCGTGCATAAGAGCACCAGCGTGCCTACCATCCCTGTCCTAATCTTCCCTTTATTTGTATTCATTTCATGTTCTAGGAGGCAGGAGTAACAGCACACATCTAGCCAGCCAGAATAATCAGACTGATGGAACCTGCAGCATGCCTCCTCTATCAGCAAGAGTGGGACCGGCCAATCCCAGTGGGGTGAGACAGCCCCTCAAATAGACTGGACCCATGCCATGAAGGGCTTTAATGTTGCTGAGCCAAAGGACACATTTCTTTATTGTTTCTTTATACTTCACAGAACTATTCCATGGCTGCTTCCTTTTCAGGAGAAAGATTATAGGGCTGTTCCAAGCAATTTCAATCTTAGGACAAGCACCACCTACACATAAAGAAGTCAACTCACCAGTTTATTTTTATTGGATTCCCATCTCCCTGTTACTGCAGGGTAATAGCATGCAACTGGGGTGCAGGATAAGCACACAGAGTTTTCAAAGAGAGAAGGGTGTCTGAGAAATTCAGGAGGAATAACACTTCTCGATTTCTGTTGCCTAATGTGATCTGATCACTCTGCTTTATGCTAAAGCCAGCAGCGGAAGACTCCATCCAATGGGAATACAGCCACTGGCATCTCAGGAATGTGGAAGAAACACACCAGACATGTGGCAGGAAAACAAATGAAAACCTCTCCGTGTGAACTGCAGAGTTTACCATCATGACTGGTAATACAACAACGGACCAGGAATAGCGTGCTTCTACCTTGACATTATTGAGCTAGAGACAAAGGAAAGAATTCAGTACATATCCAGTAACAAAGATGGGAGAAAGGTGGCTTTTCAGAAGCTATTTAATTATCATTCCCAGCATCCCTCGCTCCTGGCTATTGCGGTGAAGAGTTTCGTAGCTCAGCAACATCTGGAGATCTGTAACCTCTGCATCCACATGTTAGAATCTCTCCTGGGCTTTCCTCTGTTTTGCTATTCCAGCAGATGTTTTGCAAAAGTTAAGCCATTTGTTTTTAGTGCAACAGTTTAGCACAAATTATTTATTAGCAGGGTCAAAGCAGTTCCTCGCATAGCTGGCTGCCATTAAGAATTTAATCATTCCAATGGTATTCCAATAGCCCACGGATTAAACAAATCCTGAGAAGTCAGGGAGAAAATATTAATGCAAAGAAAGATTGGGATGTTTGGACCATATGTTCAATCTTAAATTATAAACAATGAAGATTCCTGGTATGAAGCAAGACAGTTCTCTTTAAGTGCCCTGATTTATTGTTTAAACAGCTCTTTTGCCCAATTCCCCAGGAGAATGAACCACTTCCTTGTGTACACAGAGTTATTGACCTTCTGGCTGAGTCAGAGTCATTGTTTTGGGTTATGTTCAGTGGAGCTCAAATGAAAACCCAACTTCCTGTGTGTCCAAAAAAATCCAAAAAAAACCCACAAAACTTTGACAACTGCAAAGAAGGAGGAACTAAGCATAGCCCTGGTTAGCAATCACAGTCCCCCTTCAGGATTAAATATGAAGGGTTTATCAAGGGGGGGGTCCTCAGGGGGGATTCTGCCTGTTTTGGATTAAGATTTGCTATCATCTGTTTTCCTCATCTGAGGGACATTTTTATCTTGGTCATTGCAACCAGAAATGAGCTGGGGATTAGAGAAATTAGATTGCTCAATGGAGGGGACTGCATCATCGCTGTGAATGCTAATTTCTAAGAATAACATCTGCATATGCTAATCTGTGACACTATAATAATCAGGGGTGTTAAACTCGTGGCCTGTGGGCCAGATGCCTCACACGCTGGCCACGCCCACCCCCAGTCACATAATGACAACATGACATCGCGAATTTGACACCCGTGCACTATATGGAAGCAAAAGGTGGACTTTAAAGAAGCAGGAGAGAAAGAGTGCTGACACTTATAAACTTTGATGGTGGGGAAGATTCCTGAGATACCTTGGGAACTGGGAATGTCTAGCTTAATGAAAAAAGGCCTAGGGGTGACATGATAGCAGTGTTCCAATATCTAAATGGCTGCCACAGAAAAGAGGGAGTCACCCTATTCTCCAAAGCACCTGAGGGTAGGACAAGAAGCAATGGATGGAAACTAATCAAGGAGAGAACCAACCTAGAACTAAGGAGAAATTTCCTGACAGTGAAAACAATTAATCAATGGAACGACTTGCCTGCAGAGGTTGTGGATACCAACTCTGGAGATTTTTAAGAAAAGATTGGACAACCATTTTTTGGAAATGATATAAAATCTCCTACTTGAATAGGAGTTGGATCAGAAGACCTCCAAGGTCTCTTCTAACTTGTTATTCTATTATAAATGGATCATCAAACAAATCAACCCAGAATTATCACTGGAGGCATAAATAACCGGCCTCAAATTATTCTATTTTGGACAAATTTTGCAAAGACCTGGCTTTCTGGAGAAGATTCTAATGTTGGGAAAGGTGGAAGGAGAAAGAAGGGGACAACATCCACTAGCAAGGTGGATTGATTTGGTTACAATCATTAGAAGATCTGAAAGACCAGTGAAGGATAGTTCATCATGGAGAATATCTTTGTCAGGGGCAGGGGTGGGTTCCACTTACCTTTACTACCGCTTCGCAGCAGGAGCGCACGTGCACAGATCAGCCATGATGACATCATGGTGGGCGGGCGGAGCCTCGCGCTGGTTTTACTACCAGTTCTATAGAACTGGACTGAACCGGGAGCAACCCACCACTGGTCAGGGGTATCAAACTCAATTTCATTGACAGCCGCATCAGGGTTGTGTTTGACCTGGACGGGGTGGGGGGCATGGCCAGGGGGGCATGGCCAGGGTGGGCCTGGCCAGTTCCACATCACTCGTGTGATTAAATGCCACTTTTGCTAGTAGTTTGTTTTGCTAGCACTCTGCCAGTGAAAACGGAGCTCTTGAGCTCTGTTTTCGCTGGCAGAGGCACCACTGGCTGGTCCTTCGCTGTTTCCAGGGCAGCCCAATGGGCCAGATCTAAGCACCCCGCAGGCAGGATCTGGGCCACAGCCCTTGAGTTTGACACTCCTAATCTATGTGATCATTAGGATATGAAAATGACTTGTTTTTCATATCATCAATCAAGATTGAATACTCATTTTTAATCATTTAATCATGAAAATGTAATTGTATCTTAACACAGGGCAGAAAATTGTCACCTTCATACAGATCCATTTCTTGTCCTGGTGAAAATGGCTAATTCTTTTTGAGATCCTTTATCTTCAAACTGGATGGGATTCAATACCCCTCAAAGTGAATAAACACCTACAGAAAATCAAATATCATTTTTAACTGACTTTATCCCCCCCTTTTTTTTTTTCCCTTGGATCTGACTCCTTTTGGGGATTATGATCCCTAACAAATCACCCCAAAACAACAAACTTTTTTTTTTTTTTGCTTAGAAAAAAGTTATACATTCCTGAAGTGATGGGTAGTTTCTGATACCCCTTTCACTACAAAACTGCCTTCTGTGTAGCAAAACACATGGTAGTGGAATGAAAGCAACACTAAAAAAAATAATCAGTGATACTGAAAACAAAATCCAAATAACTGGGCAGAGTTAGAATGGACTTTCAGGGTCCCTCAAGCCCTCATCTCAATTAAAAGGAATAATTAATATTTTACTATGCTGGATGGCACAAGTTGAATTAATTGACTTAGGGGAGAAAGATTGGCCCTCAACAGCGTAATGGAACTAGAAAGAACATCTTGAGGAGCATCAAGAGAAGTTTAGAATAACCTCCCACCAGCTAGGATAGCTAAAATGTTCCCTGGATCTTCGGACAAATGTTGGAAGTGTAATTCGGTCAAGGGTACTTTTTTTCACCAGTGGTGGACCTGCCCTCAGATTAGGAAGTTTTGGGAAAAGATTCAAAAATGGTTGAACAAGATAACAGGTGCAAGTTTCCCCCTAACTCCAGATTCTTACTTACTCGGATTCAAGCTAAAAGACGTGGGCAAACAAGATTGGCACCTATTCATCCATATTATAACAACAGCGAGAATGGCACTGGCCCAGCAATGGAAAAATGCAAATACACCATCAGATCAACTTATAATAAATAAGATATTGAACTGTGCCGAATTAGACAAATTAACGTATATCCTAAGAGAGAAAAAAGAATCCATATACTACAGTAACTGGGAACGCTGGTATATATGGTTAAAGAAGAGGACAAACATAGAGTAAATAATATAATATTAAATATATACTTAGTTATAATTAGATAGCGTTTGGTATTCAAAATAGTCAATGTTATCTGAACAAAAAGATTTACCGGGATATAACTATGAATAGGTATCTGGGGGATCGCTATGAGCCCCGGTTAGTCTTTCTTTGTGGTTGTCTTTATGTGTTGTGTTGTGTACCCATATATATATATATCTGTTTGATAATTACAGTATATATATATATTATTTGTAAATAATTAATAAAGATCTTTTTTAAAAAAGAGAGAGAGAGAAGTTTAGAATACAGATAAAAGGAAGTAATGATCCCCCTTCAACTTTGCCTTGGTCAGGCCTTATTTGAGGTACTGCATTCACTTCTCCACACTCTGTTTAAAAGAGCCAGAGAAGGGCAACCAAGATGGCGAAAGGACTGGAAAGCAGATCCTACAAGGAACCGTTCAAAGATCTCATATGTTTAAGATGCAAAAGAAAGGTTTCAGAATGGACATGTTATCTACATATATTGGAAGATCTGCCAATATATTTTGGACTTTTTCTCACGTGCTCAGAGGGTAAGAGTAGAACAAATGAGATGTAACTTCAAGGATGTAGATGGAGATTAGCTATTGGGACTTCAATTCCCAGAATTGCCCGGCCAGCTTTATGGAGAAAAAACTGCAGTAGTGGATTCAGCTAGAATTGGAAACCTATAATCAAACATTTAAAAGAACAAAACAAAACCATATTGGTGTGATTTTCCTCTGATATGCTCTATATATCTGGTTCACATTCCTTATTTTTTTGCTAATTATTAATAATTAATTAATTATAATTAATTAACTGTAATTAATTATTAACTGTAACAATTAATATTATAAATGTAATAATTAACTGTAACAACATTGCCAAAAAGGCATTAAAAGTTGTTAACCTAATCTTGAGTAGCTTCTTCTCTGGTAATGTGGTACTACTAACTAGAGCATACAAAACATTTGCTAGAGCAATTCTTGAATACAGCTCATCTGTCTGGAACCCGCACTGCATATCGGACATAAATACAATCGAGAGAGTCCAGAGATATTTTACGAGAAAAATCCTCCATTCCTCTAACGGCAATAAAATACCTTATGCCACCAGACTGCAAATTTTGGGCTTAGACAACTTAGAACTATGCCTTAGAACTACTGACATAAGCGTAGTACATAAAATTATCTGCCACAATGTCCTTCCTGTCAATGACTACTTCAGCTTCAACCACAACAATACACGAGCAAATAATAGATACAAACTCAAGGTAAACCGTTCCAAACTCAATTGCAGAAAATATGACTTCAGTAACAGAGTGGTCAATGCCTGAAATGCACTACCTGACTCTATGGTTTCTTCCCCAAACCCCCAAAACTTTAACCTTAAACTGTCTACTGTTGACCTCACCGCATTCCGAAGAGGTCTGTTAGGGGCGTGCATAAGTGCACCAACGTGCCTACTGTCCCTGTCCTAATATTCCTTTTTTACTTACTCTTTTCATGTATTCAAATTATGTTTATACTTTTACCTGTTATCTTATATATGCTTGACAAATAAACTTATGATTTATGACTTAATTTCTCACGATGAGATTTGTTATAATGAGAAAGAACACTAGGTGTCGCTAGGCAGCAACATTTGGAGCAATGTTCTCTCTTTCTGCTTTCCTTAATCTGCTGTCCTTCTTGTCCCAGCCTCAAACTCAGTCTTTCTGATTTTCCTATCATAACCTATTTCAGGTTTAAAAAAACATGATTTTCTCTGTAGTTTTGTTCGAAGGATCGCCCAACAGTTCTGGAAAAGTGTTTTCTCCTCACCAATTCCCTCAGAAATATAAATAATAATATTAAGACAAGTTTTTTACGCTTCTGTCTAATGCAAATATTTAGGTCAACTGATTCTGCTTGATAGTTTTGATTTGACTTGATGGGGGGGGGTTGTTTGTTTTTTGCAAACAAGGGGAAGGACCCCTTGAATTGATAGAATCAGCAATTGTCTGGATAGACTACAAAGCCAAAAAGAGAACTGGAAGGGCTGCAAAGTTATTTTTTTATAAGTTTTTGTTCTATTTTTCCATATATTTGAAGGGGGGAGGGAGGAAAGTTCTTTTAAAACACTCAGTGCTGCTTGATGCGTTTTTCCCTCCTTCCTCACCTAAATGAATCCCAAATCCCAAGTTTCTGACAGATTTAACACACTTGTTTTGTTACTACCAGTTCTGTGGGCGTGGCTTGGTGGTGGTGGGGTAATGTGATTGGTAGGCGTGGCCAATTTTTTTGTTTTATAACTTTTAAAACCATTTTTTCTAAAACCTCTTCGGCCAAAGAGGTTGTAAAAAAATGCTTTTAAAAAGCTCTGCCATCAGACAACTCAGCTGGATCGTCAGAGCCTTTTAAAAGCGTTTTTTCTACAACCTCTCGAAGAGGTTGTAAAAAAATGCTTTTAAAAGCCTCTGACAATCCCAGCTGAGCAGCATGATCATCAGAGGCTCTTTTTTTTACTTTTTAAAGCATTTTTTCGGCCGAAGAGGTTGTAGAAAAAAATGCTTTAAAAAAAAAAAAGCCGCTGATGATTGCGTGGCTCAGCTAGGCATGGGGGTGAGGCAGGGATTTTTGCTACTGGTTCTCCGAACCACCCACCTCCATTGCTACCAGATCAGGCGATCCGGTCCAAACTGGGAGCATTTCACCTCTGAATTGAGACCTCATAGCTACAAAGCAGCTGGGCTGCCCCTGGCTTTAATCAGATGCCAGGGACTGAAGAGGAATGGAGGAGAGAGAAAGGCATGGACATTTTTAAGTGAGTTTGCTGCATTTTATGACCTTTCTTGCCACAGGTGTTAAATGAATCACCGCAGTTGATGAGTTAGTAACCCGGCTGGTAAGTGAATCTGGCCTCCCCTTTGATGTTGCTTGCAGAAGGTCGCAAAAGGTGATCACTTGTCCTTGGGATACAGCAACGGTCATAAATATGAACCAGTTGCCAAGCGTCTGAATTTTGATCACATGGTCATGGGGATGCTGCAAAGGTCGTAACTGTGAAAAGTGGCCATAAGTCACTTTTTTCGGTGCCGTTGTAACTTTGAACGGTCACTAAACGAATTGTTGTACGTCAAGGTCTAACTGTACAGGTTATCTGCAAGCTCCAAAACCTTACAGGTAGTCCTCAGATTATGACGGCACTTCAGAATTCAGAATTTCCATGGGTAAGTGATGACCACATTGCTGAGTGATGGTTATCCCTGACAATCCTGGCGTTTCCTTTTGTCATCATTGAATCAGAATTCTGGGTTGTTAAGTGAGGACCTTGTTGCTACTTCCTGCTGCGTTCAACAAGCAAAGTCAATGGGGAAGTCGATAGATAGTCACAAGTCCCAGGTGGGGTCCAGAAGGCTTGTGGGAGGCAGGTAAGAGGCTGCTGCTGGTGGGTGTGTGCAAGTGGTCATGGGGCATGAGTGCTGTGAGATTGGCAGTGGCTGCTGCCAGGTGAAGGAAGGTGTGCAAGGGTGTGTGTGTGTGAGGCCATCAAGGTGCAGCACAAGTGTGGTGGAGCCAGGGATGGCTGCTGCTAGGTGGAAGAGAATGTGCAGGTGGCTGCCATAAGTAGGGAACTGGGGAGGGGTGGGCTTCAAAATTTTTAGCAAAGGGTTCTCTGCCCGGTTGCTTGGTGGGCATAGCCATGGTGGGCGTGGCCTAGTTGGCCTCCTGCACTAAAGTGGGGGGGAGGTGTTTTTGCCCTCCCTGGGCTCCGGAGGCTTTCCTCAAGCCTCCTGGAGGGCGAAAACAGCCTTCCCAGGCTCCAGAGGCCCTCTGGAGTCTGGAAATGTTTCCAGCCTTCCTGAACTTCCGGTTGGCCTGTTTTTCGCCCTCCCTGAGCCTCCGTGCGTGCCCTGTACTTACCTGCATCCAAAATGGGCCACATGGGGACTCCTGGGAGTGGAGGGGTGGGAGGGCCAGCCAGGAGTGCAATTTGGGGGTTCTCCAAACTGCACAGAATTTTAGCTAGAGGTTCTCCTAAACCCTGTGAACCCCCAGTAGCCCACCCCTGGAACTGGGCTCCTTGGGGGAAAACATTGCTGGAGTACAACTGATTTGCAACATTCCCTGCTGGCTTCTCCATTGACTTTATTTGTTGGAACCTAGCAGGGCAGGTTGCAAATGGTCATCACACAACCCCCGGATGCTGCAATTATCACAAGTGTGAGCTGGTTGCCAAGCAGCCAGATTACAATCATCTGATTGTGACTGTTGGGGTGCTGGGACAGCCGGAACGTTGAGGATTGGTTGTTAAGTACCACTTGTTAGTTTTTTTATTGTAATTTTGAACGGCGGCTAAATGAGTGGTCCTTCAATGAGGACTTACTTGTACAGTCGTCTTCCCCAGCATCCTCTACCTGGCACCTTCATCTCGGTGCTCTTCCTAACCAAGCATTTGCAGTTGGATCTGAAGATTAAGCGTGATCCAGGGCTTCTCAAAGAAGAATCTGAGCCAATTTTGTCTAGGGGTTAAGGCACCAGGCTAGAAAGCAGGAAACCATGAGTTCAAGTCTTGCCATAGACATGAAAGCCAGCTGGGCCAGCCACTCTCTCTTTCAGCCAACCCATCAATCACAGGGTTGTTGTTGTTGTGAAGAAAATAGAAGGAGGAAGATGTGTTGGATATATTCGCCGCGTTGAGTTATTGGTAAAAAATAATAAAGTTAGTTCATTTTAACCGTTCAGTCGTGTCCGACTCATGACAACTTTATAGGCAAGTGCTCTCACTGTCACCCTTCAAGCACAGCTTCTTTCAGTTGTTGGATGTTCATCTGAAACTAATAAAAGCGGGATATAAATAAATACATAAATCTATAAAATCTGATCAATCTTTACATAATCTAGGAGGGTTTTTTTCCTATGTGGATGAGCCTTGATAGTACAGTGGTTTAATGCACCCTGTCATTAACACAGCTGCCTGCAATTTCTGCTGGTTCGAATCTCTCCAAGGCTCAAGGTTGACTCAGCCTTCCATCCTTTCTAAGGTAGGTGAAATGAGGACCCAGTTTGTGGGGGCAATAAGCTGACTTTGTATAAAAATATACAAAAGAATGAAGGCTATTGCTTAACGCATTGTAAGCCGCCCTGAGTCTCCAGAGAAGGGCGGCATATAAATCAAATTAAAAAAAAAAATGTGTGCACAGGCTGATAATTGTATAAGCCTTCCTTTTCACTTCCCCAATAGCAATAGCACTTAGACTTATATACCGCTTCACAGTGCTTTACAGCCCTCTCTAAGCGGTTTACAGAGTCGGCATATTTGCCCCCCAACAATCTGGGTCCTCATTTTACCGACCTCGGAAGGATGGAAGGCTGAGTCAACGTTGAGCCTGGTGAGATTTGAACTGCCAAATTGCAGGCAGCCGGCAGTCAGCAGAAGTAGCCTGCTGTACTGCATTTTAACCACTGCGCCACCACAGCTCCAATACTGGAGAAGTTATTCCAGATTACATATTTTATGCTGTAGAAAAAAGCTTGCTTTTTTTTACTTCATCATAAGGGAACTTCCTCAGTGATCATGAGATCCGTGTGTTATATAAATGTCTCCCCAAAATAGCCAACCGTTGGGGCTCAGCCTGCCTTGCGTGTTAGTTTCTTGCTCAGCCACAAGATCCTCTAACTTCTTTCCTAAAGTTACATTTTTTGTCTGCCGGGATTCAACAACTTCCTCTCTTCTTAACTTTTTTTAAGCGCTGAAAAGTCAGCAGTTCTCCTTGGCTTCAGTGTCTGCGTGACAAATGAGCTGTAATTGCAAAAAGGCAAGGCTGATTTAGTGGTAACCCACAAGGCCAAATTCAGCTCACATTGGTTATACAATATATTGAGACTTTTCTGGATAGACTGATAAATCCTGTTTGATAAATAACTTTTTTTAAAAAAACATACTCCAAACCAACTAGCATGCATGTAGGACTTAATTATAGTCGGTTGGCCGAGAGGAACGGGCAGGTTCCTCGGGGCTGGAGGATTACCCTCTGCGTCAGCGGTGGCTGAGCGGCAGCCATGGCGGCTGCCTCAAGGCTGTGACAACCAGGAAAGCAATGTGCTTGGACAACCTAGAACTACGCCGACTACGGTCTGACCTAAGCGTAGTACACAAAATTGTCTGCTACAACGTCCTACCTGTCAATGACTACTTCAGCTTCAACCGCAATAATACACGGGCAAACAATAGATACAAATTCAAGGTCAACCGCTCCAAACTCAATTGCAGAAAATACGACTTCAGTAACAGAGTGGTCAATGCCTGGAATGCTCTATCCAACTCTGTTGTTAATCCTCAAACCCCCAAAACTTTAACCTTAAATTGTCTACTATGGACCTCACCCAATTCCTAAGAGGTCTGTAAGGGGGCGTGCATAAGCACGCCAGCGTGCCTACCATCCCTGTCCTACGGTCCCCATTTATTCATACTCATTTCCTGTGTTTATGTCCATGTTTATACTTATACCTGTTTTCTCGTACATGTTTGACAAACTAAATAAAATAAAAAATAAAAATAAAATAGGATACTAATCAAAATCTTGCTCAAACCTTACTAGGGAAGGATGGGTGATACCCAGGGCATAGCTCCTGTTCCTCTTATCTTATCATGTTGAACAGGAAGAGCTGTAGAAATATTCACTGGAACTCAAACAGAAACCTCAGAATGTTGACAAATCAATGTGGTCAAAGAGCCTAAGTTTATTAAGGTTCCACAGAGATTTTCAGTTCACTTCAGGTCTGTAGAAATCGTTGTTCTTCAGTACAGATTTTAAGATAAATGTGAGAAAGTAAAGATCAGAAAGGACAGAATTATCAGTGTGTTGGCAACAGGAGTAGATTCACTACACATGGTCCCACAATGCTTCTTATCAAGCGCCTGGATTAGACTTTAGCTGATATTATTTTTTTTATTTTTATTTTGATTTATATGCTGCCCTTCTCCGGAAACTCAGGGCGGCTTACAGTGCGTTAAGCAATAGCCTTCATACTTTTGTATATTTTTATACAAAGTCAGCTTATTGCCCCCACAAACTGGGTCCTCAATTTACCTACCTTAGAAAGGATGGAAGGCTGAGTCAACCTTGAGCCTGGCGAGATTCGATCTTACTTTAATTGCAGACAGCTGGTGCTAAATTACAGTGCTTAGTCTGTTGAGCTATCCGGGCAACTATTAGGGAATTAGACAACTATAGAAGTACTTCTCTTTCAATAGTCACGACAGCTGAAACTAGACTCCAGAAGAAAATCAGCTGCTAGAGGAAAGCAGGGGAGATACCTGTTGACTCCAGATTCTGCAGATGGGCTTCCCAGAGGCATCTTGGTCGTTGCTGCAAATAACACAGAAGTGAACCAGCTGAATATCTGAGGTTATCTAACAGGGTTAGTAACCGGAAGGTTGGGTCTGCTTAGAAAACGCTAAAGCAGAAATGCTCGCTATTCTTTGCTCCGCTATCCTTCCTTGCCATATTGTTTTAGTCTCATTTTATTTTTTATTCCAACTATTTTTAGTGATATGAGTTTCAGAGGTGGGATTCACTTACCTTCCTTACCGGTTCACAAATGTACCTACCTCTTCCGTGCATGCGCATGCGCGTGCGCAAGCAGGGGTGGGGTCTACTTACCTTTACTACCGGTTTGCAGTGGGGCCGCCCGCACGCTCTTCTGTGCAAACACAGAAGCTTATGTGCATGCGCAGAAGCATTTTGATGATGGCGGAGTTGGTGGACGGAGCCTCCCGCCAGTTTTACTACCGGTTCTATAGAACCGGTGCGAACCGGGACAACCCACCACTGGCGCAAGGGCTCGAAAACGTACCAAAATAGGAGGGCATTACGTCTGGGCAGATGGGCGGAGCCTCCCGCAATCACCACTACAGGTTCTCCCAAACCGGACAGAACTGGGTGAATCCCACCTCTGGATATGACTGCATTCATGTGTTAGCCCATACATGAATTAATATAAGAAATATCTTATCATACATTTGTGTAACAAATAGGCACAAATTAAAGTATTCTTCCTTTACATATAAATTATGGGAGCCTGTGTGGTGTAGTCGTTAAACCATTAAACTAAAACCCAGTTAGACAGTGAGTTCTAATTCTGCCTTAAGCAAGAAGCCATCTGGGTGACCTCAGGCCAGTCACTCTCTCTCAGCCCAAGGAAGCAGGCAGTGGCAAACCACTTCTGAAAAATTTGTCAAGAAAATCAGTCATTTCCCAAAAGTTAAGAGTGACTCAAAGACATGTGCATGCAAATATGTGCATACACCAGGGGTGAAATCCAGCAGGTTTTGACAGGTTCTGGAGAAACAGTAGTGGAAATTTTGAGTAGTTCGGAGAAACTGCTAATTCTGTCGTTTCTGATTTTTACTTTCTCACATTTATCTTAAAAGCTGTACTGAAGAGCAACGATTTCTACAGACTTGAAGTGAACTGAAAATCTCTCAGGAGCTTGATAAAGTTAGGCTCTTGACCACATTGGTTTTGTCAACATTCTGAGGTTTCTGTTTGAGTTCCAATGAATGATTGGCAAATGGCATTTTGACTGGGTTTTCAAAAGCTCTACAGGTAGTGCTCAAATTACAATCATAATGGAGACTGTCCATCAAAGTTGTAACTGGTGACAGTCGTAAAACTGATTTTACAATCTTTTTTTATATATATATCGTTGTCAAGCAAAGGAAAAGTTCGCTATGGGTGTGGTTTTACCAAAACGAACAGACATAAATGCTGTTTTTTGGTAAAATCATTGTAAAACATAGTCATGTGATCACAGGATGCTGCAAATATATATGCAACTATAAAAAAGATGTTGATACTCTAGAAAAAGTGCAGAGAAGAGCAACCAAGATGATATGGGGACTGGAGGCTAAAACATATGATGAACGGTTGCAGGAACTGGGCATGGCTAGTCTAGTGAAGAGAAGGAGACATGATAGCAGTGTTCCAATACTTGAGGGGCTGCCACAGAGAGGAGAGGATCAAGCTATTTTCCAATGAATCTGAAGGCCAGACAAGGAATAATGGATGGAAACTGAACAAGAAGAGATTCAACCTGGAAATAAGGATATATATTTTTTACAGTGAGAGCAATCAACCAATGGAACAAGCTTGCCTTCAGAAATTGTGGGAGCTTCATCACTGGAAGCTTTCAAAAAGAGACTGGACTGCCATCTGTCAGAAATGGTGTAGGGTGTCCTGCTTGGGGGGGTTGGACTAGATGACCTAGAAGGTACCTTCCAACTGTTAATCTGTTAAAAATGGCTGTAAATGCGGTCCAGTTGCTCAGCGCACAAAGTGCAGTCATGTGATCATGGGGGAGGGGCAACCATCAGAATTTCAAATCAGGGTTGTAAGTGCCTCAGGTAGCTCCATCAGAACTTTGAACAGTCATTAAGTGATGAATCGTATTGGCCTGATCTAGTGATGAAGAGAAGTCGGGAGGAGAGAGAAAATTTGCTGAGGTTTTACTGTGTTTTATTTATTTATTTTTATTTACTGTATAGCAATGTTACATTAGCCAGGAACTACAAGTTGTAGTTTGGTTGTCTAAGACTGCTAACTCTGTTGGTTCAGACTTGGGTGCTTTTCCAAGGTACGTCACAGAGGGTGAGCTAGCTCCACGCCAGAAAGAAAGACAAATGGCTTCCTGCGGTGTCATCCTCTCCCTTCACCAAAGCCACCTCATAAACGGGCATTGCATACAGGAAGGTCTAACACCAATAGGATTCTAACCATCCGCATGAAGTGCCGGCTTGTCTTCCCACCGAAGTGGTACCTATTTATTTACTCGCATATAACATGGAAATTGCTAGGTGGTCAGAAGCTGAGGTGAGTGACTGGAACTCATCCCACCATACCGTGCTAGGACTCGAACTGTTGGATCAAAGACCATCTCCAGAATCATTAAGCCACTAAGCAACCTCACCTCTTATTGTGTTTTATGCAAACAACATATAAAAATGTGAATGATAGAGATGCTCTTAGTTCCCTACACTTTAGTCTACTGAACAAATCCTTATGTCCTTTTTTTGCCTCTTCCACCATATTTATTCCGGGAAGAATAAAGCAGATCATTCCCAGTTTTCCTCTGTAATTTTTCTGCTCCAATAAAAAGCAGGTGTAGGAAATATAGGAAAATTCTGTACTTTTTGTATTCTTTTCCTTCTTCTATTTGTGCAGGGTGGCCAACCGATCAGTGTTTTGCCGTCTTGATATGGCTCTTGAATTGATGCTCTTGTTTTTATGATCTACTGTTCTCCAGAGGCATTTTAATCTCACTTCTGCATTTCAAGGATGGATGCTTTGTGTCATTTCCAAGGTGAGCAAATCTTCAGGGCTGACAGACCAAAAATTCAATCTGGTCCTTTTAAATAGCAAAATCTAGATGCAGTGGAAAATCCTGGTCACTGTAGAAAAATACCATGTATTTCTCCGATATTAATCAGTGAAGACAGGTAGTCCTCGACTTATGACTGTCATTGAGCCCAACATTTCCGTTGCTAAGTAGGACATTTGTTAAGCGAGTTTTGACCCATTTTATGACTTTTCTTGCCACAGTTGTTAACTGAATCACTGAAGTTGTTAAGCTAGCAACACGGTTGTTAAGTGAATCTAGCTTCCCATTGATTTTACTCAGTGATGGGATTCAACGGGTGTAAGAACTGGTTCGCAAAGAAATAAAGGGAGACTAGTATAGATCTACATATTTCAAGCTATTTCAATCTGAAATAGTTGAAATAGATCTATACTAGTCTCCCTTTATATCTTTGTCAGTAAATATAAATTTAATACAAAATAGTTTGTTGTGAAAGCGACTGCATGGATTGGGGCTGAAAGGTGAAAAGGAAGCAGTATGCTTCTTCCCATATTTGGGTAGACCAGGTTGCTTCGATAGAAAACCCATATATATATATGTGTGTGTGTGTGTGTGTGTGTGTGTGTGTGTGTGTGTGTGTGTGTGTGTGTTTTCCTCTAGCCAGGTTTTTCCTACGTAACCAAGGTTTACGTAGGAAAAACCTGGCTAGAGGAAAAACACACATAAATCCTACGAAGAAGTAAGAAAATATATATATTCATTTCATTTTCATTTTATTAAATTTGTGTAGTGCCCTACTCCCGAAGGACTCAAGGCGGTGAACAGGCACAAAATAAAACACATAAATACAAAAGTTAAAAAACATGATTAAAACCCAATTAAATAATTTTTGCCCGAGACAATTAAAACTCCCAATAATTTAAAACGAATTAAAATTTCAATTTAAAAATTTAAAAGAAGGGGAGAAAATTAGGCCAGGCCGGCCTGCTGGAATAGGAGTGTCTTCAAAGCACGGCGGAAAGTGCGCAGATCTGGGATCCTCCGTATCTCCGGGGGGAACTTGTTTCAGATAGTAGGTGCCCCCACAGAGAAGGCCCTCCCCCTAGGGGCCACCAGTCAACATTGTTTGGCTGACGGCACCTGGAGGAGCCCCTCTCTATTAGAGCGTACCGGCTGGTGGGAGGCTGTTTGTGGTAGTAGGCGGTCCCGTAAGTAGCCAGGTCCTAAGCCATGGAGCGCTCTAAAGGTGGTAACCAAAATCTTGAAGTGCACCCGGAAGACCACCGGGAGCCAGTGCAGCTCGCGCAGGAGAGGTGTCACACAGGAGTGCCATGTTGCTCCCATAATCACCCGCGCGGCCGCACTCTGCGCCAGTTGGAGCCTCCGGGTGCTCCTCAAGGGGAGCACGTCTTGGTGTATTCGGGTCTTGGTGTAGGCGGGAGGTATTGTCATGTTTATTCTAGATCTTGTCTTTGGGGTTTCTTAAAATGTTGGCTATTTTTTGGTCAGGGCAGAAGGCTGTCTTGATATTGTGTTTGTGGAGAATTTTGCTGATTTTATCTGTGGTGCCTTTGATGTAAAGGAGGAGGGCGATGTCGTTGTCCTGTTCTGTGTCTTGGTTCTTGGGGGGGCGTCTCCCTTTGGATTAGGTTGGTGATAGTGTTTCTTTGGAATCCATTAGAAATTAATACATTTGTGAGAGTGTGTAATTCAGTTTTCAGGTGGTCTTTGTCGGCTAGGCATTTGGTTCTGGAGATGAGAGTCTTGGCTACGGAGTTGATCCAGCTAGAAAACCAAGGAGTCTATGAAATACCATGCAAAATCTGCCCAGCCACATACATTGGACAAATTAATAAGAGAATAAATGCACGCATTGCAGAACACAAGAATGCAGTCAGAAAAGAAGAAAGAACTTCCTCCCTTTTCCAGCACCTTAAAGCAACAGGACATGAAATTGATTTTGAAGGAACCAAATTAATTTCCAAAACTGAACATCTCAACAAGAGAATAATTATGGAAGCCCTTGAAATAGAAAAACATCCCCATAACATGAATAAACGAGACAATACCTCCCGCCTACCAGACATCTGAAAACTAGCCCTTGTCAACAAACAAGTCCCAGCACCCACAGACAGAAAAATCTACACCCCAGAAGTACACACACCCCAAGACCTCCAGCCAAATCACATTCCAGCCAGCCACAAAAATGAAGCCCTGCCACCTGGTGGAGAAAAACCGACCATACACCCAAAGCCAAGCCAATAGACACAGACTGGGACTCCCAACCAATCAGAACGAAGAGGTGGGGCCATCCCAGCAAAGCAGACTACCAGCACCAGATTTGAAATAGTAATGGCAGTTGCTGCAGAAGATCTGTTGCATAAGCCTGATGATGGCAGATGAGATTCTGTCGAAACGTTGCCAAAGTGCTCTCAATCTTACACGGGAGAAGACCTGAATACACCAAGACTTGCATACCTGTACCCGTGAAAATCTCATTCACAAGTTTCTGGGCTTTTTGTATCCTGCTGAAAAGCAACAACTCTGTGCTGCAATTTGGGAGATATATATATATATCTTACTTCTTCGTAAGATTTATGTGTGTTTTTCCTCTAGCCATGTTTTTCCTACGTAACCAAAGTTTTTCTGCAGCCCTAGCTCAGTGGAATCACATCCACTCGATTCTGGGCTTTTTTTTCTTTCTGGCAGCCAGTTCTTGCTGACTGACACACACCATGAAGAGCTCGCACGGCCACAAACACGAAGCCAAACAACAACAACGCAGCTCACCAGCTCAAATCCCCCTGCAACTCAGACTAAGCTGAGCACAACCAAGCCCCCACCCAAACAGAACACACCCCCAGCCAATCAGAGCACAACCAACCCCCCATCCAATCAGAGCACAGCCAAGCCCCTAACCAATCAGAACACACCTCCACCCAATCAGAACACAGCCAAGTTCCCACCCAATCAGCTCACACCCCCACTAGCAGTTAAAAGGAAGAGACAGCTGCGATCTCACATTGCTCCTGGAAGCACGAAGCCGAGAACACCAGCCTGAAGATGACGAATGAGACTTCGTCGAAACGTCGCCAAGACACTTCCAATTTTACGTGGGAGAAGACCCGAATAACCAAAGACCTACATATATATATATATATATATATATATATATATATATATATATATAGAGAGAGAGAGAGAGAGAGAGAGAGAGAGAGAGAGAGAGAGAGATACATACACACACATACATGAACACATATGAATGAGATATGAGGATAATACAAAAGAGGGGATAATATATTAATATAAAAGCATAATAAAATTACCATAATATGGAGCCATAGAATTGCAATGGGATAGATGTTATGATTCAGTATTTAAGGAAGCTAACCATTTAACTGTTTCTGGTAAAGCGCGAGTGAGACAAATTGAATTTTGCACTGAAAAGCAGCTTCTTCATATAATGCACAGCTAAACTATGGAATTTGCCACCATTGGATATAAGTGTGTCCACCTTATTTTTTAATGACAGACAAAGCCAATTCACAGAGTAGAGGCCTCTAAATGGCAACTATTTCAGAACTGCTTCTTAACAGCAACAGTGAAGGTCACTGAGACATAGAAAACTAGAGAAGGCCAGCTTTTGTCTGATCCGTCAAGGCCCTTTTATGTTTTTCTTAGCCAATAGTGGACATTTATCACTGTTCCGTCATCCTTCTCTCCTTTCATGTTGTTCTCAAGGACTATCTTATAACATCTGAGGAACAATTAGCAGCCTTGCAGATCAGAGTTGATCCACACTATATTGCCGACTCTTTTTTTTTTAACATTTTGTTATTAAGTTATTAAGTATTATAAAATACAAAATACCAAAGTAACTAAAAGAGCAGTGAGGAGGGTGAGAAGAGGGAAAAGAGAAGTGAGGCAAGGTAAGGAAAAGAAAAGGAAAATAAGCATTGACTTCCAACTCCCTCTGTCGCAGTAGAATAAGGCCTTATTATCAAAACACAGCTTTTTGTTTTTCCATAATAATGTGAACAAGTCATTTCTATAAAGATCTATCAATCTGATCTATAAAACCCAAAGTCAACGTTACATTCTTTCTCACATCAAGCACGAAGTTCAGAAGCGGTTTCCATGTGGAAGCAAAAGTACTTATGTTCTTTTCTTTAATCAGAGTAGTCAGTTTTGCCACTTCAGCCAACTCCATCAACTTCTGCATCAGAAGGTATTGAAGTGCATTTCCGTTTTTGCGCATGCAATAGTCTTGCTGCTGTCAACATATATAGTAACCAAGTCCCAATTTTTTTTCTCCAGTTCTTTTTCCATTAGTCCCAAAGGGAAAAATTCTGGCTTTCTGTCCTTCCTGTCAATGACTATTTCAGCTTCAACCACAACAATACACCGTTCCAAACTCGATTGCGGAAAATATGACTTCAGTAACAGAGTGGTCAATGCCTGGAATGCACTACCTGACTCTGTAGTTTCTTCCCCAAACCCCCAAAACTTTAACCTTAAACTGTCCACTGTTGACCTCACCCCATTCCTAAGAGGTCTGTAAGGGGCGTGCATAAGTGCACCAGCGTGCCTACTGTCCCTGTCCTAATATTCCTTTTTTACTTCCTCTTTTCATGTATTCAAATTATGTTTATACTTTTACCTGTTATATTATATGTGCTTGACAAATAAACTTATGATTATGATTCATTTCTATCTTCATTTTCAGGGTTAGTTTCTCTTGTTTCTCTTCAGATCGCATAAATCTTTTGCCTTTTACTATTTTGCCGACTCTGAAAAGGGAGGACGCTAATTTAAATGAAGAAGAACACGCAAAGTTGGGTCTTCAATACCTCACTGTTGCTAACCACACAATAATTTCAGCTTTCAGACTTGACCATCAGGTTCAGCCCGGTAATAGAACAGGCCCATCTTCTCTGCCTGCTTCAGCAGCCTAAAGGAAAAGCTATAAAAACCATTAGCTTCACCTTAAATATGAGACTTTCTGAGTCGCTGGCTGAGATTAAAAACTGCTGAAGGGGACAGTTAAGAAACATTTCCTGGTCTTAGCTGCTGGTGGTAAGATCATGACTTAGCCTCAGTTTTTTGCAGAACTGGTTCAGTTGCTTGTGCTCAACATGTTTATAGCAGTGGTGAAATGTAAAATTTGTTACTACCGGTTCTGTGGGCATGGCTTGGTGGTGGTGGGGTGGTAATGTGACTGGGTGGGCATGGCCAACTTTTTTTTTTTTGTACTTTTAAAATCATTTTTTCAACAACCTTAAGAGTTTGCAGAAAAAATGCTTTTAGGAACCTCTGACGATCAGGCAACTCAGCTGGGATCACCAGAGGCTTTTAAAGGCATTTTTTTCCCTACAACCTACAAGGAAGAGGTTGTAGAAAAAATGCTTTTAAAAGCCTCTGACAATCCCAGCTGAGCCGCGCAATCATCAGAGCCTTTTTTGTTTTACTTTTAAAAGCATTTTTTCAGCCGAAGGGGTTGTAGAAAAAAAGCTTTTAAAAGTAAAAAAAAGAGATGATCGCATGGCTCAGCTGGGCATGGGGGGGCCCAGGGATCTTTGCTACCGGTTCTCCAAACCACCCGCCGCCATCGCTACCGGATTGGGCGATGCGGTCCGAACCAGGAGCATTTCATCCCTGGTTTACAGGCCTACACTCTGGTGCTTGCATCTCCTTCAAGCGTTATTATTTTGACAGGCCTACCTGCTGCACTGGGCAAATTTGTAAATTGTGATTGGGGTCATTACAACCATCTCTCTATTCTGGGAGAGTTGTTTAAATTTTCTGCCTGTAGCTGTTGTATTAGAGTTGCAACAGTTCATTTAGTGACCGTTCAAAGTTACAGCGGCACTGACTTATGGCCATTTTTCACACTTACGACCATTGCAGCATCCCCATGGTCATCTGATTTACATTCGGGTGCTTGGCAAACTAACTCACATTTATGATGGTCGCCGTGTCCCAGAGTTATATGATCCCCTTTTGCGACCTTCCGACAAGCAAAATCCATGGGCAAACCAGCTTCACTTAACAACCGTGTTACTCATTTAAGAACCACAATTTAACAAATGTGGAGAGAAAAGTAGTAAAAATGGGTCAAAGCCCACTTTAACAAATTTCTCACTTAGCAACATAAATTTTGGGCTCAATTGCGGTTGTAAGTTGAGGCCTACCTGTACTCCCAGTATGCTTTTAATTGTGTCTTCATTTCTTTTGTGATTTTGATTTGTATACTTGTGTGTGCGTGCGTCTTAGGCATTATGAATACTATTTCTTTAGCCGAAAGGATCTTTATTGTTTTGAACTATTCCCTCCCTTCAACCAATGGAAACCAAAGTTGCTAATAAAAATTGTAAACAAAATCACACTGCATTTAACGGCTTAAACTAGAATTTAAAAAGCAAAGAAAAAGAAGAAAGAATGCTGTAGTTTAAACCTATATGAGACTCATGTACTCTATATGTATATGCATGTGTATATGTGTATATATATGTGTATATGTGGAGACGCTGTGGCTCAGTGGCTAAGACGCTGAGCTTGTTGATCAGAAAGGTCGGCAGTTCGGCGGCTTGAATCCCTAGCGCCATGTAACAGAGTGAGCTCCCGTTACTTGTCTCAGCTTTTGCCAACCTAGCAGTTCGAAAAAATGCAAGTAGAAAAATAGGGACCACCTTTGGTGGGAAGGTAACAGCGTTCCGTGCACCTTCGGCATTTAGTCATGCCAGCCACATGACCACAGAGATGTCATCAGACAGCGCTGGCTCTTCAGCTTAGAACCGGAGATGAGCACTGCCCCCTAGAGTCGGGAACGACTAGCACATATGTGCGAGGGGAACCTTTACCTTATTTATGTATATGTATATGTATATGTATATGTATATGTATATGTATATGTAGTCCTCGACTTGCAAGAGTTCATTTAGTGACCATTCAAAATTACAATGGCACTGAAAAAGTGACTTATGACCGCTTTTCATACTTAAGACCATTGCAGCATCCCTTTGGTCACGTAATCAAAATTCAGATGCTTGACAACTGACTCCTATTTATGACAATTGCAGGGTCCCAGGGTCATGCGATCACCTTTTGTGACCTTCTGACAAGCAAAGTCAATGATTCACTTAACAACATTAACTTATTTAACATCTGCAATGATTCATGTAACAACTGTGTCAAGAAAGGTCATAAAAGGGGGAAAACTTGATTTAACAAATGTTCCTCTTAGCAACATAACTTTTGGGCTCAGTTGTGGCTGTAAGTCAAGGACTACCTGTATATATTTAAAGGAGATAGGCTATAAAGCCACTGTGCGTTTCCAGGAAGGACATCCCCCTTTCTCTTACTTAAAAAAAAACCTAATTTTTTTTATATTGTTGTTGGATTTCTTGGGAAAGTTTGGAGCATTTTGACTGCACTGTGCCTGGGAATTTACCAGCTGTAAAATTATGTGCAAATCAATGGCAACAGAAATCAGGAGGCTATCATCTATGAAGAATTGGTAGGAATTAAATAAGCAAAATGTGGGGATTAACATCTAAACTAAAATGCTGTTTAATTCTAGTTTATTTGATCAATGACTGTGTGTGGGGTTTGGTTGACTTCACGTATTATTTGAACACCACCTATTGTCATTTATCAAATAAACTAGAGTTAAGCATACCATGACTTATGCAAGTACATAGTGATGTGTGCCAGGTGGCATCTTAAAGATACACCCAATTATTAAACAAACATCTGTGTTGTAACGACTGTGCTCTCTGGAGTTCCTTTCTCCCTACTTATATCCCTTTCTTCTAAAGCTCTAGGTTGCAACCAGCCACCATTCTGATCTAAGAATCCTTGTTGGGCCCAAAAATGTTTTGGGAAATAAAGAGGCTGTTTCCATTCACTTTGTGTTGTGTGCTTTTTAAGATACTGCATTGCGAAAGGTATCTTCATCTCCATTCACTATTTCTCAATCCAATTTTCTCCATAGCATTGTTAATTGTAGGGAAACAGAGGAGAATCTAGAGGAGAATCTAGGCTACCTAGAACTCTGAGAAGAAGGGTTCATCTCTTTTAATAATATTTATTAGTTGGAAAAGATGCCACCAGGCTTCTAATTTTTTTTTTTTGCTTCAATCTCTAATAACAAAAGTAGGAACAAATCTAACCAGATAGATCTACAGTCTATTTGAACCAACCACAGCTCCTATTAACTTCATTGCCATGTCCCAGCAGGTTCTCTGCCAAGACGTGGACACAGATATGATGTAAAACAGTGGTGTTTTACAAAATTTTTCAAATTTTTTTACTATCGGTTCTGTGGGTGTGGCTTGGTGGGCGTGGCATGGCATGGCTTGGTGGGCGGGGCAAGGGAAGGATATTGTAAAATCTCCATTCCCACCACACTCCAGGGGAAGGTTACTGCAAAATCCCCATTTCCTCCCGATCAGCTGGGACTTGGGAGGCAGAGAATAGATGGGGGCGGGGCCAGTCAGAGTTGGTATATACCGGTTCTCCGAACTACTCAAAATTTCCGCTACTGGTTCTCCAAAACTGACCATTTTTCACAGTTACGACCTTTGCAGCATCTCCATGATCATGTGATCAAAATTCAGATGCTTGGCAACTGGTTGATATTTATGACCATTGCAGAGTCCCAAGGTCTTGTGATCCCCTTCTGCGACCTTCTGACAAGCAACGTCAATGGGGAAGCCAGATTAATTTAACAACCAGGTTACTAACTTACCAACTGAAGTGATTCACTTAACAAGGACCTTTTAAAAAAGGTCGTAAAATGGGGCAAAACTCACTTAATAAATATCTCACTTGACAACAGAAATGTTGGTCTCAATTGCGGTTGTAAGTCGAGGACTACCTGTATTACCTAAATCTAGCCCTGGGATTCCCTGGAAGTTCTCCTATTAGGGGAAACCAATCCAGAACCTGCTTAGAATAGAATAGAATTCTTTATTGGGCGAGTATGATAGGACACACAAGGAATTTGTCTTTGGTGCATAAGCTCTCACTGTACATAAAAGATATAAGTGATGAATTATGATCATAATCATCATAAATACATTCATCATGAATCATAAGATACAACGCTTAGTGATAGTCATAGGATACTAAATAAGCAATCAAAATCATACTAGGAAACTAAATAAAATAATATAATTGTAAAGAAACAAGCAACAAGGTTATAGTCGTAAGTAGAAAAGGAGATAGGTAATAGGAAGGATGAGAATAATAATAATAATACAGTCTTAGTAAATAGTTTGACAATGTTGTGGGAATTAGTTCTTTAGCAGAGTGATGGCATGCGGGGGGAAAAACTGTCCTTGTGTCTAGTTGTTCTGGCACGCAATGCTCTATAACGTCGTTTTGAGGGTAGAAGTTGAAACAATTTACGTTCAGGATGTGAGGCGTCTGTCAGTGATGAAATCCAAATATTTTTACTACTGGTTCTGTAGGCGTGGCTTTGTAGGCATGGCAGAGGAAGTATACTGCAAAATCTCCATTCCCTCCCCACTCGAGAAAGGATCCTGCAAAATCCCCATTCCCTCCTCACTCCAGGGGAAGGATACTGCAAAATCTCCATTCCCACCTCACTCCAGAAGGATACTGCAAAATCCCCATTCCCTCCCCACTCCTGGGGGAAGGATATTGCAAAATCTCCCTTCCCACCCCGCTCTGGGGCCAGCCAGAGGTGGCATTTGCCGGTTCTCCGAACTACTCAAAATTTCCGCTACCGGTTCTCCTAACTACTCAAAATTTCCGCTACCGGTTCTCCAGAACCTGTCAGAACCTGCTGGATTTCACCCCTGGCATCTGTAGATATTTTCACATAGCACTTGAATTGAATTTTCACATAGCGCTTGAATTGAGTTAGGGGCTGCCAGTCGTTAAGACAATTTACCAAATGAAATCTCAGGTGGGCAAAGAAATCCTGCTGGGTGACAAGGACAGTACTTGGCAACTTGGGTGCTGATGCCAACCCTTGCTTAAACCACCCCACTGGAGGAAGCTCCTGCATAAATCTCCCTAGGAGCCAGCTGTCCTTCCTCAAGCCAGCGCTCCCGCAGCTGGAGAGAAGGCACAATGGCCTTGCGTTGTTTTGCTCCAAAAAGGCAATTTGTTGTTGTTGTTGTTGTTGTTTTAAAAAGAACTTCTCCACAACAAGAAACAAAGTGCTGTTATAATAAGAGTGCAGCCTCTCCAACCTCCCACTCCCCCACTCCCCTCACACCCCAGTCCAAACTGAAACAACTGCTTTAGGGTTGTTGTTGTTGTTTTTTTAAAAAATATTATTTTTATTTTGCTGGAAAATCCAGAGAAGGCGCAAGATAGCAGGTGTGCTGGGAGAGGTGCAATCTTCGGGGCGTCGTCCCGGGAGCTCCCACACGCCCACGCAGGGCCTCTCAGGTTCCCCCACTCCCCCCACCCCAGCCCCACCGTGCGAATTCCCCCGGGCGGGAGTGTGTTCAAATCCGTCCACGCCTTCCCGGCCGGGCCTCCCCGCCCCTGCAGGAGTTTTTGCAGCAGGAACTCTCCGCCGGATGGCATCGCTGCGGCTTCTCTCCCCACGGGTGCCGGCCACGCTCCGCTTGCAGCCGCCTTCAGTCAGATCCAGGTAATCTTGGCGTCTTTTTGAAAAAGCACGTCTGTACGCGTGTGCGGATAGTTCTGGCGATCCGCATTGTGGGGACATATTACACGTATCAGGAGTCGCGTGAAACTTTCCTGGGGGGGGGGGGGAGAGATTTTTTTCCCCTCCTCTTCCTTTCTCTTTTCCTTCTGCCCCAAAGTACAGTACCAATATTTTTTTCTTTTTTTCTTTTTTTCTTTCTTTTGGTTTTAAATGTTTTATTATTAAGAAATTATAGTAATACAATTTTTGTCCATCCGGTTACATAGTGTAGAAAAAGGAAATAAATAAAAATATAAATGTTTGTACATATAGATAATCTTTGCTACTCTGGTTTCTCTTCAGATCGTATAAACCTTTCGCCTTTTTTACCAATATATTTTTCAAAAGTGTCATAAATATATATATATATTTCTCCTTTTGGGGGACGGGTCATCTGAAATGGCATACCGTGAATAGTAAACATTGCCTTCTAGAGCCTTATAATTTTGACTGGTCTCTCGATTTTTTTCCTCTTAAATTTTTGGATCATGGTCAAGACGGACACCGTTTAAAATTCACCTTCTCGCTGTGCTAAAAACTGGTGATCCTCGAAAAAGCAGAACCATTAAAATTTGCACGAATTCCTGTTACTGCCACCGCTGTCATACCAGGAAGTTTTTTCCACCCCTTGCAGTTCTGTTATAATATTGATAGGCATGCAAATCTGCACCTAAGTGAACATTCAAAAATACAGAGCAGTTTTCAGTTTTGGAGAGCATCTTAGAATGGAGCAGCTGACATTTTTTTAAAAAAAATTATTTAAAGGCTCTCCCATCCAAATACTTTGTCTTGGTGCATTGAGCTTCATTTGATTACTGGATTAGACTATGATCTAGGTTTGCAGAATTCATTAAACCATCAACTGAACAAATAGAGTGGATATACATAACTCTCTTAAGTCTTTAAAATCCTAGCCAAGATTAAAATAAAGGAAGCTTAATACATTGTATGAATACAGACACACACACACACACATACACACACAAATATTAAGGCTTTGCACTTTATGTCACACTTAATATGCCCTGAAGATATGTGAGTGCAGTCTTGAAGTTTTTGAGAACAGAATGGGAACACATGTCCTTTTGAAATTCTTTACCAAATTTATAAAGTAGAAGAATTGGAAGGGAAAAAATTCCAAGGAGAAATTCTTCAAGAATTTCTTAAGAACAGAAATTATCCTTTTTTTCAACACTAACCATTCTACTGGAAAGGACTGATGGGAGAGGTTTCCTCTTGATGTCTTCCCTGGGATTTATTAAAAATGTGGGGAAGAGTATTTTGGAAAAAAAAGTACAGGTAATCCTCGTTTAGCTACTACAATTGGGACTGCCAACTTGGTTATTAACTGAAGGCGTCTATAAATGAAAAAGTGATTGTGTTTATGATCTTACTTCAGCTTTCCTTTGCTTTACAGACCTGGGATAGTTGTAAATGTGAGAATTGGCTTTAAGGTTGCTTTTTGATCACCGTTGTAACTATAAACGGTCACTAAATAAGGCAGTCACAAAACAAGCAACTGAAGAACTGGCTGATCAAAACACAGAAAACTTCCTGACATGCAGGAATATAGGTTTCGCTCAGGAGAATTTCCTTTGAAACTCTCTTCTTTTTTAAAAAATCTAATTCAAGGTATCTTTTATCAAGATTGAATGAAAACTGCTAGGGAAAACAAAATACAGAAAGATTTGTTTCTCGGTGTTATTTGAGACTCTGTTGCTTGTGTCCATAAAATAGTGAAAGGGATTTTATAGATGCATGCATACCATAAATGGCGAATGGATTTTGTCAGTCGCAATGGAGGCCTGAGGCTTATTTGATCCTGAAAATATTATGGCACTTGTGTGAGGATTACTCAAAAGGAACAAGTAAATCAGAGCATTACAGAATATTAGTTATGCACACAAGGATTCATGCACTGAGCCATTAGTTGTTTAATTGTAATTGACTGGTTTATCATAGCACTCCAAGCCAAAACTTTCTCCCTTTGTGAGGGAGTGGGGTGGTTTTATAATGTGGCACATCAATAAATAATGAATAAAACCAAACAACCACAGAGTACTTTGTGATCTGCAAACTCAGTCATAGAAAACTGTTTTATTTTCTCAATGTTGATTAGATCAGTCTTCTACAATATACGTTTTTTGGATTGCAGACAATACCCCTAATCCCCATACACTTCAGTCACAATGGAGGTGATGAAGATAGTGGCCCATCTTATCTCACCATTGCCAAATTGGAGACATTGCCACATTGACCACCAGTAAATCCCAAGAGATTTGATGTGATTTCCCAGATCAATACACAATTTGCCACTCACGCTTTTGTTGAATCACGTAGTAGTGTAATGGAGGTTGAATTCTAATGATTTTAGGCACACATTCATGTCAATTTCTTGGCAATGATATTGAAGTAGCTTGCTACTCTCTAGAATTTTTTTTCAATTTCCAAGTGTAGGTTACAATCTTGGTATTTCTGTTTATCAGTGCCAACTGGATATAAAGTTCCTTGGCTTTCTTGAGTTCAGTTAAAGAAGGGTGGTGCCTCCTGCAGTTTAATGTTTATTAGAGTGTTTCTAAGCTTGATATAAATTCTGCAAAAGTAGTTAATATGTGTGTTTTAAGTAATTTAGGAGAGGGGGAAGAGAGATTTGATCAGGTAAGAAGTTATAAAATGTGAATCCTTTTAGAGGGTACAGTACAGGGGTGGGTTGCCCCTGGTTCGGACCAGTTCTATAGAACCGGTAGTAAAACCGGAGGGAGGCTCCGCCCACCCACCCCGATGTCATCAAAATGCTTCTGCGCATGCGCAAAAGAGCACATGCGCTCGCTTTGCTCGCGCGTGCAGCCCCATTACAAGCCGATAGTAAAGGTAAGTAGAACCCATCCCTGGTACAGGACATGAGCTGTTGGTCGCAATGGCCCTTTGTGTGGGACATTTTTGCTATGGGGAGAGTGTTACAATGTGCTAGAGTTAGTGCCTTTTGAAATTTAGAAACAGTTATGTAATATAAGTATCTCATTGGTCGGTGAAGGTGGAGGGGCGGCTGATTGCTCTAGACCAGAGATGTCAAACTGGCGGCCCGCAGGTGTGGCTTGCAGTGTCACGTGCAAGCCACGCCTACCCCAGCTCGAAGGCAAAGAACGTTGCAATACGTCACGTGACATCAATGTGATGTGGCGAGTTTGACACCCGTGCTCTAGAGGGACATTCTCGGATAGAACAGAGAAGTCAAACTATCAAAAGGCTAAGGGAGGGAGTGGTCTGTCATATAAAGAGGCGTGCCCATGTTTAAATAACTAGCATTATATGGATAGTGTTTTTCTGTGCCTTGGATAAACATTTAGGCCGGAATGAGAGTCCTATAAAGATAAATCAATAAATTTACTTTAGCCAGTTTTACAGCATTAGACTTCAGCTCTCATAATCCTTGCCATACTCAACATAGATTGTGGGAGTTGAAGTCTAAACTCCTGCAGGACTTAATGTGCTATCAAGAAAATTATCATTGGTCAGTTGTACGACAAAATATGGATGGGATTTGAGTATGTAAAATCCCTTATTTCTGTTATCCTCACATATGTCTAAGGTAAAGATAAAGGTTCCCCTCGCACATATGTGCTAGTCATTCCCGACTCTAGTGCTCATCTCCGTTTCAAAGCCGAAGAGCCAGCACTGTCCAAAGACATCTCCGTGGTCATGTGGCTGGCATGACTAAACGCCAAAGGTGCACGGAACACTGTTAACCTTCCCACCAAAGGTGGTCCCTATTTTTCTACTTGCATTTTTTATGTGCTTTGGAACTGCTAGGTTGGCACAAGCTGGGACAAGTAACAGGAGCTCACCCTGCTACGCAGCGCTAGGGATTCGAACTGCTGACCTTTTGATCAACAAGCTCAGCGTCTTAGCCACTGAGCTACCACATCCCCTATCCTAGGCTTAATCTAAATTAGTAGTTAGTTTGCTGCTGAAGCCAGCATAGGTGGAGATCTGTCCACTTTAGGAAGCTCCATAGACTCTGCAGACTGCAATTGCACTGTCACAAACTTTGTTGCCACTGTGTGACTTATATTTTGTTAGAGATAGAGCACTAGTAGAGTGTTTGACCCAGGGATTTGAAGGACTATTTCGTGATGAAATAATGCCATCAGTTGCCATGGCTTCAGGCTTCCTTCCAAAGTTGCCTACAGTTGGTCCTTGACTTAAAAGCATTTGTTAACAACTGTTCAAAGTTATGACGGTGCTGAAAAAAATTAATTATGACCAGTCCTCACACTTATGACCACTGCAGCATCCCCATGGTCACATGATCAATATTCAATACTTGGCAACTGTAAAAAAACGTATTATGATGGTTGCAGCGTCCTGGGGTGGTTTGATCACCATTTAACAACCTTTCCCAGGGGTTACTTCTGACAAGTAAAGTCAATGAGGGAAACTGGATTTACTTAATGACTGTGGCAAAAAGATTGTAAAAATTGGATATGACCCGCTTAATCACCACATCACTTAGTGACAGAAATTCTGGTCCCAATTGTTTTGTCATTAACATTTTTATTGAGTTATGAAGTATTATAAAATACAAAATACAAAGTAAATAGAAAAGCAGGGGGGAAGGGGGAAAGAGAAGTGAGAAAAAATAGAGTGGGGGAAGAAAAAGAAGCATTGACTTCCCACTTTCTCTGTTACAGTAAAATAAGGCATAAACATCAATTCACAACTCTTTTTTTTTGCTTTTTCATAATAATATGAACAAGCCATTTCTATAAAGATCTATCAGTCTAATCCAGAGGTCTTCAAACTTGGCAGCTTTAAGACTTGTGGACTTCAACTCCCAGAATTAGGAGAATTCTGGGAGTTGAAGTCCACAAGTCTTAAAGCTGCCAAGTTTGGGGACCCCTGGTCTAATTGGTAAAGCCCATTCTGGTCCCAATTGTGATGGTAAGTCAAGGACTATCTGTAATATAGGGATGCCTGGATATTTTAGGGCTAGAAAGCATCAGTTCTCTTAAACTTCCTGCCGAAAATAAGATTAGCAAAACTTTGAGGCCAAATGACGTTAGCCACAGCAGGAACAAGAGAGAGAAAAATAAGGGAGAAATGAAAAATCTGATTATATACCCACCCACTGCTAACTAGCTTCTCATGCCTAAATGCATAAAAATCTGTTAGACGAGAGCAAGAACTTTTGATAATGAGGACATAATATGGAAGTCTTCAATTTTATTGGTCTTATTTTGCTTACCTGCACACTTGCAAGGGCTTAGAAAAACACAAAGCAGTTATAATCACAATATCCAGTAACATAACACACATATAGACTCCTAGAAGTATGGGTTTGGTCACCACACTATAAAAAAACATGTTGAGACTCTAGAAAGAGTGCAGAGAAGAGCAACAAAGATGATTAGGGCACTGGAGACTAAAACATATGAAGAACGGTTACAGGAACTGGGAATGGCTAGTCTAGTGAAGAGAAGGACCAGGGGAGACATGATAGCAGTCTTCCAATATTTGAGGGGCTTCCAATATTTGAAGGTGGGGGGGATCAATCTATTTTCCAAAGCACCCGAAGACCAGACAAGGTATAATGGATGGAAACTCATCAAAAAGAGATTCAACTTAGAAATAAGGAGAAATTTTACGACAGTGAGAACAATCAAGCAATGGAACAGAAGTTGCCTTCAGAAGTTGTGGGTGCTTCATCAATGAAGCTTTCAAGAAGAGACTGGACAGCCATCTGTCAGAAATGGTATAGGTTAGAGATGGTTAACCTTTTCCAGACCGAGTGCCCAAAGCACGCATCCAAACCCCCAAAATGCAATGCATGTGGCCGCCGCGCATGTGCCCCGCCCCCTACTCTGTTATTCTAATTCTAAGTTCTTCATGAAAAGGTTTGTTTAAACCCTTTCCTAAATTGTAAAGGAGGGAACCAGGTTTAAATCCATGGGCAATTTATTCTACAATACAGGTAGTCCTTGACTTACAGCCATTCATTTAGTGACCAAAAAAAGTCTTATAATTGTTTTTTTACACTTACGACCATTGTAGCATCCCTCTGGTCATGTGATCAAAATTCGGACACTTGGCAACTGACTCCTATTTATGACAGTTACAGTGTCCCGGGATCATGTGATTCTCTTTTGTGACCTTCTGACAAGCAAAGTCAATGGGGAAGCCAGATTCCCTTAACACCTGCGTTACTAACTTAACAACTGCAGTGATTCACTTAACAACGATGGCAAGAAAAGTTATCAAATGGGCTAAACTCACTTAACAAAGTTGTCTATTTTGGGCTTGGCCAATTGTCGGAGATTGAGGACTATCTGTAATATAGAGCATGCCACAGATGAAGGCTGCATTCTTTATCTGGGTGAAATGTTCTTGATAGGAAAATTTTTATCAAATGAGGACTTCTTTGTTTTTTAATTTATTTTATTGACTTTGCAACATTGTGTAAATATGCACTCCTCTGTACATTTCGGGCACACCCTATCATTAGAATGGTGGTTAGTGGGAGAAAACCACTGACTTTTGCAATGCACACATATGATGTTACAGTTAGATATTACATGTGTTTCTTATGCATCACGTGTGATATGACAGTTAGAACGAAACAACCTTATTTTTGTACAGTTTCCAGAGGCCTTGCTGGTTTCATTAATTTCCATGAAATGTGCACTAATGTACCATTTCTTGGAGTTTTGTGTCTGAATTTAAACATCTAGCCAGCTGCTTTGGAAATCAAATTTGTATGTTGAAAAAAAATGCTCATTTTCCTTCCTTCAGGTCAGATTTTACCTGAACAAGTTAAAAATCAGTATTTTTAATACTGATTAAAAATAAGCTGGGAAGTAGTTTTCCTTCCTTCCTTCCTTCCTTCCTTCCTTCCTTCCTTCCTTCCTTCCTTCCTTCCTCCGTCCCTCCCACCCTCCTTCCCTTCCCTTCCCTTCCCTTCCCTATCCATCCATCCATACTTTTTGTGAAATTATGAATATCTGTTACCTTGTGAAAGATCAGAAAACCTGTTCCACTATATCTCATCTAAAAGAGAATAAAGGGTCTTGGTGCTCTCTGAGCATGGTTGTTTTCTTGCAGATGTCTGTTTCATTACCCAGACTAGGTAGCATCATCAGTGCTAGTGACTAATGCTAGCACTAATGAAGTTACCTAGTTTGGATAATGAAACAAGCAAGCTCAGAGAGCACCAGGGACCCCTCATTTCAACCCTGAGGTAAAAATATTCTCTTTTATAGAAGAGAATAAGCACTTACTGTACCTATCTTGAGGGACATTGGATTTTCGGACCCTTTCCATTCAGTTGGGGTGGAAAATCCAAAGTATTAGAGTCAAAAGATTACAGATGATTACTGGTCTCCTCCCCTACCTAACTGACATATAAACTTGGCTTTTGCATGCCATAGGTTATGAATGTACACTAAGACTATGCAGCAATTTAGATTTATTTATTGATTGATTGATTCGATTTATATGCCGCCCTTCTCCGGAGACTCAGGGCAGCTTACAATGCATTAAGCAATAGCCTTCATACTTTTGTATATACTTGCTTAGTAGGGCTTTCAGCTCCCCCTAAGCGGTGTTCTTTTTTATACAAAGTCAGCTTATTGCCCCCACAATCTGGGTCCTCATTTTACCTACCTCGGAAGGATGGAAGGCTGAGTCAACCTTGAGCCTGGTGAGATTTGAACTCGCAGTAATTGCAGGCAGCTGGCAGCTAAGTGCTACTTAACAGGACTTTTAGTCCGCTGTACCACCAAGGCTCTTGTAAATTTTAGATTCAAAGACAAAAGAGTGCTTTGGAGCATATCAGAAAAATGTGTCTGCATTTTTCACAGGGTCCTATAGCTGCCTGCCATAGGATCCTGGGAAAAGAAGTGGCTGCTTTAAGTAATTGCAAACAGGTGCTACTTTCCTGCTACTGGACGCTCCAAAACAACTTTTCACCTTCAGATTTGAAACTCTGCCCAATCCTAATATGCAAATATCCTTAAATGTTTCATCTGTTCCTTCCATTCCATTCCATCATCAGTTTCAGAGCCAAGAAGGGCTCTGAACTTAAGCTTTTATTTTCTAGGCGGGACACAGAAAATGTATCAGTTGTTAATAAATAAAAACATCTATTCAAATCCATTTAGATGAGGCTTGACTATAGTTTCTTGTCATTTCTCACTTTACTCGTAGTTAGAATTTTTATAGTAATTGACATTTACCAGGCCCTTCATACAAGCCAAGGGGTTGAGATATAGGTAAAATAAAGGAGGTGAGATTTACAGCCACAGATAAATTAACTCGGAAGTTAATTTGTTTATTTGATAAAGTTAATATTTACTTACATTTCTCTTTTGTTCTAAAAGGTGCTGAATCAAATATTTATAAATGATACAGAAGAAGGCACAAAAAGACCTGAGTTTGTATTTCCACAGATGATAAGACCTGTGGTCTACTTGTGGAGGTTAATCTAAGGCTTACAGCAGAGTAGGTCATGGTAGACAGATTCAGGGGTTCCCAACCTATGGACCGTGGTCCACTACCAGACCATGGCCTGTTGGCCACCGGGCCACGTGAGTGACCTGCCAGTGTGCATATGTGCATGCACACACATCCTGCCACTCATGGCATTGTTGCTCTGAGTGCCGTGCAGCCGCTACTCACTCCACAGGCGCCACATGGCCGCTACCATCACTACAGGCACTGTGCATGTGCTACTGTCACCGTGGGCGTTATCGTTGCCGTACATGCACTCATAGCCCCATTCACACTTGTGCATGCGCGCATCCTCCCCCCTCTGGCCAGCCAGCCCTGAAAGGTTGGGGAACTCTAGATTAGAGACAGGTCCAGGGGTGAAATCTAAAATTTGTTACTACCGGTTCTGTGGGCGTGGCTTAGTGTATGGGGGGTAATGTGACTGGGTGGGCGTGGCCAACTTTTTTTTTTAAACTTTTAAAAGCATTTTTTCTACAACCTTAAGAGGTTGCAGAAAAAAATGCTTTTAAAAGCCTCTGACGATCCCAGCTGAGCTGCTCGATCATCAGAGGCTTTTTTTTTTTTACTTTTAAAAGCATTTTTTCGGCCGAAGAGGTGTAGAAAAAATGCTTTTAAAAGTAAAAAAACCAGCCTCTGATGATTGCGTGCCTCAGCTGAGCATGGGGGGGTGGGGTGGGCGTAGGGATTTTTGTTACCGGTTCTCCGAACCACCTGCCACCATCGCTAATGGATTGGGCGATCCGGTCCGAACCGGGAGCATTTCACCCCTGGACAGGTCCCTCCCTTAAGAAGGTAATAGTACAATCAATAGATCTAGACGAGATGGGTAGCACATAAATCAAATCAATGAAAGAAAGACATAGAGGCAAGAAACAGAAAAGAACGCAAGAGTAGATAGGGGAAGAGTATGCAATTATTCCACAATTAATTACAAAAAGAAAACCGTTTTGAAAACTGTAGCTTAATTTGAATCTGGATATAAAATGGGTTTAATCTTAGGACACGTTTTAAACATTTATTCTGGACATACTGTGTTTCCCCGAAAATAAGACCCTGTCTTATATTTTTTTGAACCTTGAAATAAGCGCTTGGCCTTATTGCCATGCGCTCAAAAGCCCGATTGGGCTTATTATCAGGGGATGTCTTATTTTGGGGGAAACATGGTACAGACATTCTGTATGACTTTTTGGCTCAACATCAAATGTCTCATGAGTAGGAAAGAATAAATCCTCTAGATGGCAGACAATACCAAGGATGGGTAAATATCTACATTCTTTTTTCATTCTCATGAAAATTCACCCAGTCTTCCCTAGTCCCTTCATAATATTCCCCAAGGAATGCTATTTATGGATTTAGGAAATCAGCATTCTTAGGAACAGCCTGAAGTGATTTCCATATGTTTTGTTCTGCGCATGATATGTGACACAATTTGCAACCTGACCCTCTGAATGGCAGTAGGTTGAAGAAACCAAGGTCAAAACGTAAGGTTTGAGTCCAGTGACTTTCTCCACATGGTTTGTTAGGTAGATTGCTTATAAGCATAATGATCAAGTTCTTCATTGTGGTTTCTCTGACCCACTTTTGAACTTTCATCCGCAGAAGGAACTTCAAATCAGTAATCGGTTTCAGCTATGTTTATAGGTGGATGACAGGGTGTTTTTCTTTTTGAGAGTTAACCATTCCTTAAAGATGTCAATATTTCGATCACTTTGGGATATTAGGAGGAAGGATTTGAAGAATTCTCTTTTCTCCCACTTAAGAATACAGTACGTGTTCCTGCATTAATAGCAAATCTGCTTTGCAAAACTCCAAGTGGCCTTATTCTCTAGGCAAGAGAATTACAGTACACCTCCGTTATTGCCATCTGTTGGTGATCCATATTTTTACACACCAGATCTATTACCACTACCTAGCTAATCCCTAACATGTTTTAGTTGATGTTACCTTATGGCAGGTGTGTCAAACTTGATTTCATTGAGGGCCACATCAGAGTTGGGTTTGACCTTGGTGGGCCGGGGGTGGGCATGGCTGGAGTGGGCGTGGCCAGGGTGGGCATGGCCAGCTCGACGTCACTCATCGAGGCTCCGTTTTCGGAGACAGTCTCCTGCAGCCCTCTGCCAGTGAAGTGAGGTGCCCGTTTTCACTGGCAGAGGGCTGCAGGAGGTCGTTGGGGCTGAAAATGCGGCCCTCCCGAGCTCCATTTTGGCTAGCAGAGGCACCACAAGCCGGTCCTTCACTGTTTCCAGGGTGGCCACGTGGGCCAATCTAAGCACCCCGCAGGCTGGATCTGGCCCGTGGGCCTTGAGTTTGACACCCCTGCCTTATGGTATTATTTAAACATTTTTAATATGATTGCAACACATAGTTGCAGGGTGATTTCACAGGGAATCACCCATCTTCATTTTATGGGGAAGATGGACACATCTGGAATATTGAGAGTATGTGATGGATATTCTAGGAAAATGGGAACCAGAAGACAAAACACCCCATCTTAAACATTCAGGATGCTCACTACCATCTTACGTTTTTCTCTGTTTTGGGGGGAACCGATAGGAATTCTTCCAAAGAAAACACTCAACTGTAGCCATTCACCATTTTATACACAGTATTCTAAAACCATTTTGGTGTCTATATAAGGCTGGGAGATATGTTGAAATAAAGATCAGGCTGGCATTTTGCTCTCTAGCAACCAATGTTCTCATTTTAAAAAATCATTATTTTTTTAAAAAAAACTAACATTCAGATAAGCTGGGGACTTTGATGAACACAAAGAAACATGTTGGTAAATGCGTTTTGAATTCTGAGCATTTGGCTTGGTGTATTGTGCGAGTCCAAACACTTGTGATTTGCCTAGCAAACGTATTTAAGCAAACCATGGCTGCCTGAGCTAGGACAAACTAGTCTGGAAAGAGGAAGGAACAGAAGAGAGGGAACACAGACGAAGAGAAGCTGGGTGGAAAATAAGTGAAACGTAGATCTCACTCTGTTCAACTGGGAATTTGAAGTGTTTGCTGCTCACTTCATTTAGCACTTCACTTGATGTTCATCACTCTGGTGGATCTCCAGTCTGTTAGAAATCCATATTCTTTTTCTCTCATTTGCTTTGCTTCTCAAATTATAAATAAACCCTATATTACAAAACCAGTAGAAATGATAATGTTAGATCTAGGAAGGTTTTCACGGTTTATTGCTAATCAGTCATACAGATAAGAACCGACTTGCCTGATATTCCCACTTCACTTCTGCTAACAACGCTTATGAAACATATCATCCAGAACTAGTATCCAAAGCCCAGAACTTGTGTTTGGGTAACTCTGGCTCATAAAACCCTCTATGGATTGTGAATCCCCCAACCCAGCCCATGCACTAAAACATATTTAGAATAGAGTTCCCCAACCGTTCTGGATTGGTGGTCTGGGGGGTGGGTGGAGTGGAAGAGGACATGGTTTTGTGGGAGGGGCAGGTGCACGTGGACCCATTGCAACATTCGCACAAGTGGCACCGCGAGTGCTTGTGTGACTGAGGCAACAAACACCCACGACACTCCCATGAGTTAGGACTGCAATCCCCCGTGACGCTGGTGCAAGTGGGGCAGTGCACGCACGCACCAGCCAGCCACTCACATGGCCTGGTTGTGAATAGGCCACGGACCGGTAGTGGGCCGTGGCCCACAGGTTGGGGACCCCGGTTTAGAAAGTTGTAAACAGCTTCGCTCCCTTGTGCAATTTTACATGCAGAGGCCCAAGCAAAAAAAAGCAGTAAGCCAGTCTGATCAACCAGTTTTTAAAAGCTAGTGCAACATGCTATTTGTGCCCGTACAGTAAGAGTGGAAAAGAAAAGGTAATGTTTGCAATAAGCAATAGTGCATCTCTTGCTAGCAAAGGAAACCATGGTGAATGAGTTCATCAGCTCAATGAGCTGTTGATGGACAGTATCAAAGCAAGTGTTTTTCCTCCTTAGTAAAAAGTAGTCTCTTTCTAGTCAAGCTTGACTCTTGCTGATTATTGACTCCTTGGAAATCCATGTAATTTTAAGGGCAGGTGCCCAGCCGATAAGGATTCAACAGATGATTGGGGATACAGACAAACCTCCAGGCTCCTGCATTATCAGTAAAGAGACCTGCCACCTGGGCAGTTCAAGCGGAAGCTGTTAAAAATAAATTATATAAAGCTCTCCCCTGCTGCCCTAGGAGGTAACTTGTTTCTGATGGAAAATAATTTGGTTCCTGAAATTCTTGCACTCGGTATCTCTTCCCAGTTCTTATTAAGAAGATCATGCTGTTCATGTCTCAGATTTCTGTTTGAATCAGCTGTTTGCAGCCCATATATAGTTTTTTTGGTAATTGATACAGAAGTTATTTTTCCCCCTCTTCTTTTTAACTTCCTAATCTATCTGATGATAGTGGCATTGGTGCAGTGAACATGAATTTGGGCAAACTCTGGTAGAGTGGAGTGGAGAGTGGAGGACGGGGGGTGAGTGGGGTGCTGGTGTGTTACGGTCCATGGGTCTGCAAAGAGTTGGACATGACTTAACAAAAGCCAGCCTAAAAATTTCCTTGTTTTCTCCTGTCCAAGATATAATATGATCAAATTCTTGTTAGGGTGTTTTTTTTTTTTTAATGGAGCCAAAATAAACTACCATATTTTGGGGAGTATAAGGCGCACCTACCTTTTTTTGGTGAGGAAAAGAAGAAAAAGAAATTTGCCTCTGCCTCTGAGCAATTTTGCCTCATTGCAGCAAACAGCCTGCTTTGCTTTCATTTTTGTTTTCAGCATAGCTTGATTAGCACAAGGAAAAAAAAATCTGCTCCAGCAATTTACCTCTTTGCAGCAAGCAGCAGAGCCCTGTGCAAAACAGCTGAGAGCAAATCAGCTGAGAGTTGGAGGCCGATCCAATCAACTTGTGCTAATTAGCCTGTGCTGAAGCTGAAAGGAGCTGTTTTTTCTTGATGTTTGCTTGCAAGGAGGTAACTGCTGCGAGGCAGAGGCCAAAGGGTGGGGGCCAGTGGGTGGGTGTGGCTACATTCAGTGTATAAGACGCACCTAAATTTTCACCCCCTTTTAGGGGGGAAAAGGTGCGTCTTATACTCCAAAAAATACGATAATTGCTTCCTTTTTTGATTTTTTTTTTTTTATTAAGCCAGATATGGAATGGGTGAAGTGCAACTTTTACCCTCTGGGTTAAATTGAGAGGATAATCATAGCAATAGGGCTTAGACATATATACCATTCCATAGACTAAGCGGTTTACAGAGTCAGCATATTGCCCCCAATAATCTGGCTCCTCATTTTACCCACCTCGGAAGGATGGAAGGATGATCCGCTCAGGATCGAACTCCAGGCTGTGGGCAGAATTAGCCTGCAATACTGCATTCCAACCACTGCGCCACCACGGCTCTTAATTTCTTTTCTTTTTTTTTTTATTGCAAAAGTTTTACAATTACATTTTCACCCCTTTTTCCGCCCCCCACCTCCCCCCCCAAACTTCCCAACCTCCCTAACCCTCCCTAACCCTCCCCTCCCCCCAGACTTCCCTATAATATACTCATAACTCGTAAAAAAAAGACACACACACACACAAAAAAACCCCCCTTAATATAACACTTATGTGTAAACTTGAACCCCTCCCTCCCCTGTATAATTTTTCTTTTTACCTCATTACATTAAAATATTTCTAAAACATTATTTTCAAATAAAAGCTATTTGATACTTTCTAGTTTGATATTTGTTCTGAACATATTCTATCCATCTTTTCCATTCCCATTCATAAGTCTCTTGTGAGCAATCTTTTAAGTATGCTGAAATCTTCGCCATCTCTGCAAAACTGGCCATCTTCAAAGTCCATTCTTCGATAGTGGGCAAAGCTTCATTTTTCCAGTATTTACCTATCAACAATCTTGCTGCTGTTATCATATACAATATCAATTTTGTTTCACCCGATGTAAAACCCTTAACTATACCCAATAAAAACAATTGTGGAGAGAATTGAATTTTTTTCTTCAAAACATTCTTCATGACCCACCAAATTTTTATCCAAAAAGCCTTAACTTTCCTACAGGTCCACCAAACATGATAATACGTAGCATCCAAACATTCGCATCTCCAACATTTTGGCTGAACATTAGGGTACATACATGACAACTTTTTGGGATCTAAATGCCATCTATAAAACATTTTATAAAAATTTTCCCTCAAATTCTGCGACTGTGTAAATTTAACATTCTGAACCCAAATTTTTTCCCATGTTTCCAACATCACTGGTTCTTCAAAATTTTGTGCCCACTTAATCATACAATCTTTAACTAATTCAGTTTCTGAGTCCCTTTCTAACAAAACATTATAAAGCCTTTTGATATGCATTGGACCTTTCTCTTTTATATGTCTAACCAATTCTTCCTCATGCAACATAATACCAGTTTTTTGGTCCTGTTTCCATCTCAATTGTAATTGATTATATTGTAACCAAGTTAGATTAATCCCTTCGTCCAACAGTGTCTGCAATGTCTTCAACTGCCATCTGCCCGCATCTGTAAAAAGAACCTCTTTGTATAAACCCCCCCCCGAGTGACATTATATTTGTATTCCACAAAGTATGACCAAGATCCAGCCATAGCGGTATTTTATAATCCCATTTGAGTCAGTGCTTCTTCCAAACTCTCATCAACGAGTCTCTAAGTATATGACTTTTAAATACTTTATCAACTTTGTCATCATAAAATAAGTAAGCATGCCATCCAAATTCAAGATCAAAACTTTCTACATTCAATATTCCAGCCTTTTTACTTCCAAACCAATCACTTGTTAAAGTTAAAGCTGCTGCATCGTAATATAACTGTAGGTTTGGAAGTTTAAGACCTCCTCTTTCTGGAACATCTTGCATAATTTTCAATTTCACTCTCGGCTTTTTCTCGTTCCAGACAAACTTATTGAGTCCAGTTTGCCAGACTTTCAATTGTTTATCACTTCACAGCTCTTAATTTCTATCCCCTGCAAAGAAAGGCATAAAAAGGGGATTTGTAGAGAATAGTGAGGAAGAAACCAATGGCTCCCTGTGAAGAGCACTGATATTCATCTCATATTTGCCCAAAAGCACATAGATTAGATGACACTGTGGAAAAATATTCTATCGTCATATACAGGTAGTCCTCAGTTTACAACCACAACTGAGCCCCAAAATTCTCTTGATAAGCAAGATATTTGTTAAGTGAATTTTGCCCCATTTTAAGGCTTTTCTTGTCCCAGTTGTTAAGTGAATCACTGTAGTTGTTAAGTTAATGACACAATTGTTAAGTGAATCTGGCTTCCCCATGGACTTTGCTGGTCAGAAGGTCACAAAAGGGGATCACATGACCCTGGGATACTGCAACCGTCACAGGGGTGGGTTCTAAATTTTTTTACTACCGGTTCTGTGGGCGTGGCTTATTTTGTGGGTGTGACTTGGAGGTCATGTGACTAGGTGGGTGTGGCTAGCTGGTCAGAGTCATTTCTGGAAGGTCCTCGCACTTACGACCAGTCCTCGCACTTACGACCCGACTCATTTGTTTGCTTTTAACACTGATCAGCTGTAGGACGGCCCTTTGAAGCCCCGCGGCAAGAGTTTAAACAGTTTTTTTCTCTCTAGTCATCAGCTGGGACTCAGGAGGCAGCAATAGATTGGGGGTGGGACCAAATAAAAGGTAAGAATAACGTGGGTGGGTGGGTGGGAGGGCGGAGGGGGAGAACCGGTTCAGTGACGTCATATCGTCACCGCTACTGGCTCGTCCGGACCGGACCGAACCGGGAGGAACCCACCACTGAACTGTCATAAATATGAGTCAGGTGCCAAGCATCCAAATTTTGATCATGTGACCATGGGGATGCTGCAACGGTCATATGAAAAATGGCCATAACTCACTGTTTTCAGTGCCGTTTTAACTTTGAATGGCCACTAAATGAATTGTAATCAGTTGAGGATTACCTGTACATCAAAAATGGAATTTTTTAGATGGTAGAAACCAGACAGTGCATTGCACAATGAGAACCTTTTACTACCTATCAAGCATGAAGGTAGTTGCATCATACTTTCTACTGGAATGACCAACTAAAAGCCCATAAAATTGTTCTGGCAGGCTCTGAAACGAGCAGGACATGCCAGGAAACCTGAAACATTAAAGCAGTTTGACGTGGAAGGATGGGCCAGAATTCCCTCAGGCTAGTGGAAGAGGCTGATTGCCAATTGCAAGAAATACAGTATTTAGTTGCAGTTATTGCAGCCAAAGCTCATCATCATTGTCATTTAACCACCCCATAATCCCTTGCGGGGTGGAATCTGGGCAACTGAATGGAGCTAGCAGAGTGTTTTAATGGCCGGATGCCCTTCCTGTCGCCAACGCGGAGATTTGTTCAGCAGATATACTCTCAGTGTGTCCAGAGAGAGAAATATATGCCTCTACCTAGGATTGAACTCACAGCCTCCTGATTGTGAGGCGAGAGCTCCCCCTCTAGGCCACTGCACCATTCCTATTGCAGCCAAAGGTGATGCAGCCAATTACTGAATTAGTCCTCCGAACTGGTATTTCCAATGATCAGCTGTGCCGCACGGTTTAGCTTTGCTAGAAAGCAGGGAAACCTGCTTTCTAGCGAAGCTAAATTGCACGGCACAGCTGATTCCCCCCCTCGCTGTTCTACTTACTCCTTTTGGTGTGCATTGTGCATGCGCGCACACAGCGTGCATTTGGCACGTGGTGCGCATGCGCAGCCAGCGAACCAGTAGCAAACCGGTTCAGATTTCACCACTGGTTCAGAGTTACAAGAAGTTTAAAAAAAAGTTGTTTAGAACCCATCTTCAAAGTTGCAACTGCCACTCCCCTTCTCCCCTCCCTTCCAGTTGCATTTTAATGCCTGGCAACCAGTTTATGTCCATTGGCAACATCACGCAACCATGATTGGTAATGGCTTTTGCTATCTTCCAACAATTGCACATGCTGGATTTGCTGAACAACCTCGTGGTTTGCTTAATGACCATGGTGGCTCATTTAATCATCATCATAAAAACAGTTTTTTCGAGCAGAAAGCACCGTCAGGATGAGGATGGTCTTCTATTAAATGGGACCGACGATTGATCTGAAGCTGGGATCCAGCAGAAAACCTTTTAAGTGCTCGTGGCTTTGGCTTTTTAATTCTGAGTAGCTTTTGTAGCAAGAGGAGAATTTCATGGGCAAATAAGGTGGGAAATTGGTCTTTCCTCTTTTTAAATTAGAATAGAATAACTTTATTGTTACTTTGAATGTACACTTAATTGGCATACATTAAAACAAAATTTCACTGCATCCAGCTCTCAAAGGGTCCAATATACACCACATAAACATGAATGAATAAATGAATGAATGAATGAATGAATGAATGAATGAATGAATGAATGGAAAAATTATGCCGATGCCCGCATATATTTTATGACACAGAGAAACAACACAGACTAGTCCGGATGTATGAAAGTCATCACAATACACAGGAGCCGGGGAGAGATACGAAATGTAATCAAATGGTACTCAGAAAAGATTCTGAAGAGATGCTTTCTCACTTTTGAAGAGGCATTAAAGCTTGGTATAAATTTTGCTGTGAAAATCAAAGGTTCAGTCACATGTGCATGTGTACACATAATAAGCATACACACAGACACAAATGATTTCTAACCTGCCTTTCCATTCTGCAGCTTAAACTGATATAATGTCCCTTCCTGTTTTTTCCCCTCAACCACTTCCACATCAGGCAGGGTTGCTGGGGTCAAACTGTGAGCTTCTGTGCCGAAGGTGAACAAGAATTGAGTCCCTAACCGTTATCCCGGACTGCCTGAGACTTGGAGAATGCCATCTAGAGCATGCTAGGTGTGGTGGGCAAGTAGGTTTAGGCAATGCCGTAGACTAAGCCATGGTGGTTTGGCTTGAGATTTAGGATATTTATTTTATTAAGACCTTTATATGACTGCCCAACTCATTCACAATGACTCTGGATGACTTATAGAACTAAAACCCCAAATATAAATCCCAATGAACACCCACTTTCCTCAAACAAAACATCTGATGGGCTCCATATCATCCTGGGGTTCCCCAGGCCTGCTGGCAAAATGATGTCTCCAGGGCTTTTTGAAAGAGTATGGAAGCGGAGGCCAATCTTATTTCTGTGGGGATGATATTTCCAGAGGGACGGAACCAGAGGTGGTATTCAGCCGGTTTGTACCACTTCACGTGAACCGGTAGCGGAAATTGTGGGTACACCCGCCCACTCACCCCAGCTCTATTCCGTCCTATTTAGGCACATTTTTGAGGCTGGGCGCATGCACGGAAGGCTGGGCACATGCATGGAAGGCAGGCATGTGTGCAAACCGGGCGTGCATGCATGTAAAGCAAGTGTGCACACGCACGGCGAACCGGTAGTAACAAAATGTGAAACCCACCACTGGAGGGAACCACCAGAGAAGGCCCTTCTTCTTAGTCCCACTAGATCAGGGTGGTCAAACTCAAGGCCCACAGGCCAGATGCGGCCTGCGAGCTGCTTAGATCTGCCTCATGGGTCTGGCCTGGAAATATCAAAAGGACCAGCCCGCGGTGCCTCTGCTGGCCAAAACAGACCACAGCCTGATTTCTGCCGGCAGAGTGCTGCAGGAGGCAGCATCTTCTTCACCTTCTCTTTAGCAGTATCGGCCAACTGGAACTAGGTACCCTCCAAGATTGGATTATTTCCCCCCTCCCCCCCCCAATATTTCCACCCAAATATTAACCAGGCTTAACTCTCCATAGCTTCTAAATCCAGATATGGAGAACCAGATGCTAAGCTTGGAACTGCTGAGATAAGTATTGTACCTTGAGACTGCCTCCTGAAGCTGATCTAATTTTTCACATCTGATTCATTAAACATTTGTTCTTTTTTTCTCCTCCAATATGGTGTCTAAATCATTTGGCAGCAGCATAATGACATAAATACAGTTGTGTCAAAACTGACTAGGCCCTAATACAGCAAGGTGTCTATATCATCTTTCAAATCATTTTCTAAATAGAAGCTCATTAGAAGATACATCAATTTCTGAAGCCCGTTTTGGCCGGCAGAGTGCTACATGAGGCGGCACCTTCTTCACCTTCTCTTTAGCACATCTGCCAAGTAGAACTAGGTACCCTCCAAGATCTGGACGGCTGTTGTTCAGAAGAGGCAGAAACATCTGGTTCTTCACCCAGGTCTTTGATGAGAGTGAGCCCCCTCGTATCACTGAGTTTGTCATCTTTTACGTTAATCTTTTACCTGTGATTGATTCAATTGTAATTTTTTTTAATTGTGAACCACCCAGGGTCATTGAGAATTGGGTGGTATATCAATTGTGTAAATTATTACTAATATTAAGTCCTCCTCTAGGGCTGTGTCAGAGGTGTTATGCTCTGCTCCTATACAAAAGAGTCAAGCCCAATGGTGGGTTGCTCCTGATTCACTCCGGTTCAGGCAAACCGGTAGCTCTTGGGCAAACTGGTAGTGGCGGCGGCGGGAGGCTCCGCCCACCCGCCCACCCAGACATCATCAAAAATGATCTCATGCGCAGAAGCATCTGCATATCTGCGCGCCCATGCGCTACTGATAGCAAAACGGTAGCCCCGGATTTTGAAACCCACTACTGGTCAAGTCCCATAGCAGCTGCAGATTACATGTATTTAATCTCTATATTATGGAATTGAGACTATTTGTGCCAGAAAGTAAATCTCCCTTTTTCTGGAATAGCTGTTTTGAATGCAAAGGGGAAAAAATGCATCTTGAGCCTGTGTCAAATACCCACCATGGCCATGCCCATCCTGGCTACGCCTACTCCGGCCACACCCCACCACCATTCCCAGTCCTCTGAGGTCAAATACAACCCTGATGTGGCCCGCAATGAAATCGAGTTTGACACCCCTGCGCTAGATGGACCTCCTTAAAAGAGGGAAACTGTAACATACCCTGCCTGCCCACTCTTGTTGGTTGGGTAGCTGTAACTGGAAAAAGACAGTCCTTCAAATAATCTGACCCCAAGCCATGTAAGGTTTTAAAGGCAACAATCAACATCTGAATCTTCAAACATCATTCAAAGTCATCTTTAATCTAACAAGGTGGGGTATAGGATTGTAAATTGTGCTCATCATTTTCCTAGTTAAATTATCCTCTGCTAGAAAGTTGTTATCCTGTTTCCCCCAAAATAAGACATCTCCTGATAATAAGCCCAACTGGGCTTTTGAATGCATGGCAATAAGGCCAAGCGCTTATTGCAGGGTTCAAAAAAAATATAAGACAGGGTCTTATTTTCGGGAAATCACCATGGGTGGGGTAAGGGAGAGCTGGTTTTATAACATTATTATTATTATTATTTATTCAATTTATATACCGCCCTTCTCCTAGTGGACTCAGGGCGGTGCACAGCCAAAACTAAAATACATAACAATACAAAATTTAAAATTAATTAAAAGAATTATATACTTTGGCCCGAATTAAAACAGTGCGAATTAAAACCCATTAACAAATTAAAACTAAACAATTAATAACCATTAAAAACTAAAAAAGGGGGGCAGGGTTCACGCCAGCCCTGCTTGCTGGAAAAGAAGAGTTTTCAGGGCTCGGCCCTGAAATTAATGCAGGATTAATTTAGGGAAATAACATTTATTGAGGATGGCATAACTAGTTTGGTCTTGAAAGACCAGTAAAAATGAATATTATTTGGAGTTGGAATTAACTTCTGGTGATCGTTTAGATTCAGCCAGGCATGTGGCTGAACAGTAACAGTACATAAATAGTTTGCCACTGCTGTTGTACGGGTTGTTTTTCAAGTTCCCAGTCCAACTTCCAACCCTGGTATATTACATAATAGTCTCCCATTGAAGTCCTAACCAAATCTAACCATGTTTAGCTTCTGAGATCAGAGAAGGTTGGGCTGAGGCTGCCATTTCCTTTGTTTGAATAGTATGATTGGCTAGGGATTGGCTTGTTCGTGTAAATGTCCTACTTTGCTAATTGTGGATGTGGCCTGAGCTTTGAACTGTGCATTGTATAGGCATACATACTTAAGTATGTGGTGATGATTATAGCCCCAACACTGACTCTTAACTGTTGCTGTTCTTTATTATTGTTGTGCTGAATGTTGAACAAGAAGATTGCCAAGGCAATAAAAGCTTTCCTCTGACACCCAAAGGGAGTTGATAAATTAGGAGTGACATGGGAGAAACAGACCATTAATAAATCTCTCAGCTAGCTATCCATTCTTTGCTTTACGGATGTTTTTGAATGCATGACTCGCCCTCGACTTTGTCTAGACTGGGCATTGTGAGCATCTGCATACTTATTTGAAAGTTAGCTCCTTAAAACACCATTGCAGAGATATTTAACCGAATTTAGAAGTAGCACACTCACAAACGGGTTGTGAGATAGCGAGGACAATGTATGCAGAAGCCCTGTGTTAATATTATTTACTTACTGTGTCCAATCAAAGGTTTCATATTAAAAAGCATTGCCACCAGTGGTGGGTTGCTCCCGGTTCTGTCTGGTTCTTGCGAACTGGTAGTAAAAGCGGCGGGAGGCTCCGCCCATACATCATTATGGACGATCTGTGCATGCGCAGAAGCGCAAGCGCGCTCCCGTTGCGAACCGGTAGTAAAGGTAAGTAGAACCCACCCCTGATTGCCACCATTGGTGACATTGCTCATTTATGATATCCTTCTGAATTACCTGTGAAGGTTAGAAGTTAGGGTTTCTTATTCTAAAATAGTCACAAGCTTTCCTCAATGGATCATTCTATTCAGTGTTAATAATGAAATAGTGTTGTGGTTGCTCCATATGAAGTACCCCAAGACCTGATGTTCTACCGTGTTTCCCTGAAAATAAGACCCTGTCTTATATTTTTTTGAACCCCGAAATAAGCGCTTGGCCTTATTTTCGGGGAAGTCTTATTATTTTGGGGCACGTGGAGCAAGATGGGGCTCCTCTTGCCGTCTTACCTGATTTCCAGCTCTGCATTTAAATATTTTCAGGGAGGGCTTATTTTCGGGGGGAGGCTTATTTCAGCGCATGAGCTCAAAAGCCCATTTGGGCTTATTATCAGGGGATGTCTTATTTTCGGGGAAACAGGGTATATTACTTAACATCTGTGGAACATCTACTGGGAGAGTTCACAGGTACTGCCCGACTTATAACAGTTGGCTTAGTGACTATTCAAAGTTATAACAGCACTGAAAAAAAGTGACTTATGACCATTTTTCACACCATTGTAGCATCCCCATAGTCAGGTGATTAAAATTCGGTCGCTTGACTCCTGTTTATGACAGTTGCGGTGTCCTGGGGTCATGGAATCCTACCTTTTGTGACCTTCTGACAAGCAAAGTCAATGGGGAAGCCAGATTCGTCCTGTGCGCTCCCTCAGAGAGGGCCTCCTCAGGGTGCCATCAGCCAATCAATGCAGGCTGGTGACCCCCAGGGGGAGGGCCTTCTCTGTGGGGGCACCTACCCTCTGGAATCAGTTGCCCCCAGAGATAAGGAGAATCCAAGACCTTAGCGCCTTCCGCCGTGCCCTTAAAACCCACTTTTTCCAGCAAGCTGGGCTGGCTTAAGAAGAAATTTTAAATGTTTTAATTGGTTTGTATTTTTAATTTTGGGCCAAATTTATATGTATATTAATTGTTTTTAATATTTGTATTTCATGTTTTTTAATTCTGGCTGTACACCGCCCTGAGTCCTCAGGGAGAAGAGCGGTATATAAATTTAAAATAAAATAAAATAAATAAAATAAACAACCGTGTTGCTAACTTAACAACTGCAGTGATTCACTTAACAATTGTGGCAAGAAAGTTCGTAAAACGGGGCAAAAATCATTTAACACCTATCTCATTGGGGCTAACTTGTGTTAGTAACACGGTTGTTAAGTGAATCTGGCTTCCTCATTCACTTTGCTTGTCAGAAGGTCGCAGAAGAGGACCACATGACCCCGAGACACTGCAACCGTCATAAATATGAGCCAGTTGGCAAGCGTCTAAATTTTGATCATGTGACTGTTGTGGATGATGCAACGGTCGTAAGTGTGAAAAACGGTCATAAGTCTCTTTTTCAGTGCCATTGTAACTTCAACAGTCACTTAATGAATGGCCATAAGTCAAGGGCCGCCTGTATCTGTGAAACCCTCCTTCACTTAGCTCTGGGCTATGATTTATATTGTCTACTCCATCTAGTGAAAAAGGACAGGAGGCGACAAAGAAGAGGGTATCAACTTATTTTCCAAAGCACCTGAAGGCAGGACAAGAAACAATGGTTGGAAACTACTCAAGAAGAGAAGCAACCTAGAACTAAGGAGAAATTTCCTGACTGTAAGAACAATTAACCAGTGAAACGTATTGCCTTCAGAAGTGTGAGTGCTCCATCATTGAAGGCTTTTAGACTGGACAGCCACTTGTCTAGAATGGTATAGGGTCTCCTCAGTGGTGAAATGTAAAATTTGTTACTATCGGTTCTGTGGGCGTGGCTTGGTGGAGGGGTAATATGACTGAGTGGGCGTGGCCAACTTTTTTTTTCTTTTAAAACCATTTTTTCTACAACCTCTTTGGCTGAAGAGGTTGTTAAAAAAATGCTTTTAAAGCCTCTGACAATCCCAGCTGACTTGCCTGATCAGCAGAGGCTTTCTTTTTTTTTTTAAAAGCCTCTGACGATCCCGGCTGACTTGCCTGATTGGCAGAGGCTTTTTTTCCTTTTAAAAACATTTTTTCTATAACCTCTTCGGCTGAAGAGGTTGTAGGAAAAAATGCTTTTAAAAATTAAAAAAAAGCCTCTGATGATTGCACGGCTCAGCTGGGCAGTGGGGGGGGGGCAGGGATTTTTTCTACCGGTTCTCCGAACCACCCAGCTCCATCGCTACCGGATTGGGCGATCCAGTCCGAACCGGGAGCATTTCACCCCTGGGTCTCCTGCTTGAGCAGAGGGTTGGACTAGAAGGTCCCTTCCAATTCTGTTGTTCTGTTCTGTTATTCTGCCTCTTCCAGTGAGATTCTATTTTTTCTCTTCAATCAATTTGGGAACAGATACTCTGAGTTAATCCCATCTACCTCTCCCATTATGGCACCGGTGCAGCCCCTCACCATCTGTAGCACGCTGAGAAGGCCTAGTCATGAGGCAACATCAGTACAGGGCCTGAAGTACATTTTACCCCTGGTTCACTCTTGACTGGGGAAGCTCACCACTTCCCAAGCACTGAGTTGTCCCCTCATCCCAAATCACAACAAGGAGCAACTGTGATGGTAAAAGGGAAGTAGGCTTATCCCAGCCATGATAGTATGCTGTAGAAGGGCTGGGAGCACAGAGACACCCCTTCTCCCTTTATTCCAATCCTGATATAATGAAACTGCCAGAGTCTGTGAAGGAACTTCTCCAAGTCCCTTTTGTACCAGGAAAGTGAGTGACAACTTCCCCACTGATTTGAGAAGCAGAAAGCGAGAGAATCAAAGAACCCCCCATTTTTACAAACTTAAATGGAATGCTGAAGGATGTACATTCTGCTTCCAAGGTTTTGTAACCTAACCCCATTTTCTTTTCAATAAATCTGCCTAACTGTAATAAAACTCTGTGAGAACCCAGCCTCTTTTTGATCTTGAGCAGCTACTATAGGCTTGGCACCAAGGGGAAGATCTGCCCTCTTCACAGATACAAGATTTACGAGACCTCACCCCAACCTTGACAGCTGATCCTCTGTAGCTTTGATCTCCACTGCTTTGACCCATTCCCTCCCAAGCTCCTTCCCTTTCAGAAAACACCTGGAGTATTAAGATGCATACTATCAGCACCTCAAACATCTTATTTGCTAGGATTATGTAGCTATCATGGGAACTTTAAAAAAAGATATTTTTTTTAAGGAATTGCAGACAGGTGTGGTATAGTAGGTACCCCCTATCTGTTTTGAAACACCCATTCAACTTTGATTGAAGGTGCCACCGATCCCCAGCCTAGGAGAATTTTTATAATTCTATGATTCTATGTTAGCTTTTCTTCTTTGTGTTTTTCCTTCCAAAAATCCTTTTACTGGGCTTCTTTCTGGTTCAGCTCCAGAGTCCAAGTAAGGCCATTCTTTTTTAGGCCTAAATTGCTTGGATATCCTAATGGTGTGAAAACAGATTCAGATATTAAATGCCTCTCCAGATTTATTTTTGGAGTTGGTTTTTGGAGCAATGATGACAAAATAAGAGCATTGGTGACAGGAGGAAAAAAAAAGTGTATCTATGGACAGATCTGGACTAAAAGCTGAATTATATTTGCATAAAAATGAAATGGTGCAGTATACCAATTTCAGTTAGAATTGGTAACAAGAGAACTTTCAAAATCCTTTGTCAAATTGATGGGCAGAGAAATTGTGCTGATTTCCCAGGGGATCAAACCTCCAACTATTTTTCAAGGGCAAGAGTTCCCTTTTGTGGTGACAGCTGTCCCATTTATGGCAACAACCCTTTGTAGTACCATTGACAAAGCCCAATGGAAGAACTACCTTATAATTTAATTGAACCATGGTGCACCGAGGAAACTGCAGGCCACTATGGAAGACTGCACTAGGGAGGTGCAGCAAATGTTTCATGTGCCACTCATGAAAATGCCTTAGAAATGTTTTCTCTTCAACTTTGAAAGAAGTCTAAAAAGCTAAATTCACTTCAAGATTAAGTGAGGTACTAATACCATTCTATAAAGCCTTAGTAAGACCACACTTCGAAGACTGCATCCAGTTTTGGTCACCACACTACAAAAAAAGATGTTGAGACTCTAGAAAGAGTGCAGAGAAGAGCAATCAAGATGATTAGGGGACTGGAGGCTAAAACATACGATGAACAGTTGCAGGAACTTGGTATGGCTAGTAAAGTGAAGAGAAGAATCAGGGGAGACATGATAGCAGTGTTCCAAAATTTGAGGGGCTGCCACAGAGGAGAGGGTCAAGCTATTTTCCAAAGCACCTGAAGGCCAGACAAGGAATAATGGATGGAAACTGAACAAGGAGAAATTCAACCTGGAAAGAAGAAGAAAATTTCTGACAGTGAGAACGATCAACTAATGCCTTCAGAAGTTGTTGGAGCTTCATCACTGGAGGCTTTCAAGAAGAGACTGGACTGCCATCTGTCAGAAATGGTGTAGGGTCTCCTGTTTGAGTGGTGGGGAGGGGTTGAACTAGATGACCTACAAGGTCCCTTCCAACTCTGTTCATCTAATTTTCTTCCATTAGATTGTATGAGAAGAATAAGTTCATGTGCTCCAATAAAGCCAATGTTTTGGGTTTGCATAACAGGCTGATTCAAAATCCCACTGCATCCTAGTGTGCTGCCATCAAAAGAGTATCAACCTGATTGCTGGACTTCAGTCTCCATAATTGTTTAGTTATTAATTATTTTATTTCTTCAATGCTTATCACACCTTTTCACGAAGAGCTCAAAGTCTCTCTCAGTTTATCCCCCCTCAGGAACAATTGCTGATGTGGGCTGGGCTGAGTAAAAATGATTTGCCCAAAGCTACCCACTAATCTTCCATGGCTGATGGGAGACTTAAACCTAATCTTAAACTACTGTACTGCGGTTGTACCACACTATGTCCCATTAGAGCACTCGGAATGGCCCTTTGGCAATGATGTTCAGCTCATCTTTATGTTTGGGGAGGCTCACCTCAAGTTATAAGGTTCTCCATCCTGGGATTTGCCAGGTAAATTGGACCATCTCTTCCTTCATCTCCACCCAGACGTCTATAGATAGGGTGGGATTTGAATTTCCTCTTTCACTGGTTGCCTTCCTCCTTTCATCTCTAAAAATGAAAACGGAAGTTACCATTTTAAAAAAATGATGGAAAATTAAACTATTTCCTCTCTGTGCTGGAATCTGCTCAGTGTACTGTGAGAAGAAAAAAGTTGCAGAATCAGTGAGTTGATCGGAATGATGCCTGCTCCCCATGGAAAGTTTAAAAATATCACTTGAAACCAGAGGGAAAAGCCTATGAGTAAAGTCCCAGACTTTTTAAAGATGGAACCTGGAATACTGGATCCAGTTTTAGTCACCAATTACAAAAATATATGTTGTGAGTTTGGAAAAAGTGCAAAAAAGAGTAAACTAAGATGGTTAAAGGCCTGGAGACTAAAAGATGGTTAAAGGTCTGGTTGCATGATTTCAGTTTGGCTAGTCTAGAGAAAAGAAGGACTAGGGGGGACATGATAGCAGTATTCCAGCATTTGAGAGGTTGCCACAAAAAAGAGGGGACCAACTTATTTACCAAAGCACTGGAGAGCAGGACAAGAAACAATGGATGGCAAGTAATTAAAGGAGAGACGCAACCTGGAATTAAGGAGAAACTTCCTAACAGTGAGGACAATTAACCAGAAGTTGTGGGTGCTTCATCACTGGAGGTTTTTAAGAAGATACTGGACAGTCACTTGTATGAAATGGTATAGGGCCTCCTGCTTGAGCAGGGAGGTGGACTAGAAGACCTCCAAGGTCCCTTCCAGCTCTATTCTGATTGATCCGTTGCTTCCTGAAAATATATTGTCTTCAATTTCCCCTGGAGTTTTAACAACTTGATCTGTCTGATGGTTTGCTATGATGTGTGATTCTAGAAGAAATGCCCCTTTTTTAACATAATAGGGCCTCGGTTGATAGCATGGAAAAAGACTCCAGAGTTTCATGTTGATAAGAGTTCTGCCCAGTAAAACTTGACTAAAACGTGAAAACGTCCAGTCCCACTTTTCCTTACTCTCCAAAGATTTCAAGCAAGCAGAGATTGCATGTCGCAACTTGCTTGGTTTCTCATGTCATTGAAAACTTAAAAATACCATGGCTACTTTTATCATACTAAACAGTCAATTCTTGAAATATGGAAGGTCGTATTTGCACTCTACTTATCTGGAAGGAAAGAAAAGCCTTTTTTAAAAAAAAAATCCTATAAAAGAATAGAAATAATATTGGAAAATTTGTAACCATCCTTTTCTCCAGCTTTTCCACTCTGCTAAGGATACGAGATTCTAACACCTAAAAATCTCCAGTCAGCTAGAGATATGGGAGTTGTAGTCCATCAGCAAGATGGGTAAACTGCTAAGGGTCTGACTATTTCTACCCATCTAATACCAATATAGTCTTTAGAACTGGCTATTTTTACTAAGAATGTTCAAAACAAAACAAAAAAATGTTTAGCACTACAAATATGAGAAAAGCTAATTTGTGTGATTTCTTTACTTGCATAATAAAGTTTGTTTCAAATAATCTCTTTTGTTTTCAGTTTCTAAATGCTGTTGATTAATCTTTGGGTGGTTTTTTTTAATACTCGGTTTGTAAATTTAAGAAAACCCCTAAAACTAATTCAGGAGACCTTGGTTGCATAAATATTAACCCGCCTTACGACCTCTCTTAAAATGCTTTTTGTTTGATTCTTGATGAATGTATCTTTTCTTTTATGTACACTGAGAGCATATGCACCAAGACAAATTCCTTGTGTGTCCAATCACACTTGGCCAATAAAAAATTCTATTCTATTCTATTCTATTCTATTCTATTCTATTCTATTCTATTCTATTCTATTCTATTCTATTCTATTCTATTCTATTCTTGTTTTAGGAAGACACATTGATTTCTGTTGAGCAACACTGCACTTATCTGATAGCTTTTGCATCAAAAAAGTTAAGCTATTTGTGTTAGAATACGTGTACTGGAAATACATAGCAGAAAACCCAGGCATGCGTGTGTGTGGTATGTCGTGTATATGTGTATTTCTGCATATCTTCATGCCTTGAGAATCTAGCATTCCAGTACAGTAGCTGAGTCCAGCAGCAAGCATTATCTAGCATTTGAAGAGGCTAAAATAGTAAGCACACAGTTTGTGTTCTGCATATGTGCACATGTGTTTATAAGGCGATATAAATATTAGGGCTGCTAGGGAGAACTTTGGATACAATCTCCAAAGGCTGTTGTATGCTGTCAATCTTGTCAGTATGCAAGTATTTGAAGGTATGTATAGCAGACAGGGGATATATTATGTTCTCCTGCACTTGGAAAATATTGCACAACCTTAACTGAGAGGAGAGGTCCCAGTACAGAAATAAACAAGTGTGACTTTTCCTGGCTGGTCCTTTTATAACCATTTCATTCGCTGCACCACCCAGTCTCTTATAAATGAGAAATGCTCTAGATACGGAACAGTCGTTTGGCAACAGAGCTTATGCAAAGAACAGGAAAATATCTCTCTTGTTTCTTGCGACCTCTGCAAATTAAAGATCTCAATTTGGAACCAGTTTGGTGAAGTGGTTAAGGCATCTGTCTAGAATCCAGGAGGTTTTGAGTTCTAATCCCGCCTTAGGCACAAAGCCAGCTGGATAACGTTGGGTCAGTCAGTCTTTCTCAGTCCTAGGAAGATGGTAATGACAAATTTTGAAATCTTGCCAAGAAAACTACAGAGACTTTCCAGGTAGATGGCAAGAGTGAAAAAAATGACTTGAAGACATTTAAAAAAAGGTTCTGAATTTGGTAGCTTCAGAGCCATTAGGGATTATGTTGTTGTACAGGCAGTCCTCGATTTACGACCACAATTGAGCCCAACATTTCTGCTCTTAAGTGAGACATTTGTTAAGTGAGTTTTGTCCCATTTACCCCCTTTCTTGCCACAGTTGTTAAGACGATCACTGCAGTGGATTAGTTAGTAACACAGTTGTTTAGTGAATCTGTCTTCCCCATTGACTTTGTCAGAAAAAAAAAATGATCACATGACATGGGACACTGCAACCGTCATAAATATGAGCCAGTTGCCAAGTATCTGAATTTTGATCCCATGTCCATGGGGATGCTGCAAAGGTTGTAACTGAAAAATGCCCATAACTCATTTTTTTTTCAGTGCCGTTGTAACTTTGAACACTCACTAAATGAACTGTTAATACAGATCTAACTGTATTAGAATTACAAAATTTGGATTCAGTTCCACCAACAGAGATGTGGGAATCCACAAGCAGAACTCAAGCTAGTAGCAACAGCAACTGGGTTTAAATTTGGAGAAAAGTTCCATCAAATAATACTGTAGTATTAACAGCTAGAAATCCAACCCTTCTCCTCCCCATGACAAAATGTGTGTGTGTGTGTGTGTTTCAAGGATGCGGCTTTGCTCCCTTCAGTTTCATTCATTTATTTGCTCCTAAGGAACTCAAGGCATCATAAATACTTCCCTTGTCCTCCAGTGTTATCCACACACAACAGTCTTGCGGGATTGTTTGGGATGAGACTTAGTGACTGGTGCAAGGTCACCAGGGAATTTCCATGTTTGTATGAAGAGTTGCATCTGAGCTTCCTTATCCCCATCCTGCCCTCTTCTGATCTTTTGGTTTCCATTGCAAATTCCAGTTCCCCTCAAAAATCACAGAACTGCGTAAAAGAGGAAGGCCTATCAGCTTTCTTGATATGACTGTGATATGCTGTTTGGACACTAGACCAACCTCTCCCAGATGTCTTCCACAAATTCCCATCTAGCAGGTCCATTTATACTGTACAATATAGATTAGATGACCTTTGTTTTTCTTTTTTTCATATTTCCATAATAATTAGGGTTCGATGACTTATTGTTGACTCAAGACTCAAGTCTTTTGAATAAGCATTGGCTGCAATTCAAAAGCACTTTGGAGCGTCCCACAGTGAACATGCTTGTGGCATGTTCTGTACATGTGCTGAAGCAGACTCTGCACTGAGTTGAGATTTATTTTTGGTGGCTAGATGTTCATACCCAGACAGTTTTCCTGGCAACCTTGTGGCAGTGGTTTGCCTTAGCATTCTTCTAGAATATTTTTTTTAAAAAAATTCCTAACTAGAATTTCCTAGAACCGTGATGGCGAACCTATGGCACGCGTGCCAGAGGTGGCACACAGTGCCCTCTCTGATGGCACGTAAGCCGTCACCCCAGTTCAGCTTTGCTGCGCATGTGTGCATGCCTCCTGCCAGCCAGCTGGTCTTTGGGTCTCTGCCATGCATTAATGGGGGGCAGGGCGCGTGTGGGGGGCATATGTGGGGGTGGGGCGCATGCACGGGGCCCGCACACGCATTGCATTTTGAGGGTTTGGACACACACATGCTTTGGGTACTAGGTCCAGAAAAGGTTAGCCATCACTGTCCTAGAAGTTTCTCATCTTAAGTACTCACCATATCCAACTGTGTTTAGCTTTTTTGAGATCAACCAAGGTTAAGTAAAATGTTGCCACCTGAGTTGGGCATATAGTTGAGGATCACAACCAAAACTTTATTGTCAACCAAGATAACAGTAAGGGTCACTGAGTATGGATCAATGGGGCATATTCCCTCCTCATTAAATGACTATCATAATGGTTCCTGTAAGAGGTATTTGAATGATCACAGGTACTTAGATTATTATTTTGGTGCTTGTTAAGGCACGTGGATTAAATGTTTTAATAAATGTCATCAGGCTGCCATGTTGTCATAACAACATTGTACAATTATTATTTAATTAGCACCAGTCAATTTACAACTGAGTAAGAGCCGAGGTGGCGCAGTGGTTAGGGTGCAGTACTGCAGCTACTTCAGCTGACTGCTAGTTCAGCAGATCAGCGGATCAAATCTCACCAGCTCAAGGTTGACTCAGCCTTCCATCCTTCCGAGGTGGGTAAAATGAGGACCCAGATTGTTGGGGGCAATATGCTATTTAGTATACTGTCTTTAGTGTAAGCCGCCCAGAGTCCTTGGAGAGTGGGCGGCATAGAAATATGAATAATAAAATAAAATAAAATAAAATAAAATAAACTGGTGTTGTCACTTGCCTTCCTATTCATCCTCTCCAGAAATACAATACTCATGTAACTGGAATATTTGTATAATAATTTTAAAAAGCACTACAGATAGTCCTTGACTTACTTGCTTAGTGACTATTTGATGTTACAGTTGGCACTGAAAAAAGTGACATGTGACCATTTTTCACACTTATGACTATTGCAGCATTCCCCGCAGTCATGTGATCAAAATTCAGACGCTTGGCAACTGATCCACATTTATGACGGTGGCAGTGTCCCAGGGTCATGTCATCACTTTTGTGACCTTCTGACAAGCAAAATCAGTGGGGAAACCAGATTCACTTAACAAGTGTGTTACTAACTTAACAACTGTGGTGATTCAGTTAACATCTGAGATCATAAAATGGAGCAAAACTCATTTAACAACTCTCTTGTTTAGCAACATAAATGTTAGGCTCACTTGTGGTTTTTAGTTGAAGACTACCTGTATTATTTTTCTTGGCTACTTTGGCCAATAAAGTATTTCAAAACTCTCTGGAGGCAGGAGAATGATTTGACCTGGTCTCTATCTTAAACAGGGCATCTTATTTATTTATTAGATTTATATAGCCCCTTTTCTCCAAAAGCAGTTGGGCAGCAATCCCATCTCCAGTTATGCCTCTGCCTTGTCTTGGGTCCAGAATCACCCAATCAATGAATTTTCAATGCTGAGATTGGTCTTAAATTGGAGTCGTCCCCCCCTTTGAATCCTCTGCCACCGAGTCCCACTTGCTTGTAAAAACTTTAAATATCCCCATTGTCTCTTGTTTTCTTTTTAAATGGACTCTAATCAAGGAGAGAAGCAACCTGAAATTAAGGAGAAACTTCCTAACAGTCAGGACAATTAACCAGTGGAACGGCTCAGAAGTTGTAGGTGCTTCATCACTGAAGATTTTTAAGAAGACACTGGACAGTCACTTGTCTGAAATGGTATAGGCCTCCTGCTTGAGCAGGGGGTTGGACTAGAAGACCTCCAAGGTCCCTTCCAGCTCTATTCTGAATTTAATTCATCTGTTGGCATTCTTATTTGTGTCATGGCTTAAAGCCTCCAGAGTAGCCTGAGATTTGGTTTTTGGTGTTTTGCTTTTAGATCCCTGAAAGCACTTTTGAGAAAGTGCTTAATATTTTAAAAACTAAAACAGAATTTAGAGACTGTTCACTTCATATATTCTTGATGTGGAGCATTGGGTGGTTTTTTTTTCTTTTCTTTTCTCCACCTTTTCAGTTTCTTCCTTCCATTCTAACATTCTGCTTGCCAGGGAGTGGTTTTCCCTCGCTGAGCAACTTCATAGGCTGAAGGGATTTCGTGGGCTGGGTTTTTCCCTCAAACTGCCTCTGGAACCAGCACTGAGCTACTTGGTGCTGAAAAGACGTAGCAAAAAAACGCCCGCAGACTGTTGCTTTCCTACCCACGGAAGAGTCCAACTGTGCTTTCTTTTCTTTTGCTGAACCACAGCATGACTATTTAACAAGCAGAAGAGGGCCAGGTGTTGCTTTTTAGAAGGACAATGGGGCACTTCCCTCTCCTGGGGCACAAGGTTAGTAAACTTCAAACTTCGGTCTTCCCCGTGTCAAACGTCCTGTCATTCCTCATGATTCCGTGGAGCGGCCAGAGGAATAAAACAGTCTAAAAAAACCCCCACAGAAACTGTTCTCTGGCTGCAGAGAGGGGGGAAATGACTTTATATTTAAGGAAATGGTGTGTATGCTTTTGCAGGAAAGGCAGGATGATGGGAATTGGGTGCTAAAAATGTCCCCGCTGTGAGTTTTTTTTTTTTTTTTATGCAAGCTTCTGAGTTCTGCTTCTTTCCCTTGGATTTTTGAGACTTGGTTTTTACTTTGCTTTTGGTGGAGTTTCAGGAAAAAGCAGAGGCGAAGTTTTTGAAACGGGGAATGGGGATTTGAAAAGCTAAACTTTTAGAAAAGAACGGGCTGTTTAAAGTTTCGGTTTGAAATTGTGTTTGCCGGCTATTTAGAGAGGTTAGACGCTTCTGCCTATTTTGCTCAGTAGAGGGTGGAGAAATTGCTATGGGTGCTTTAAAATCAGCATGCTTTCTAATCCCATGGGGATCTTTACCAAGCAAAGCCAGTCGGTATCAGGCAATCCTAAAATTGGATAATATGCAGATATGCGCATATTTGACAGCTGTTCTTGAACATGTAATTAATAATCATCGGATGGGTCCATAAACTCTTAACCAGTGACACAAAAAGGTGTGGCACCTAAGGGCTGGCAAGGAAGCAATTTGTGAACAGGGAAGGACAGACTGATCATATTCTTTAAGGTTAATTCTTCATTTAGCTATGGAACTCAATAGTAACCTTGAACCCATCATTAGCTCCAACCTAAGAGACTTTATAGGGTTATTCATGTACAGAGAAAACTAAGTAAATGGGTGTAGGATTATGCAAACCATCCAAAGTTAAAGGGGGTAAATTTGTCAATGCAAATAAAACTACAGAGGTTGAAAATGTGCACTCAGTTTAAACCTGCAGAGGATGAAATAGCAGTGGGCAGTTTATGGATGATTCTGGTCTGGGGCTTTCGTATCCCATCAACTGCACCCATTGATCATTGAGGGCATTTTTTGCAAAATTCAGAACTGCAGAACAAGCCTAAATCGTGCCACCCAGTTCTCCAATTTCTTGATAAACATGTTTGCTTTTGCAGCAATTGAGAGTTCAAGAAATCAGGAAGCAGTGTGTGTCTTCCCTGCAAGGCTCCCTGAATGACCTTTGTGTTAATTAGTGTGCTTAGAAAGCAGACATGGAAGCAGATTTGATGTTATTTGTACTGTTCTCGGAATGAGGTCTTTGAAATCAATTTATATCTAAAATGCATGCATGTGTTCAGGCATTGCATAGATGCAAATGGAAGAAAGCTAATTCGGGAATTGCAAAAAAATATAAACCATCACTAGATGGCAGTAAAAATATTCAGGGGAACCCCCCCCCCCCCAAACTCCTTTGCTGCCATCTAGTAGTAATTTGGATTTTTGCAGCACTGATGTCAGCTTGGTGAAAGCTACTTTTCATTATTCAGGGGCAGACTCCTGAGCAATGTATGAAAAGTTTCTGCTGCTAAGAATCATTGATAGAAAAAATTGCACCAAATATTTCAGTTAATAGGAGACCAAGCAGACCATACTAGAATTACCTTGTGCAATTGGCAACTCTTCAGATATATTTGGACCTTCATTCATGAATTCTTGGCAGATGCGTTTTTTGCATTCTCAGTGCAAAACTTTGGGGGACCGTCTTTTAGGGCATGTTTCTTTACCTCAGCAACTTTACGATTTACGAATTTCATCTCCCAAAATTCCCCAGCCAGCACCTGACTGGATTAGAAGCAGTAATATGGATACAAAAAAAGGGGAAAGTTTAAACCACTATAGGAAAGCTTTGAATTAGCATTTGCATAAAGGAAAATCAGCCCAAGAGTAATTGCTTGCGGGCTTCTTCCTGAATGTTTCCTTGTAAGCATCAAGCATTTGGGAATTGAGCCAGCATTAATTCACCCAGCAGGAAATCGCTTTAGAAAGTGAGTTTTTTTAAAAAATGAGTTGCATATTAACATGGACTGCAAAATAAAATCAATTTTCTTCTGCCTGCATTTCTTCAAGTCATACATGTAGAGCAGGGGTGTCAAACTGGTGGCCCGTGGGCCAGATGTGTCACACGCAGGGCCACGTCCAACCCAGCTCTGCGAAGGGGAAAAACATGGCGAAACATCACATCACATGATGACAACATGCCACGGCAAGTTTGACACCTGTGATGTAGAGTAGGGGTGTCAAACTCAGTTTCATTGAGAGCCACATCAGGGTTGTGTTTGACCTCGGGGGGGGGCTGGGGGGGCATGGCCAGGGCGGGCGTAGCTAGCTCGACGTCACTTGGGTCAGGGGCCTGCGGTGGCCTGAGCACTCTGCCAGCAAAAACAGACTCCCGAGCTCCATTTGCGGCTGTCTCTGTCTCCTGCAACCCTCTGCCAGCGAAAACAGAGCTCGGGAGGGTGGCCCTCCCGAGCTCCATTTTTGCTGGCAGAGGCACCATGGGCTGGTCCTTTGCTGCTTTCAGGGCAGCCCCATGGGCCAAAACTAAGCATCCCGCAAGCCAGATCTGGTCCCTAGGCCTTGAGTTTGACACACCTGATATAGAGGGTTGTATATTTACTGAATAACTTGCATGCCATTCCTTCAAGAGTAATGTACTTCTTAAAATGGAAGTTCAAGAGCCAGCTTAATTGTGTCACTTATTTATTGCTGAGGTTTTGGAATTCCTTGGAGCAAACGAGGGCTGCCAGCAGGCTTTCCAACCAATGTATCTTGATTTCTGTGCCATTCTTGAGCAGAATCTACCCAGGATCAGTTTGGACCTTTCGGTTGTTCAGGTGTGAGCTTTACGTTGAGCATCCACTGCTCAAGTGGATCCCATTATTGTTCTTTGAGTGCAAAATTCTCTGATTGCCTGTTGGAAGGCAGCATTAGTGGTGATGGTAGATCGCCCAGTCAGATTTTCCCCAGATGTGCTGGGAATTGTAACGGTCAGCAAGATAATTTTGGCCAAGTCCCAAAACATCTGGAAGGCATCCTATTGGAGAAGCCTAGCACAACAAAAGAACTAAACTAGGAATAATTTTATCTGCTTCTTTGCCCTAAAAAAATAGTTCTCTTTTTACTGAAAGTAAGCTCAAGCAGGTTGCAATAAAATAGAACAAACTTCTGAAGTTTACGGCCAAACTTGCCATCGTATCCTATCAACAGCAGAAGCTCAACTCAAAGAGTAGATGAATAGGTAGGATCTTTGATGATACAAAGGATTCAGCACCAGTTGGGCCTGGATAGGGAAGAAATTCCATTATTGAAGAACTACCAGTATTGAGAGCATCTTCTGCCAATTCAACCTTAATTGGCAGGCAGGTACATAAGGCAAAAGAAGATTCATTCACACTGTTAGCACATTTTTTTTAAATCTTCAGCTATGCCCATCCTGAACATTATAGCAGATCAGGGATGAAGTAGAACCGGCCTGGTGTAGGGCTCCAGGCTAGAAACGAAGACAATGCGTTTTACCCTTGCCTTAGGCACAAAACCAACTGTGACCTTACGCCAGTCACTCTGTCTCAGCTCTGAAGAAGTAATGTCAAACTACAGTAATTATGGAATTTTGTCAAAAAAAATAATAATTGCAGGGACTAATCCAGGCAATTACCAGGAGTCAAAAACTGATGGAAAAGTGCACACAAACACGCACAGCGAGAGAGAGGGGGAGGGGGAGAGAAAGAGGGAAGGAGGGAGGGAGAGAAAGGAGAATAGTACAAAAAAGTGGCTGTAGCTATTGGTATCATAAGCCAATCTCTATTTAAAGTTCTTTGTCAAAGATAAGTTGCTTGGAGAGCAAGTAATCCAATTGTCAGTCCTTGAAGTTCGGCCTAGTCAGGAAACAGACATCACGAGAATTATTGGAATTTTACTGTTGTTTAACAGAATCCCGAAAGCGTGATAGAGATTCACCCTCCCCCTTATATTCTCTAAAGAGAATCAAGATGGGGTTATCTTGAGTTTCTTTTTCATCCCTCTCTTTCTCTCAAAGCTAAGCTGATGTTTTTTTAACCCATCTTGCATTCCTTCTTCAAGTACATCTTCACGCTTCTCTACACCAACCTAGGCAAATAAATGGGGACATTTGTAATTGTTACTGTGATGTCCTTGCTGCAACTCAAGTATGATTAGGTGAATGGTTTTTGTGGCAGTGAAGGGGTATATCTTTTTTCATCTTTTAAACTTGACAATGCTTAGCTGATCTTGAACAGGGGAAAAAACAAGCACATTTGTGCTGCGTAAATGCAGAAAATTATAACTTATTTGGGGGTTTTTTTTGAGGGAGGGCGGTTTGAGGAAATTATTGTTTGTTTTGAAGCATTTTTTCTGAGAGATTTGCACAAAATTTGCACAAAAATGAGTCCTTCCTTCTCATTAGGTGGCCAAAGTATTTGAAGTATTAGAAGTAATACTTATACAGAGTATTAGAAGGACTAGCTTCAGCCAAAGCAGAAATCAAAATGTGACTTTTATCTGTTAGGAGAAGCTGGATTACAGATTATCCTGCACATGTATGAGAGGGTTTTTGGGGTTCTTATGGTCCAGTGCAGAGGTGGGTTTCAGCAGGTTCTGACCAGTTCTGGAGAACTGGTAGCGGAAATTTTGAGTAGTTCGGAGAACTGGTAGTAAAAATTCTGACTGGCCACACCCCCATCTATTCTCTGCTTCCCAAGTTCTAGCTGATTGGGAGGAAATGGGGATTTTACAGTATCCTTCCCCTGCCATGCCCACGAAGCCACGCCCACGGAGCCATGCCACGCCCACCAAGCCATGTCCACAGAACCGGTAGTAAAAAAATTTGAAACCCACCACTAGTCCAGTGATTATATTTAGGAGTAGTGGTGGTAAAGCGGTTTCTAGAAAAACACTGTTTTTAGAGTCCTTCACCCTTGTAAAATGAATCTTGAAGAACATGACATCCAAGGAAAAAATTGTAAAGCCAGGAACTTAATCCTTCCACTACCAGCTTAGTCTTTGCCATAAATGTTCTTTTCTCAATTGCTTTTTAGGCAGTAGCCAGGCGATCAAGACCTTCAAACCAAAGAAAAGTAGTTAGGAGAGAAGATTTATTTGCGTTTGTTGTAAAAGGAGATTCTCCTTTAAAAAGCCACCAACTATCAGCAAAAAAAGGCTTAAAAGGAGACTTTTTTTTCAAGTAATTAAAATGAAGAAATAGTGATTTTTTGGGGAGATGCTTTTGAATACCCAGGCTAGTATAGAGGGCTATGAATGATAAGGCTGGGATTCTTATTTTAGATGTTTGGGGGCCTAAAAGCAAGTGAAACCTTGCCAAGGCTATTTCTCTATAGCTGCAAGCTTGTGGAGTGAGAAATTCCAGCTAATAAGTTACTAATTATTACTGGAATTTGGAATGCAGCATGCATTGCCATTGAATTTCACATCCATTGACCTTTCAACACAAAATATGAAGGTTTACATTCAGATAAACAGAATTTGATGTTTGTGATCAATCATACTGTATACTGACGTCCAATTTTCATCATAAAGTGTCTGAAACATCCTTTGAAATTCCCAGATGGCCCCCTTTGGCACAAATAATAGGAACAAAATCCCAAATCAGTTGTCAGAATGATTGATTGGCTTCCTTCTGTTATTCCTCCTTACTAATTTTTTTTAAAAAGCACCTTTCCTCCTTTAGCTAGTTAAAAGAGGCACTATAAGCAAGATCTGAAATAAGGAAATCTGCCTTTTCTTTTCAATCAATGGCTAACTCTGCTGAGCTACTTTGAAGAGCAGGAAAAAAGATATTAGCAAAGGTGATACCTGATTATTTCTTTTGTAACCCTTTTTCTCCAAGCTAAATCTTTTATTCCTGTGCTAACATGAAAAATTATTTTTCTTTTCTTCAAAACAATTTACTATATCTGAAGCCAATTATCTTATTAGGATTCTTTTTTATATTTGCTGAAAATTTAGGAATGGGCTCTTTCTTAAGGTGGGTTGTCTTAAATTCAAAGCCACCTTCCTTTGGGAAAGATACACCAATTATCCGTGAGCTGCACTGGCTCCCTATTGGTCTCCGGTCACAATTCAAGGTGTTAGTTATTACCTTTAAAGCCCTACATGGCTCAGGGCCAGGGTATCTTCGAGACCGCCTTCTACCGCATAGCTCCCAGCGACCGGTAAGATCCCACAGTTGGTCTCCTCAGGGTCCCGTCAGCTAAACAGTGCCGGCTGGCGGACCCGCGGGGGAGGGCCTTCTCTGTGGCTGCCCCAGCTCTCTGGAACTAGTTACCTCCTGAGGTCCGGACCATCTCCACCCTATTGGCCTTCCGAAAAGCGGTGAAGACCTGGCTCTTCCGGCAGGCCTGGGGCCGTTGATCTCGCTTTGTGATATGACGAGATCCGGCTATGAATGGTGTGAATGGGTTTTAATTGTTTTTAATGGTTTAACTTTTAATGTTTTATATATGGTTTTTAAATGTATTGTAAGCCGTCTTGAGTCTTCGGAGAAAGGCAGCATACAAGTTGAACAAATAAATAAATAAATAAATAATAGGCTAGCTCAGGGGTCTCCAACCTTGGTCACTTTAAGACTTGTGGACTTCAACTCCCAAAATTCTGGAAGTTGAAGTCCACAAGTCTTAAAAGTGGCCAAGGTTGGAGACCCCTGAGTTAGCTGCTTTTTTTTTCAAGAGAGGAACTTCAGATTGGGTCTGCCTTCTTCCCCCCCCCCCCAGGTAATTGCATAATCTGTAATATTATATTTGGGGAAAAAAGCATGCAAGGAAAGATTTAAACAACTTCTGCCAGAATGCTGTTATTTTTCTTTACTATTAAATAATGGGGAGTTAGGAGTTGCTATGGTGTGTAATTGGGCTAAAATGGTTACTCCCTTCAGCTGATTGAAGTAATATGTACAGATAGCTCTTGACTTACAACTACAACTTGACCCCAAAATTTCTGTTCTGTCTAAGCAGAACAGCTATTAAGGGAATTTTGCCCCATTTTAATGACCTATTTTTGCCATCCTTGTTAAGTGAACCACTGTGGTTGTTAAGTTAGTAAGAGGGTTGTTAAGTGAATCTGGCTTCCCCGTTGATTTTGCTTGTCAGAAAGTCACAAAAGGTGATCACATGACCCCAGGACACTGCAAGAGTCATAGATGTGAACTTATTGCCAAGCATCTGAATTTTGATCACACAATCACACTGTCAGGCCTGGAAGCCATCTTTTGTCCCTTTTTTCACTGCCATAGTAACTTCAAATGGTCACTAAACAATGGTTGTAAGTCAAAGACTTCCTGTATTACATAGTCCCCTTTGCTTTCTCTAATTTAACTATGTGGTGGTGCAGTGGTTAGAGTGCAGGACTGCAGGCTACTTCTGTTGACTTCTGGATGCCTGCAATTTGGCAGTTCAAGTCTCACCGGCTCAAGGTTGACTCAGTCTTCCATCCTTCCCAGCAGTGGTGGGTTCCTCCTGGTTCGGCCCAGTTCTCCTGAGCCGGTAGCAGTGACGATATGATGTTACCGAACCAGTTCTGCCCCCCTGCCCCCCCACCCCCCCACCGCATTATTCTTACCTTTTATTTGGCCCCACCCCCAATCTATTGCTGCCTCCTGAGTCCCAGCTGATGGCTAGAGGGAAAAAAAACTGTTTAAACTCTTGCCGCGGGGCTTCAAAGGGCCGCCCTACAGCTGATCAGTGTTAAAAGAAAACAAATGAGTAGACCAGTGCCTGCAAAAATACATGAGTAGATCAGTGCCTGCAAAAATAAATGGGTAGACCAGTGCCTGCAAAAATACATGAGTAGATCAGTGCCTGCAAAAATAAATAGGTAGACCAGTGACTGCAAAAAATAAATGGGTAGATCGGTACAGCTCTGCAAGCAGGTAAAAGCCTGGTAGACCAGTACCTCTGCTAAATCCTAAATAATTGTCACATGACCATCAAGCCACGCCCACAAAATAAGCCACGCCCACAGGACCGGTAGTAAAAAAAATTATAACCCACCCCTGCTTCCCAGATTGGTAAAATGAAGACCCAGATTGTTGGGGGCAATATGCTGACTCTGTAAACCACTTAGAGAGGCCTGTAAAACACTGTGAAGTGGTATATAAGTCTTAAGCGCTATTGCTATTAAATCTAATCTCATTTAAGATTCAGTGGATGCTGTCTATTATCAAAAGGTTAAGTCAGGTTAGGCAGCTGTGTGAGGAAGAGGAATGTCTCGTCCTTCATCATCGGCACTAAAATCTCCTCAGCCAGGATATCAGTTAGTAAGCAAGTCAACAAAGCAGAAAGTTGTTGATAGGCCTTCTGCTTTTTACCTGGTTAAAGGGTGAGTTAAATGGGGAAGCTCATGGGTTCAAAATGTTGAAATTCCTGGAACCTCAGCCTGTAAGTAGTGAGACATTACAGAGCAATCAAAATAAGGCCGTGAGGACATGCAGTTTCTGGATCAAGAGGAGTTGGAAAGATGCCACATTCTTTGCATGTTACGTGGCTAAATGAATGGAAGTGGCTCAGTTTATACGGCTTCAAAAAATAAAGACACTTGAATCAAGTTCATTTCCCAGTGGCTACACAAACACAGGCTTCATACAGAAAACATCTATTTATGTAGATCTATTTATATAACACTCCAATCCTGAGATTCCAGATGGCCCACAATGTAGGACTGAAACATAACCTAACAACCCCCCAAAATAGATTTTTGCCAACGCTGCAGGAGGGACTTGTAATTGTCTTCCTTGTGATGTTTTGCAGCTCCCCAGATTAACCTACTGACCTGAGAGTCTCTTGTGGTTTCCTACACAAATATTGCAGATAGTCCTCGGGTTATGACTGCAATTGAGAGGAGAATTTCTATTGCTAAACAGTGCAGTTGAAAATGCGATCACATCACTTAGCAGGGGCAATCCCAGGACTCTTGGTGGCCACTGCAACTGACTGTGCAGGTCCTTAGTTGGAAAGAGGTTGGTGTCCCAGGGAAGCGTAGATTGTGTGGGTGCCACGGGCAGGCATTACAGAGCATGGGCTGGCCAGGAGGGGCCATAGGCACACACTATAGAACACAGATGGGTCATTTGGGGCTATGGGTATGTGCGCTATGAAGCACACGCAGGCGGGTACTGCTACAAAGAGTACTGTGATACTTTGTACTAAGTAACCATGGTTTATTAAATAAGCCATAATTGTCTCCATTGGCAGAACATGCTAAATACGTAAATTGTGATTTAGAAAAACAACAACTCAACAAGGCCCCTTTACAGTTTTGTATGTTTCTTGATCACTCCGCTTTATAGGTAGTCCTTGACTTACAACCACATCTGAGCCCAAAATTTATGTTGCTAAGCAACACATTTGTTAAGTGAGCTTTGCCCCATCTTACAACCTTTCTTGCCATAGCAGTTAAATGAATCCCGGCAGTTGTTAATCTAGTAGCAACTAGGTTGTTAAGTGAATCTGGTTTCACCATTGACTTTGATGCCAGAAGGTCACAAAAGGGGATCACAGGACCCCAAGCAGTGTTGGGATTCTACCGGTTCAGACCGGTTCGAGCGAACCATTAGTTCCGACTTTCAACCATGAGCGAACCGGTTCGCTCTGATTTTGAAGTGGGCCTGCCCACCCCTGTGTTATACTCACCTATATTTTCGTTTCTGAAGCCCAGTTGATCGGCGCGGCAGAGTGGATTGCCACGCCTCAGCTGCTTTCCTTGCCGGCAGCAATGTAGTAGGTGAGTTTTCTCCAAACTGCGCGTGCATGCTTAGTGAACCAATTATTAAACCGGTAGAATCCCACCCCTGACCCCAAGGCACTGCAACCATCATAAACATGAGTTGGTTGCCAATCATCTGAATTTTGATCTCGTGACCATAAGATGCTGCAATGTTCGTGTGAAAAGCGGTCGTAAGTCAACTTTTTCAGTTTTGTTGTAACTCTGAACGATCAGTAAATGAACTGTTGTAGGTCGAGGACTACTTGTATATGTTATGGAATATATACACTTGTTGCAGGCCTTTGGAAACACACAAGATTGGAAGGAGACATTGACAATGTTGAGCAAATGGTGTTTCAGCATAGGTAGCATTGGTGATGTTTCCACTTCAAAGTTTGTCAGTGTGTATCCCGAAATTAGCCTGCAGACCTTCGCAACAGTGCCTGAATATGCTTACTTGATTTGTAAAGCAATTACATTGATGTAGGACCTGTCTTCCTGTTAATACACATTGCTTAGGCAGCAAAACCTGAGTATTGATTTATGCATCCATTTTCTGTTCATCTTTCTAAGCTCTTTTAAAATATCTTCCCTTGCAATGAAAGGGTAGAGGGAATGCTGCGTGGGAAGAGAAAGACTTGCAGCTTTCTGTCTTCCTCTCCCACCCCATTTCATTGTTTGATGCTGAAGTGATCGAAGATATAAAGGTGGGCAGATGCCTTCACTATTTCTGCCCACATATTTTAAATTACATAAGAATGAACTTCAATATATTGACCACGTAGCTTGTCATTTAGATGTTTTCCCAATGCACCATTCCACTCCCATCCACCCCAGAATGTTGTAGGAGCTTTCTCTCAATTAAAAGCAGATGAAACAACATAAGTGAAAAATTATATAATCACTGCTCTTCATTTGTCAGACAATTCACCCACTCTGATGTATTTTAGAGGTACTGTAATCACCAGGAACCATCTGCCAAAACAGATGGAAAAGGAGAGAGGCTGTGAAGACTTCTAAGCAAACGAGTGAGCTTATGAGTAGAGTACATGTGAGAACAAGAAACCACTAAACTCACATTGGATAAATTGACTATCTGTTCCAACTTTGTGCGCCCACAACTTGTAAAGGCAAGCCATTCCATTGATTAATTGTTTTAGCTGTCAGGAAATTTCTCCTTATTTCTAGATTAGTTCTCTCCTTAGTTTAGTTTCCATTCATTGCTTCTTGTCCTGCCTTCAGGTCCTTTGGAGAATGTGACACTAAAGACTGAGATTCCAGTGGTCAAAGGATGGGTGGGAGCTGTTTCTTCAAGTCAATCTTGATTTCTGGGAACTGTCTGGAAAAGTCCATGCAGTCCATGCAATAACGTTTTTATAGGTGATTTGCCCTTGCCTTCTTCCTAAGGCTGAGAGAGAGAGAGACTGGCTCAAATGATCCAGCTAGCTTCCTTCCATAAACCAGGATTAGAACTCACATTTCCACATTCCTAGTTGAGCACCTTAACCATTAGACCACGGGGGCCCAATCCCCAGGCTGCTGCCCACTACCGGGTCTCAGCCTGTTCAAAACTGGGCCATGCAGGTGGTGGATGAGCGCATGCACATGCTAAGCTCTCCTCACCCAAGTGGCAACTGCTTGCACTCACGTGTGAAACTCCCCTCATGTGAGCCGCAGCACCTCACAGGGAACTTTTCCCCAATTAGGCTGCCAAGCCTGAAAGGTTGGGGACCACTGCCTTAGACTATGTAATGTTTTTCTTACTTGTTTCTTATAGCATCTATCTTAGGGCATGATACTTTATGTTAACAATGCCAGCTAAACAAATGCATCAGTAGAATACTCAACTAATAAGCTAAATAACACACACTGAGCTACACTTACGTAAGATTCATTAAATTTGTCCCACCTTAAGAGATTGGGTGCTACAACCTAGAAGGATCTCACATGTTTGTTTTAGATGTAGATGGGTTTTCTTCAGGTGTGTGTTTTACATGAATCACTCCCTTATAAGCTATATAATATTTCTATGGAATGATTAAGAGAATGGTGAAATTATATAAACTATTATGTGATAGCAGTTATGAGTATATTATAACTGATGAGACCCGCATTCTAATTTCTTTCTAATCATGAAAATCTATTTGGTTGTTGTGGTCCGCCAGCAGACTGCGGAGCTGGCAGCGGAGTCGGACAGTGAGGAGGCTGGGGAGGAACATGGGCCAGTCCTGGAGTCTGAGGAAGGCCTGGACGAGGGCTCTGTCGGAGGCAGAGATGGGGCCAGGGACATTGGGACTGATGCGCGGACTCCACAGCCTCCAGAGTTGGACAGCAGAGAGGCAGAGGAACAGGAGGAGCCTGTTCCTAGTGTGCGCATGCGCAGAGCTGCCAGAAGGCACGAACAAAAGGGACGACTCGGGAGTAAGGCCTGGAGATGATTGGTCCCTCCCAAGGCTTAAAAGAGGAGCAAAGGCACGTGGGCACTTTGCAGGAAAGCTACGTTGTTAATTCTATTCCCAGTCGGCATCTCTTGTTTGTTTCTGGAATCTGTGTGGCTTTGCCAAGTAGGTTTTTGGCAGTGTGTTAAAGGAGATAAATGTTGGTGATTATCCCGAAGGACTTCTGCCGAAGGGCTTTGTGCAACTAATTGGGATTCAGCTGTGAATGAACGTAATTCACAGCTGTTGCAATAAAAGAGGTTTTTGGGACTACTCATGTGTTTTAATGACTCAGGAAGCCTAGGTCACAACATTAATGACTTTCAGTCAGACACTCTTAGCCCATATTTCTGGGGTGATTATTGTTACAACGGAATGCAAGCAGAGCTCTCTGTGAAATTTCTTGAGTACCCGGACAAAAAGCAGGATATTAAATTAAGATGAGATAAAATAAAAGATAAAATAAGAGGTGTTTTATTTACTCATTTTTGCAAGCATCATTTAATTTGAAGAAATGCAGATTTGAGCATTTATGAGCATTGTGGAGAAAAGCCTCATAATGAATTTGGTCTGCTTTGGGCCAGCATTTCTATGGTGGTGCCCTCATGGATTAAGGAAAAACCAACAAACAAAATTGATCTTTGTTTATGTAAAATGCAAAAGAGAGATGTATGATTTGCAGTATTTCATTATTTTTATATCAACTTGCTTCCTCCAAATCCTGTCAGTTTGGGTTATTATGAAATATGGTTTAATAATCATTAAGGAAAGTAATAGCACATTCTTTTCTTTTCTTTTTTCTTTTTATGGCAAAGTGAAGCAGAAAGAATTTTCTGCCTCCCCCAAAAGAACTACAGAATTAATGTTCAGTATTTGTAGGCAGAATATTTTTTTTCAGGCATCAAAAAGAGCAAGAAAATTTGAACAAATAAATTTATGATTGTAGAGTTTTTAAAATCTCCGATATATTTATTTTTCCCCCCAGAGCTGCCTCCTAAATACTTCAGCTCCAGAGAAACACATAATGTTTTCTGTCTTATTCAGTATTTTGGGATAACAAATCCAGCTCTGAACTTGAATCAAATCCGTTTGAATGTTGTGTCAATGTATTTGCCTTAGGTAATATGGCCAATAAAGCAATAGCAGAATTTATTACGAAAAATCTTTGGTTATATGAATTCATATAACCAACTCTACTCCTGTTGTTCTGTTCTGTTCTGTTCTGTTCTGTTCTGTTTTCTATTCTATTCTATTCTATTCTATTCTATTCCAATTAAATTTAAAGTGAAGGTATACACTTATAAATTATGCAACAACCTTTATTGGCCAATAACACTTGGCCAATAAAAAATTCTGTTCTGTTCTGTTCTGTTCTGTTCTGTTCTATTCTATTCTATTCTATTCTATTCTATTCTATTCTATTCTATTCTGTGTAATTTGAATCTTTTAGAAACGTGCTTAAAAATTAGTAAGATATAACTTTTACAATTAGGGATGCGGTGGCTCAGTGGCTAAGACGCTGAGCTTGTCAATCAAAAGGTTGGCAGTTCAGCGGTTCAAATCCCTAGTGTTGAATAATGAGGTGAGCTCCCGTTACTTGTCCCAGCTTCTGCCAATTTAGCAGTTCGAAAGCACGTAAAAAATGCAAATAGAAAAATAGGGACCACCTTTGGTGGGAAGGTAACAGAGTTCCGTGCACCTTTGGTGTTTAGTCATGCCGGCCACATGACCACAGAGACGTCTTCAAATAGCGCTGACTCTTCGACTTTGAAACAGAGATTAGCACCGCCCCCTAGAGTTGGAAACAACTAGTACATATGTGCGAAAGGAAGCTTTACCTTTTTAACCTTTACAATAAATTTTAAAATAGTACTGTGGGGGAAACAGTAACTGAAAATGATGCCTTGACTTTTTCCGTGCTTTAATAGCAGCCACAAAAATTCTTCATAGCTTTTCATTGGAAGAACTTAGTGAAGAACATGAACAGTGGCCTGGTGTTAATGGGCGTAGACTGCTGTATCAATCTCATTTGTCTTGTGCCAAAATAACAAAGGCAATGAATAACTTTGTTCTTAGGTTACATTATTGTAATTCACCTCTCTGTGTTATTGTTTTCACCAGTATAATTAATCTTGATATTTACAGTAAAGTAAATTTGCAATAATTTAAGAACTAGCTGGTAAAGAATAGGCCACACTCTGCAAATTTTGTTTTTCTGGATTGAGGATCTGGAAAAAAATGTAATAACCTATCATGGAATCTTGCACTGGAAAGAATAATTCAGGTCTTTGTGTCCATTTTTCTGTTCAGTGTAGGACTTTGGACTTCAGATAAAAGTTTTATTTTTGAAACTTCTCTTGAACATATAAAGCTTGATTATGTAGTACAGTGGTTCTCAACCTGTGGGTCGGGACCCCTTTGGGGGTCGAATGACCCTTTCACAGGAGTCACCTAAGACCATCGGAAAACACATATTTTCAGTGGTTTTAGGAATAATTTTATGGTTGGGGGTCATCACAACATGAGGAACTGTATTAAAGGGTCGCGGCATTAGGAAGGTTGAGACCCACTGATGTAGTAGATGACCAAGCTGAGCCTGAAGGAGGGGTCAAATATGTCATCAATCATGAGTCCCTTCATTGCCCACAAGAGATCTAAGCCCAGCCCATTTTGAATTCCTTCTACTCTTATCTCCCACTAATTTCCCTTGGCTGTTAGTAGTTAAAATTCTTCTAAGTTTGCAATAAATCTTTATACCCATTTGAACTGCCTGGATCTCCTGATTTTCCTGGCGCTTGACAGGTTATCTCATTTTGGCTCCAAACTCTTGGAATATACCAATCACTATTGGAAGGAACAAAGTCTCATGGGTTGCATGCCCCAAAGTTGAGTCTGATCTTAATTGGTCTTGCTTGGTTATTTCTGGTATTTGACTTGAAAAAGACTTGCTTATCTGTTTGTGGTTTCTTTTGGACGGCAGAGGAAAATTCCAGTGTTGCTTTAAAACATTTTACAGTAATATGCCCTTTTTCTAGGTTCATTTCATATTAGTATTTCCTTCAGCCTTTTGCTACTTTCTAGTGTTGAAGTACAATTCTCAGAAATTCTAATGAATAGGCTAGCTAGGAATTCTAGAAATGTCAACCCATATGGAGGTCAATAGGCTGATGAAAGCTAACTCACTGCTAATTGTGCACTAAACTATAATAGTTTTCTGGGAGTCTAATAGTCCAATGGCATCTGTGCAATGTGCAGCACAAAAGAAAAATCTATATATCTTCTTGCTTTAAAACTAGGTGGTCAACCATTACAGAAAGTCCTAATAGACAAAGTAATTCAATTGAAAATTGACTGTAGTCAAGAAGCATTTTGTGTAATGTGTTCTTTCCCAGTAAAGTCTAACTGGGAATATATCGTTGGTGAAGTACAGGTTTTTCATGAAGAAAACACTAGTCTCATCAAAGCTTGAAATCTCATCAAATGTTCTTAGCAGATTTCCTGAGAAAATCACCCAGTTGATGGCATAGAACAGGGGTGTCAAACTCAAGGCCCGGGGACCGGATCTGGCCCGCAAGGGCTGCCCTGGAAACAGTGAAGGATCGGCCCGCGGTGCTTCTGCCAGCGAAAACAGACTTCGTGAGGACTGTGAGTGGCCCTCCCGAGCTCTATTTTTGCCGGCAGAGGGTTGCAGGCGGCCATCATAGCTGAAAACTGAGCTCACAAGGGCCGCAGGGAGCCCTCCTGAGCTCTGTTTTCACTGGCAGAGGGTTGCAGGAGGCTGTCATAGCTGAAAATGGAGCTTGGGAGCCTGTTTTCGCTGGCAGAACGCTTGGGCCACCACTGGCGCCCCCAACACGAGTGACATTGAGCTGGCCATGCCCACCCTGGTCATGTCCCCCCCGCCCCGCCCCCCCAAGGTCAAACACAACCCTGATGCTGCCCTCAATGAAATTGAGTTTGACACCCCTGGCATAGAAGATGAGAGTTGGACAGAAGCTTTCTCTACATATAATTCATTTCCTACTAATCTACATTAAGTCCACGAAGAGGATGTTTTTCAAGTTTTTCAAGTTGGGATGCGTAGTGCAGCAATGTGCAGTAGTAACCTACATGCTAAAGCCATAATGTGGTTTGTTTGCTTTTCTCTGTACTCTTTGCCAGTTGTTTATGGCTTACAATGGACAAATCCAGTCAGTGGTGGATTACTTAATAAGCCATTCTAAAATATAATTTGCTGTATAACAGCTGTATATGTTGTTATGAAGGTTTTTTTAAAAAAAAAAAAATGTCAGGGAGGGAGAACAAATGGGTAGCCATCTTTAATTTGTGGCCCCCATGAATTTTTTATTCTTATGAATGAAGGATAATTTTGGTGAATCTTATAGCACATATCCAGAACTACGTAAGTTAACATGTGTTATTGTAATAGTTTCCATGGCAACACACAAAGATGTCAAGTCAACTCATTAGTAACCGGGGGATAAAAATGCCAGTAGACCCAGAAGAATAGATCAAGCTTAACTATAATTTGAAGCCAATCGAAGGGCATTCGGGGGAAATTCTTAGGTAAAATAATAGATGTAGGAAGTATTGATTAAAGCCTCGGATAATATAAAACGATTACCATCACAGGTAGAAGTTGGATTTAAAGGAAGGAAACCAGATTGATTGATTGGCAGGTAGATATATATCTATACTAACTTTCAAGCAGATATGAACAAGACAGAGAAAGGAAGAATTCAAGTTCAGATATATGGAAACCTTCTTAAAGTATCGTTTCCAGTCTGATAACATAAAGTACTTTTGATTGTGTTGCAACAACAAAGAAAATAAGCACCCAGCCTTTCACAACAACTATTTGAGTGTGTGTTTGACTATTATACAGGAGAGGAAACATATCCAAGAAATAAATGTTGGATACATCAATAGAAGACAGAGAGGGAGAGTATATAAAGATATAAATGTATCCTATAGTCAAACTCAAGGCCCGGGGACCAGATCTGAATTGGGAGGTTGCTTAGATCCGGCCTGCAGAGCTGCCTTGGAAAGAGCAAAGGATCGGCCCGTGGTGCCTCTGCCAGCGAAAACGGACTCCCAATCTCCGTTTTCGGCTGGGATGGCCTCCTGCAACCCTCTGCCAGTGAAAACAGAGCTCAGGAGGGCCGCTGTTTTCTCTGGCAGAGCACTCAGGCCACCACAGGCGCCCCTGACATGAGTGACATCAAGCTGGCCATGCCCACCTTGGCCACGCCCACCCCAGCCCCCTAAGGTCAAACAACCCTGATGTGACCCTCAATGAAATCGAATTTGACACCCCTGCTATACAGGGAGTCCACAACTTAAGACTGTAATTGAGCCTGGCAATTATGGTTGAAAGTTTTGACAGTCGCAAAGCAGGTCATCACATGACTGAATCCAATTTTACGATCTTTTTTGCAGTGGTCATTAAGCAAGCACCATGATTCCCCCCCCCAAGAAACTGGAAGTAAATGTTGATTTCCAGGAAAAAAAGTCATAAATTACGGTCACATGGCCAGAGGACTCTGAGAACCATAAATGTGGGTTGGCTGGCAAGTGACCAAAATGTGGTCACATGATCTCAAGGTGGAGCAGAACTTCAGAACTGGGTTGTAAGTAGCTTTGGGGGGTTTTGTTGTAACTTCAGATATTGTATTGATTGACCAAATAATCTGCAGCTGTTGCACATCTGCAACATATCACTAAATGACAGTATTTGTAGCTCAGGGTTGAAATGAGGGGTCCTTGTTCTTCTCTCATCTTGGTTGTTTCCATGCAGACATTTCATTTCCCAAACTAGGTAACATCCTCAGTGCTAGTAAGGAGGGGGGTTTGCTCTCAGTTTACAGACACAGACTTCAGAGGATAATTAGAACTGCAGAAAAAACAATTACTATCAACCTGCCTTCCATTGAGGACCTGTATACTGCACGAGTCAAAAAGAGGGCTGTGAAAATATTTACAGACCCCTCGCATCCTGGACATAAACTGTTTCAACTCCTTCCCTCAAAATGACACTATAGAGCACTGCACCCCAGAACGACTAGACACAAGGACAGTTTTTTCCCCAAACACCATCACTCTGCTAAACAAATAATTCCCTCAACACTGTCAAACTATTCACTAAGTCTCCTATACTATTAATCTCATCGTTCCTATCACCCATCTCCTCCCACTTACGACTGTGTGACTGTAACCTTGTTGCTGGTATCCTTAAGATTTATATTGGCTTTTTCCTAATATGATTTGATTGCTTATTTCTATTCTATTCTATTCTATTCTATTCTATTCTATTCTATTCTATTCTATTCTATTCTCTGTTCTGTTCTGTTCTGTTCTGTTCTGTTCTGTTCTGTTCTGTTCTGTTGGCTTGCCTTGTCACTGTTGGTGGCAATGGTCTTAGAGGTTCTTGGTTGGGCTGTTTACTCTTGGCTTCTTTGAGAGTTTCTTGATTGAGGTATTGTTTACTTCTTGATTATTGGTCTGATGTTAATCTTGCTGTTAATCTATGCATAGTCTGATAATGTTACCTAATTTGTGTAATTAAGTGTTGTACCTTATGATTCTTGATGAACGTATCTTTTCTTTTATGTACACTGAGAGCATATGCACCAAGACAAATTCCTTGTTTGTCCAATCACACTTGGTTAATAAAAAATTCTATTCTATTCTATTCTATTCTATTCTATTCTATTCTATTCTATTCTATTCTATTCTATTCTACTCTACTCTACTCTACTCTACTCTACTCTACTCTACTCTACTCTACTCTAATTAAATGTCTGCAAGAAAATAACCAAGCTCAGAGAGCACCAAGGACGCCTCATGTACATATGTCTCCACAATTCTACCTAATGGCTACACCGTCAGAATTGGGTTGTAAGTAGCTTTGGTGGGGGCTCTGTCGTAATTTCAATTCTTGTATTGATTGACCGAATAATTTGGGCAGCTGTTGCACGTCTGTCTTGGCATCCAGTCAACTGAGTGATGGCCCTTGTTGAAGTATCTATATAATTCCATGCACAAGTAGTCGTTGACGTATCACAATTCAGCCCAAAATATCTGTTGCTAATTGAGATATTGGTTAAGTGTTAAGTAGCACCAGCTGCCTGCAATTACTGCAAGTTCAAATCTCACCAGGCTCAAGGTTGACTCAGCTTTCCATCCTTTCAAGGTAGGTAAAATGAGGACCCGGATTGTGGGGGCAATAAGGTGACTTTGTATAAAAAGAACACTGCTTGGGGGCGGGGCGAAAGCCCTACTAAGCAGGTATATACAAAAGTATGAAGGCTATTGTTAACGCATTGTAAGCCGCCCTGAGTCTCCGGAGAAGGGCGGCATATAAATCGAACCAATAAATAATAAATGAGTTTTACCCCATTTTATGACCTTTCTTGCCACAGTTGTTAGGTGAATTGTTGCAGTTGTTAAGTTAGTAACACAGTTATTAAGTGAATCAGAAGGTCACAGAAGGGAACTAGGTTCAGTTCTTGTTATATGAAATATTGTCATCTATCTCAGCTCACTTGGTACAGTTGAAGGAGTGAAGCGCCAGATAGAATTCCAATGCTGTCATTCATTTTGACATGCTAGAAACATCATGCAGGAATCTGATTTGGCAGGTGGTTATTTTATCTGCCTGGTCTATTATATAAGGATCCCAGAATAGCATTCAGAATGATATACGAAAGCAATAACAGGGATTGGTGCTATGTGTTGCTAGCATTAAGATAATTAAAAGCATGCAATTAGTTGGTTTTTTAAAGACTCTTGGAGATATTTATGATAGCCAAAGAAAAATTACAACTGCAAATGAAAATGAAACACTGCTGCTTGGGACTTTTTCATTAAGCTAATGAGGAAAGCTTGGCACAAACACCTATTCTGTCTTCCATATTCTCTTATATGCATTGTAGAGATTTCTGGGTTTTCTGTTTATATCTTGCTAAACCACAATTTAAGCATCCTTTGGTGAATAAACGTAATGGCTGTTTTGCACACATCAGGCGAAATAAAACCCAAAACAAATCAAATTATGGCTTCATATTGTTGAATGAATTGTTGAATCCTTATTTTAAATAGATTTTCTTAGCAACCGTAGAGCTTATCAGAAGTAAATGAAAATTTCTTACTTGAATAATTTGATATGTGCATATATGCCCGTAGTTCTACTCCCTTTCGGGATAAGCAATATTATGCAAAGGAGTAAGAAATTCAGAAAGGAAATATAGTTAAACTAGTTTACATCAATTTCATTTGCTGTATTTGTCCATAACTTTCTATTCCTGCTGGCTATTCTTTTTCCTGCCTCTACTTCAATAATGACTTTATGTAATGCCTTTTATGTCCAAAAAGTGCTTTTTCAAGAGGCAACTGGGCTTTCTGGTTTTTCTTTGAAGACGTTTCGCTTCTCATCCAAGCTTCTTCAGCTCCTTGGATGAGAAGCGAAACGTCTTCAAAGAAAAACCAGAAAGTCCAGTTGCCTCTTGAAAAAGCACCTTTGGGACAACCATGGCCTGGATGACTGAGAATCTCCATAGACAGTTAGCAATGACTTCTATCTTTTTTTATCATACCGCTGCTCTTTTTGAGCTTTTCTTTTCTTTTTTTAAATTATTTTTATTCAACATTTACATCTTTTAAATCTTAGTTACACTTTTATAGCTTTCCAATACCGGCATTTTTAGTAATATCCAATTTATCTTTCAGCCAACTATATACATACACATTTTTTTGTTACATACTTATTCATATAATCAATACATTTTATATACATACCTACTACATATTAAATATAACATTTCATTCTAATATCTTCTCTTTTGCTATACACTATCCACTAATTTTAGCTTCCTTTTCCGGCCAATCATACCATCTGTTCCATGTTTCATAATAAATCGTTTCCTCTCGGTCCTTAAATTCCATCGTTAACTTGTCTGCTTCTGCACACTCCAGCACCTTTTTTATAATCATCGTGTTTGTTGGAGCATGTTGTTGTTTCCAGTTTTGGGCAAATGAGTTTCTAGCGGCCGTAATTATGTGGAGTATACGGTATTGAATTTCTTCAGTCATTTTTTGTTTTATAATCCCTAACAAAAATAATTCAGGATTCATATCAATTTTTTCCCCAGTCATTTCCTCCAACCATTTTTTAATTTTAAACCAATATTTTCCAGCCCTCTGCTCCTGCAATCCACCTCTGGGTTCTCTTCTTCCTCGCTTCCTATTGACTAGGTGATTCTTTTTAACTGTCTCTCCGTGCTGTGGCCACGCCCACCTTCCCATGATGCACCAGTCTTTTCACTCAGTCGCTGACTGACTGGTGTGCTTTTCTCTTCGTGCTCATTTTTTGGAGAATTTAGCAGTTTGCGTTAGGTTTTTTATTTATTTTTCTTAGTAATTTTTCTCTGATCGGTGAGAGCCTCTCTTGGTGAGCTGCGCGGCGCGAGATAGGTGCCCGGGGAGTCGGCACGTCCTCCGCCCGGGGGTTTCGCATTTCTGACAGCAGCTCGGGTTACCGGCCCTTCGGGGCGGTTCCCTCCCTTATTTCTAGCCACCGGTGTGGAGCGCGGGGGTTTGCGATTGCCGCATCTCCTCCCCCACACCAATTTTCTGCACGTTATTTTTGGGCTCTCTTAGGGCGGCTCCGGAGTGCTCCGCAAGGTTTGCCCTGCGGCCTCTGACGTACTATTCAACTTCTCACAGCTGCGATCCATTTGTCAGCCTTTCAAAGTTGCCGCTCGGGGCTTCAGGCGCCCAGGCAGAGTCGGAGACTTCGCTCCAGCCCGCAGCCTCGTGGAGAGTGTCGGCTGCTGCAGCGGTGAGATTGTGCTGACGCCCGTCCCTCGGGCGGCGTCCAGCGAAGCTTGCCCTTGATCCCTATTTAGACGCGAGTTCCAGCCGCCTGTGTTGCCGCCATTTCTGAACGGCCCAAGGCCGCCATTTTGTCACAGTTTTCCTGGCGGCGATTTGGCGGGCGCCATTTTGAACGGCAAAGTCGCCCTTTAAAGGCCGTTTTTTTCCTGGGTCACCCTCTCTCTAAGCCACATAGCAGTTGGGGTGTACGCCTGCTTGTCAGCCTGCCCAGTTAAGTGGACCAGCTGTCTGTTGTCCCACTAATTTTATTGGAGCCTGGACAGTATTTATTAATTCCCTGTGACATCGCGTCCAGCCTTTGTTTTTTTCCTGGCGGAGGTAGCTTTGGCTGGGCTGCTTCGGCCACCCTCGCAGTTAAAGAGGGCTAAGTGTATATAGTTCAGCTTGTGTTTGGATATATATATTTAAAAAAAAAAAAAAAAAAAAAGAAGAAAAAGAAGTTAAATATTATAAAAGTTATTTTTTATTATTACATTTTTATATATATATATAAAAAAAAAAACACGGTTGGTTATATTTAATCTTATTAGTCATGGCAGATGCCTTTTTTTCCTCTGATGAGGAGCGTGAGCCCAGCCCCCCTAGGGCTCCACCCAAGCACAAGTCCAAATCTCGTAGCGGAGCCGTGTCTGCTCCTGAGGACTCACGCCAGCCTAAATCATCGGCAGCGGCGGATAAGGACGCACAACGACGTCACAGGGCTCTGGAGCGCCAATATGACAAGGCCAGGCAGGCCATTTTGGCCTCTGTTTTTCCGACTGGCCAGAATCCACCACCTTTGGCGCCTGCGTCTGGCGGGGCCCAGGCGCCTGATCCACCACAGCCAGGTACTTCGGGACAGCTGTCAAAAAGAGCTTCAATCTCGTTGCCTGATGTTTCATCGGTGGGCTTGTCCAACCCCGCTCCTCCTCCTGCTTCTCGCCCTGAGGCGACTTTCACACCAACCGCCGCTGGTCTTCGCGGGGCTGATGGACAATTATTGCATTCCCAGATGGACTTGCAGTTCTTGCTGTCTAACGCCTTGTCTTCAATTTTGGCCGCGGGAATCCAGCAACCATCCTTGCCTCTTGTACAGATGGCCCCCCATCAGGTGCCACAACCTCCTATGGCACCGACTCCGAGGCCTTCTCACCTTTTGGTGCCTGATTCTTCGGAGGAATCCGATCAGGGGGAGAATGTTGTGGAGGATTTAGAATTTTCAGAGGACGAGGGTCTCGCTCCTGATGTTCCTGCCTTTACGGGGCTGTTCAGGCCTTCATTGTTTAAATCTCTCCTACATAAGGCTCGTCAGGTCACTAACATGTCTGCCTCTGCGCCTGCAACATCTGAGACTGCGTCCGTGTCGAACCCCCACGAAGCCTTGTTCTCCTCTTCCAAGCCGGGCAGGGACTTCATTCCCTGTCCTCAACTTTTTTCTGACGTCCTTCAATCTCCTTGATCTCAACCAGCGTCGTCTACGGGCCCCAATAGCATTGACAAGAAATTATATTGTGCGGCACCAGACTTGGACGCTATGCTGTCTTTGCCCGTGGTGGACACACCCATTGCCAACCTGTGTTCCTCGTCTTTGCTGTCAACAGACGCGCTGGACGGCCTTAAATCGGAGGACAAGAAGTCTGAGCTTTCCTTTCGTAAGGAACATCAAGCCCTGGCGTGGGCTATTAAGACCGCGACCGCTACATTCTTTTTTAACCGGGCAACTCTGCTTTGGTTGCGGCAGCTTCAGGACAGACTACCACCTGAAGACACACGCCTCCACCAGGACATAAACAAAATTGTGGCGGCCACAGAATATTCGGCCGATGCATCTTTGAATTCTGTGAAGTTTACATCCAGGGCATTGGCCTCGTCTATTACGCCCCGTCGTTTATTTTGGCTTAGGAACTGGAAGGCCGACGCCAAGGCCAAATGGCGTTTGGCAGCGGCACCCTACAAGGCTCCGAATCTGTTCGGCTCCGCCCTAGATCCTGTCCTTATCGAGGATAAGGATAAGAGGAAGATTATGCCAACTTCCTCATATCGCAGACCTGAACGACGCTATACGCCCTACTATCAAAGGCAATCCTTTCGGGCGACATCGGGGTCAGGGGGCGCCTATTCGCAACGTTCGCAATTCTTCGGCCCCGACCGTTCCTCTGATCGCCAGCGGTTTCGTGACAGAACCAGGAACCCCGCTGTCTCCAAGCGCCCTTTTCGAGGATCCGGATACCGACAATTCCGCAGGGGGAAATGACTGCGGGACTCAGGATCCCATTGGAGGTCGTCTGCAGCTTTTCCACCATCAATGGGAGCAGTCGACCACGGACTCTTGGATCCTTCACACAGTGTCTTCGGGCCTGTCGATCGAGTTCCTGGGATGTCCTCCTTCTCGCCACATTTGCTGCCCTGCGCCACGTTCTCCCGAACTGGGTCACTTACTACAAGAACAGGTCCTCCACCTACTCAGCATCAAGGCGATAGAGAGGGTCCCGCCGGAACAACATGGCTTGGGATTCTATTCGACACTTTTTCTCGTTCCGAAACATTCCGGGGGCTATCAAGCCATTTTGAACTTGAAACAACTAAACCTGTTCATTTGCTACCGCAGATTCAAGATGCACTCCCTGGGGTCCATCTTGGGGGGGGTTCGTCGTGGCGACCTCCTTCAATCGGTCGACCTCAGGGAGGCATATCTGCATGTCCCAGTGTCTCCTTCACACAGGAAGTTTCTGCGCTTTCAAATTGGGGACGATCATTATCAATATTGCGCAATGCCCTTTGGTTTATCCTCCGCCCCAAGAATCTTCACAAAATTAGTGGCTGTAGTGGCGGCGTCACTCCGAAAGATCCCGGTGCGGGTACTCTGTTACCTCGACGACATCCTGGTGTTGTCATCGTCCAGGAGTCAGGCAGCTCGAGACCTTCATCTTGTCGTCATGGCCTTCCAGAATCACGGATTCTCCATAAATTTTCCCAAGAGTCACCTTTACCCGTCCACATCACTGCTGCACTTGGGGGCGGTGATAGATTCTATTCGGGGCCAGGTTTTTCTATCGCCAGACAGGATCTCAAGTCTTCAAGACCTGATTCGTCAAGTTCTGTCTCATCGCTCCGTCCCCCTTCTCCAGCTGTCACGACTGCTGGGGAAGATGGTGTCGTGCTTCTCAATTGTTCCATGGGCACGACGTCACGCGAGGCCACTGCAATGGTTTCTGCTCCCTTACCAGCGCTCAGGACGCAGCGATTCCCTTCACAAAGTATACCTTCCACCCCAAGCTGTCGTTTCGGTGGTGGATGGGAGAAGCCGTGAGCAAGGGCTCGCACTTTCTGATTCAACACAGAATGACTCTAACCTCGGATGCCAGCCTTCGCGGCTGGGGAGCCCACCTCCAACATCAGGTGGTGCAGGGTCGTTGGTCCGTTCCAGAAAGAGGCCACAACATCAATCTGTTGGAACTCAGAGCAATCCGCCTGGCCCTCCAACATTTTCAATCTCAGTTGGAGGGTCACCACGTCCTTGTGCTCACGGACAACATTGCAGCCAAGGCCCATGTAAACAAAGAAGGCGGGACTCATTCGAGGTCTCTGATGTTAGAAGCGGAGAGTCTATTCCGGTGGGCGGAACGCCACCTTCTTTCCTTGAGAGCCGATCACATCTCCGGCGTAGACAACGTGCGAGCAGACTGGCTAAGCAGACAAAGTCTCGATCACTCGGAATGGCAGCTGCATCCGCGGCTCTTTCACGAAGCCATCCTTCTATTCGGCACGCCTATCGTGGACTTGTTCGCCAGTCCGTCGAATGCTCAACTTCCACTATATGTGACTCGTTACCCTTGCCAGTCGGCGATGGATCACGATGCGCTGCGATGCCGCTGGCCCCAGGGGCTTTTGTACGCCTTTCCCCCAATTCCCTTGATTCCTCAGGTAATTCGGAGGCTCTTGGAGGAAAGGGCCGAATTGATCCTGGTGGCTCCCAACTGGCCTCGTCGACAGTGGTACGCAGATCTTGTGGCCTTATCGTCTCGTCCACCATGGCTGATTCCACGAGACCGCATCGCCCTACGCCAAGGGGTCATCGACCACCCAGAGCCAGAATGGCTCCAATTGGCCGTTTGGCGTTTGAGCGGCTTATATTGCGAAAGGACCGACTGCCCGACTCCGTCATAAGTACGATTCAAGCTTCTCGTAGGCCGTCAACTTCACGGATATACGACTCTTCCTGGAGGGCGTTCTGTCGCTGGTGTGCGGCCAACCTGGTGGACCCTACTTCAGCCCAGATAGAGGACGTGCTGTGTTTTCTTCAATCCGGCTTAGACAAAGGGTTGTCACCATCTACCCTTCGTCGTCAGACGGCTGCATTATCTACGGTTATTCGGTGCCCCCCATACTCGTCTTTGTCTATGCATCCGTTACTTAAGGGATTTCTTCATGGAGCAGTAAATCTATGCCCACCTGTCGTTCATAGGTACCCGACCTGGGACCTTTCCCTTGTTCTTCAGACCTTGATGTACCCTCCTTTTGAACCTTTGGGGTCTATTCCTTTAAAGTTTTTGTCTTTCAAGTTGACTTTTCTTTTGGCGATCACTTCGGCCAGAAGGGTGTCTGAGCTTTCCGCCTTATCGATTAGAAAAGATCTCTGTATTTTTCAACCTAATACAGTAATACTACGTTTGGACCCAGCATTCTTACCTAAAGTGAACTCATATTTTCATCGGGCTCAGGAGCTTATCCTTCCGGATTTTTGCCCGTCGCCGAAACATCAACGCGAAAAAGACTGGCATACCCTTGATGTGCGTAGGGCTCTACGTCGTTATATTCGCAGGACTGAATCCATCCGTAAAACTGAAGCTCTTCTGGTGTCGTTTCATCCACCTTCCTTGGGCCAAAAGATCTCTTCATCCACAGTGGGCAGGTGGATTAAGACATGCATAGCTACAGCTTACAAACAACGTTCTCGTCCTGTGCCGCGTCGCATCTTACCTCACTCTACTCGTAGTGCGGCAGCGTCGGCCGCCTGGGCTACGCAGGCTTCAGTTTCAGACATATGCCGGGCCGCTACTTGGTCTTCGGTGACACCCTTCATCAGACATTACCGAATTGATACGTATGCTTCGGCCGAAGCATCTTTTGGGCGACGTGTTCTCCAAAGTGTTCTTGAGGTCCAGGAGGCTGAGTCCAAGTAGTTTTTCCCGCCCTGGGATTTGAACTTTGGTATATCCCAGAGGTGGATTGCAGGAGCAGAGGGCTGGAAAACGAACGTTGTCTTACCTGAACGTTCCTTTTCAGCTCTCTGCGACTGCAATCCACACCCGCCCTGTTGATTTCTGATTTCTTGTGTTTTTACGGGTTCCAGAGTTTTGAAGTTTATATGGCTTGTTCTGAGATTTTGATTTGCCTACTAGGTGGTCACGCCTTCGTTCAAAGACTGGTGCATCATGGGAAGGTGGGCGTGGCCACAGCACGGAGAGACAGTTAAAAAGAATCACCCAGTCAATAGGAAGCGAGGAAGAAGAGAACCCAGAGGTGGATTGCAGTCGCAGAGAGCTGAAAAGGAACGTTCAGGTAAGACAACGTTCGTTCTCTTGCTTTGGGACATGTCCACCACATGTGGTAGTATGTCCCTTGTGAATAATTACATTTCCAACAGTGTGGTGGATTGTTTGGAGACATCTTGGCATCTTGAGCTTTTCATCAGTCTTATCCAGCCATCACTTTCTCAGCCTCATTCCGCTCAGTCTATTCATTTCTAGCTTCATATATTGGTTTTGCAACTATTATTTTCAGCCATTCTCTCTAGATCACCTCCATCCACCTCCTTTCATCCTGGTCATTTATGTTTAAGTTCTTTCCACAGTGCTTCAACACCCATTCATTGTTGCCTTGTTTGGCAATAGGCACTTTAGCACTGTAAAACTTCAATATAATGGCCCATTTGGAGAAAAGGATGTCTGTTAAATCGACGTACACATAATTGACCTAACATAGACTTGTGTAAGCATGCAGTCAACATTCTTACATCATCAGTGTCAATCCAGGCCATTAAGTAATTACACAAGCCATGTAAATTAACATGAGTGAAGCTAAAATTCAATGTGTAATGACACAGATGATACAAATTAATACAAATGAAGTAAATAACATTAATGGCTCTGGCAGGTTTCGGAAACAACAAATGTGTCCGTTATTTCAGGTCTGAATATAAATTTAGCTTGTATCTGAAATCTGCTAAATGAAGGTCTGGAATACAGACTTGATGTGCAACTGTCACAGTTTGGATGATGGGTTTGAGGTGGCATCAGATTACCGTTACCATGACAATATTTCTAAATGTATCTAACTGGAAATACAATATATAATTGCGGGACACTTTAAATGGGGTTTGTTGTGCCTTAGAATTTGAATTTAGTTTGCTCTGTTCTCCATTCTTTGTTAATTTGTCAACTCCGGAAAGACAAAAATAATGTTATAGACATTTAGAGAAGTTTTATGTACTTTGAAGAGATGCATTTGGTGTGATATTTAGGAAAAAGCAATTTATTTTTTATGGTAACTGTTATGGTTATGGTCTTTCTACAGGCTATTTACTATTAAAGAAACAGCTACAGGAGCTGTTCAGGTGTTGCAGTTGACTTCAGCAGTGGGTTTCACATTTTGTTACTACTGGTTCACTGCATGCACACTCGCTTCGCGTGTGCGCGTGCCTTCCACGCATGTGCCCGGCCTTCTGCACATCACTTTGCTCACACACAGGCTTTCCACGCATGTGCCCGGCCTCAAAAACATGCCTAAATAGGATAGCATAGAGCCAGGGTGGGTGGGCAGTTTTCCCGAACCGGCTGAATACTACCTCCGGTTGACTTCAATATAAATCTGCAAAAGATCGTAATCCATAAAAGTTTTTGCTACACTTTTATGGCACGAATCTATACCAGTTACTAGTTACATTTAAAAAAACAAGTGTTTTTCAAGTTGGCTCAATTTCTGAGGGCTTCAGGGACATATCCTGCAGATTGCCTTCTACTGGAAATTCATGGAGATTTCCCCTCCAAATATTATCCAGAGCTGCCCTTGCTTAACTTTGAAACCCAGACCTGAGTGAAAAAAATTCTTCCTCGTTGATGAGATGGCTTATTTTCATTACACTAGATATACCCAATTCCAGCAATCATCCCACTCCAGTCCCCTTTTTGGAGGGATGCTGACAACCAAACCTATCATCTGAACAACATGTAATCTGGGTCCTCACATTTTATATTTGGTTTAAATATAGAGAGATGAGTGTATCTGACTGAAGCCTAAGGCAATCTCTCATTAAAACTATTCCTAGAGCTGAAACCCTTTGCATTAATGGTTTAAAACTAAATTGAGTGAAAATTTCAATCTGTTTTTTTGCCTGGAAGGAACAGACCACAGGTCAGCATGACAGTTAGAAAATACATCCTATTCATTTTCAGAAAAATATAAGAAGTACGCACAGTGTTCATAACCCATAGGAGTGTTTGACGCCTTCTTCGCCATAACAAGGAAACTATTTCACTAGACTGGATATTGATGCTGTTAAACAAACAGCCATTTAAAAAGTCATGCTTCTCATAAAAGGAGACATTCACAAGGACTCGTCAACCTGAACACACAAACTGGAAAGAATGAAAATAAAAAAATAGATAGCTTTAGATTTTTTTTTTTCATGAGAACATCCTGAGTTGCTAGCTTGTTACTTGGATGGGGTCCTAACCATGTGTCCAAATCAAATAAGACTGATAATAATTACAAAGATGAAACTCAAGAGGTTAACAAAGAGATTTTCCTCTTATTCGCTTCAGCTTCTAATTAATCTGGAGGAACAAATTAAAAGGCTGGTTTCAGACCTTTTTTTTTTTCAGCATCTTTTTTTTTTTGGTGACATATGATTTATTAATTAATCACTGCTGGTTAAGTTCACACATTGGATAGAACCCTGACACTAGGGTATAACCTAATTTACAGGCTCAATATGTGTTGTGCAAATTTAGTCAATTTCCGCTTATTTATAAACTATGGTAAAACAAATCACAGCTGAACATGAGTTATGAACTCAGTCAATGGCTTAATTTACATATAATGAAAATCTACACTCTGCTTTGTTTAGTATTAAATGCATTCTAGTCCATAATGACATTTTGTAAGCATCTCATTTTTTAAAAAAAAAAACAACAACTCTGCTTAGTGACAGATATATTTTGCAAACCTCTATTTGAAGGGAGTGGAGAACGATGAATGTTTCTCAATCAATGAAATCTATTCATCTTTCTGCTGAGATATTAGCTTACATGGCCCAAAGACTGTGCACCATTATCTTATTTATCCATGAAAGCTAGAAAATCTTAGTGTTTTTTTTTTAAGGAATGATAAAGAGTGGTTTAATTATATCAGAAGTAAGGGGATCTCAGTTCAACCTCCTCTCCTCTCTGTAAATTAACAGGATAACTTCACAACAATAGGAAGCTTCTCGCCTCAGAGGATCACATAAGGTGGTTGGGAAGATAAAACTGGGAGTATAAAACCATGAAAGTACTAATCCTTCCCTAAAACTTACCTCAGAAATCCATATTAACAACATAGCAATACTCTTCTTAGGTCTGAGGATTAATGGAGCAAAGAGAGCAGCAAGTGTTGACAGAAGGTTTAATCAGTAACTTTAGTGGAGGCAAAACAAACTTCCAGCTTTCTATATGTTTTGGTGCAGCTGAATAACTCCACATAAAAACAAAACTCATACTCACAGCTTCGTCTTCCGAACTAAACATAGCTACTCATTCCTTTAATTATAAGCTCTCAAACTGTTGTTATAATTATGCCACAGAGAGTTTTCTTATTGGCAATCCCTGACTCATCTGGAAACAGCTGTTCTGGGACTCCATCAATTGTCTCTGACAATTCTTGTGGTCTATCTGTCTGCCTGCCTGCCTATCTATCTATCTATCTATCTATCTATCTATCTATTTATCTATCTATCTATCTATCTATCTATCTATCTATCTATCTATCTATCTATCATAATTTTGCATTGAAAGTTTTAACACCAGTAAGAATACAAACTAAAGTAGAACAAAAAAAGAAGAAAGAGAAAGGAAGGGGGGAAAAATACCTAACAGTGGAAAAAGAAAAGAAAAGAAAATTATAAAAATGCTTCTGATCTTCACAACAATTATAAGTACAATTATATTTTAACCTCTCTCTAAAGTTTTGTCATGACTCCCTTTTTATAATCTATCCTATCTAATCATCAAAACTATAAACAGCAAGTTCATTTCTTCTTCTTTTATTTAAAAAGTCCATAAGGGCTTTCCAGTCACCAATAACTGTAGGTACTAGACATTGTCTTTTCTCTAATCAGTGTTCCATGCCTTTTTTTCCTAGCTGTTTATCCATCAGCCTGTATCTGACAATTCTTCTAAACCCTTCATGCCAATCCCATCTTCTCATACAAGCTGCTATCTAACTTTTCCTCAACCTTTGAGCTACGGATTTTAAGACTGACTGATGGCCTCAGAACTGCCTTAGTCATCCTGAATGGATTAGCTGGCAATTGAGAGAGCTGTAATCTCTGAAGTTTTATAGATTGGAAAACTAAAATCATAAGGGCTGAGATCAAATACAAAAAATGAAAGCATGATTCTTTACTTTGTGGCTCAAATATAGTCTCTATGTTAGTTCAGGCTCTGTGTATTATGCAAACTCAAGTAGTTTCAGCTAGTTCGGTCAAGCAGGATTCAATTTATTTGTATTTGTATATAGCATATGTACAATTAAGGTTCACTAGTTATTCCCTTGGAATGTTGAAAGCAACACACATAGATTAACCTTTCACTTTCCTCTCTGACTTTCACACACACTTTTTTTCAAGCTTGCTTTCCAAGCAAATAGAAGAGTACTATGAATTTAACACTGTTTATTACAATATATTACTATCCAAAACCACTTTTTTTTAATAGCTGCAGTACCAAAAGTAACTTTAGATAAAACTGGAAATCCAAGCATAGTAATATCATCGGTTTTCCTAGCACCATACTATTGTTTTTTCACAAGTGGTCCATACAATATCTCATTAGGTACTGTAGTAGCAATAATATAATAAATGTCCAGAAATACTGTAATATATATATAAACACAAACATCCTGATAGTATATTCTAAGCTAGAAGCTGTGCCTGCCCACATGTATGACTAAAGATAGAGAAGAAGGACTATGGGGAACATGATAGCCATGTTTTAACATCTAAGGGGTTGCTACAGAGAAGAGGGGGTCACCCTATTTTCCAAAGCACCCGAAGGCAGAACAAGAAGAAATGGATGGAAACTAATTGAGGACAGAACCAACCTAGAACAAAGGAGAATTATTTTGCAGTCAGAACAATTAGCCAGTGGAATAGCTTGCCTCCTGAAGTTGTGGATGCTCCAACACGAGAGGTTTTTAAGAAGAGATTGGACAATCATTTGGTATAGGATTTCATGCTTGAGCAGGGGTTGGTCTAGAAGTCCTCCAAAGACCCTTCCGACTCTGTGGACGTTGGATCCGGCAAACGATTGCCAAGGCCTATGAACTGTGCTCCCTTCCGAGACCCCCTCGACTGACTGCGCATTCTACCCGCAGCGCTGCTACATCGGCGGCCTGGGCCACACAGGCCTCATTGCTTGAAATCTGCAGGGCGGCTACGTGGACTTTGCCCTCTCCATTCATCCTGCACTATAAACTGGACAAATTTGCTTCGGCAGATGCCGCCTTTGGTCGTAGGGTGCTACAGCGGGTTGTTTCGGGGGAGAGTTTTTCGGACCAGCCTGGGCCCTCCCAATTGTAGGGATGTGAATCTTTGGTATGTCCCATCCTGGCTGCTGTCTCCACCCACAATGGAGAAGGGGCGTTGGTCCTACCTGAGGCGCACCTTCTCGTTGGGTGGAGACAGCAGCCAGACCCTCCCTTCACCAGTCTGGTCTCTTATCTACTGTCTACTTTCTCTATGTTTTGTTTGGTGTCCCACACACCGAGCCTGTCTTCTTGTCTTCGCCAAAAGCTGGGTCTGCCCAGTAACAAGGGCAGGACTTAGCAACTTTGACAGGCTCAGTCTATCTGCCTAACAGACGAGCACACCCCATCCTGGCTGCTGTCTCCACCCAACGAGAAGGTGTGTCTCAGGTAGGATCAACGCCCCTTCTGATAAAAACAGGAAAAAAAATAAGTTTGGGACCCTAAGGGTTAGCAGCTGAGATATTTTAAAAAGATACAGAAAGGCTGAAATGAGTTTTACAAAATGTGAAAATGAAGTGTGGATATTGTTGCAATAAGCTACATATTCACAGAAAAGAAACACGGAAATCTCTGGATACCTCTAAACTAAATAAATCTAACACATCGGGAAAAGGCTGGTAGGATTATTTCTCTTGATGTGTTAACTCCTGGTTTGGGAATTTTTTTTAGGGAAAATCATTTAATCACATGAGCCATTTTCTGTGACTGCAAGTGCCTAGATTTATCCTTTGGGGGATGAATTTGATCAAAAAGTTTTTTCAAAAAAATTTTTTTTAGCTTAGTTGGAAAGAAAAGAAGGCTTATTGTAAATGCTGGTTGTTTGAAGCCTCATCAAAAGACCATAAGTCTGGTCTTACGGAAACAGAACAAATGTTGAACACAGTAAGTAGCTTGTGCCCTGCAAGGACCTTCCTGCTATTGTTTGCAGTGTTGGATGAAAAGTAGAATTGCAGGACAATCTCCAACCCTGAAAATCTGGCCCAAAACATTGGTCGCTGTGTCACTGGTTTCAGAAGAAATCTATAGAAGTCGGGTCTGATGACTGACTGTGAGTCAGATCCATGCGGTGCTTCAGATTTTGCCATATTATTCTACAGGAAGTTATGAAATAGTTTGCTATGCATTTAAGTAACTTATAGAATTCTTATAGCTATTCAAGAATATTTTTCTTCAAACTGGACTCTAACATAGGTATTGGACAACAAACCCATATCTTATTGTCAGCCTTGCAAGACAGTCTGGATAAGAAACGCAACTCAAAGTACCAGTTCTAACTTTATTCTAAGGCTACATTAACAGAATCTTGCAAATCTGAAAGTATCCCTCCCCCCCTCTTTTACACTCTTTTTTTAAGAAACTAGGGAGGGTATTTTCTAAAATCTTTGCTATGCTCCCATTCCTTCTGTACGCTCAGCTGCCTCTTCCTCCTGTCTGTGGCTCTTCCTCCTTGGCTCATCAGATTATTCCTGCCATTACACTTATCCAAACAGTATATGTTAAAGTGTAAATGTAATATCCAAGGGTGATGTCTATAGTGAGGTTAGCAATCAGTGAGCTTTCTGCAAATTCTGCCCTTTTGCAATCTTACCCCTGGATATTTTCTTCTTATTTTTTAGCACAGAAGGAGGTGATAATGGGAAAGATACCTGAGGTTTACAGCCAGATATTTTGGAGATATAAAGGGATTTTTAAAATTATTTTTCAGTAGTGGGGGGAGAGAGATAGTTGAAAAGTTTGCTGAAGTTGTGTTTTTTCAAATAATACAAAATTCACAAAGAGGATTGTTGTCCAGTACCTATGGTAGCTTCTATTTTGGAGAAAAATGCCCATGAGTATTTTAAAAAGAGCTGGCAAAGTTGAATTCTTGCCTTGTTCGCTTCTTTTCTCCTGAACTTTTATCATCTCAAGAACATTTTTGATATATATCAGTCATTTGGTTTTAGATTAGATTAACAGAGTTGGAAGGGATCTTGTAGGTCATCTAGTCCAATCCCCACCCAAGCAGGGGACCCTACACCATTTCCGACTAATGGCAGTTTAATCTCTTCTTGAAAGCCTCCAGTGGTGAAGTTCCCACAACTTCCAAAGTCAAGCTGTTCCATTGGTTGATTGTTCTCACTGTCAGAAAATTTCTCCTTATTTCTAGGTTGAATCTCTCCTTGATCAGTTTCCATCCATTATTCCTTATCTGGCCTTCAGGTGCCTTGGAAAATAGCTTGATCCCCTCCTCTCTGTGGCAACCCCTCAAATATTGGAACACTGCTATCATGTCTCTCCCGGTCCTTCTCTTCTCTTCACTAGACTAGCCGTGCCCAGTTCCTGTAACCGCTCTTCATATGTTTTAGTTTCCAGTCCCCTAATCATCCTGGTTGTCTTCTCTGTCCTTTTTCTAGAGTCTCAACATCTTTTTTATAGTGTGGTGACCAAAACTGGATGCAGTATTCCAAGTGTGGCCTTACTAAGGCTTTATAGAATGATATTTAGTACATCACTTGAACTTGATTGTATCTCTCTGTTAATTGGTTGTTCCAAAGGTGTTTTTTTCAAAAGCAATAGCACTTAGACTTAAATACCACTTCGCAATGCCTTACAGCTGCTCTATAAGCAGTTACAAAGTCAGCCTATGGCCTCCAACAATCTGGGACCTCATTTTAAGAACCTCGGAAGGATGGAAGGCTGAATCAACCTTGAGCCGGTGAGAATCAAACTGCTGAACTGCTGGCAGCCGGCAGTCAGCAGAAGTAGCCTGCAATACTGCATTCTAACCACTTCAAGTCCATAGCAAAAGACAATCCATTTGCACTACTCAGGTGACCCTGAGGGCCCAGTTAAACCTCCAAGTGACCTCAACGGCTCTCAGAAGGAGTGCTAACAACCAGATGACTGTAAGGAATATAAATGCTTCTATTCTCCACCATTCAGTCAAGAACTGAAGAAGCTTCTTGGATGAGAAGTGAAACTCCTTCAAGGAAAAACAAAGAAAGTCCAGTTGCCTTTTGAAAAAGCACCTTCAGGACATTAAAGCTTTCAGTCCAGGGGAGATCATGGCTGTTCTGACAAAAAATAAACAAAGCACGCTCAGCCTTCCCATTCTCCAGATGGGCAGACTTCAATCCCACAATTCTCAGCAGAGGTGAGTTCCATTGAGGAATTCTGGGAGTCAAAAATCCACATATTTGGAGGGCAGCTAGGTAATGGAGGACTATGCCAAGTCCTTTAAGCAGCTAAATTAGAGTTATTTTGAGTTGATCTGAACTCTGTGATTTTTGTAGCCTATGCAATTTTCTTGGCAACAGCATGAAAGCAGTTCCTTCATCCAAGATGCTTTTTGACTTCTAATCAGGTTAGACGTTCAAATCATTCTTTCCCTGTTGAAATTCTTTAGGGAGGCATTCACTCCAGAGACAGGGTAAAATATGTCTTGAAAAATGTCACTTGCCTTCAGCCTACTCTTATTAGAAAATTCTTAATAGGCTTTCATATGCTTCTCATAGCTTTGTTCACAGTAACATTGGTTTTCATTGTTTTCAGTGAACTGCCATGAATGGTACCAGTGAATTAGAAGAACAAGATATAAATTGCTTAATTAATTGAGCAATCAACTCTGGAAATGTAGGCATTTGGAGATGGAATGAATTCTGCAGGGCATTTGAAAATTGAATGAATACCTTGCAGTTCATTTAACGTGTGGATGCTGTTGCCATTCGTAATAGTGTTATGATTTATTTCTGGCTTAATGGAAGTGGCCTGCAATGCAACGTGTTCTTAACCTGGAATGGACAGGGTAAGGCATTTGAAGGGAACTTTAGTTGGGGGAAATTAAAATAGGAATTAGAATAGAAAGAATAGAATAGAATAGAATAGAATAGAATAGAATAGAATAGAATAGAATAGAATAGAATAGAATAACGAATCTATAGGTCATACATGTTGTAATACAATTATTTTAAAAACCAATTTCCTTCTGTTTTGCTCTTTCCCTAAAACCAGGGATCATGCTGTATTGTGTACATGATAATATTTGGCAAATGATGTCATTTGGGTGAATTTATGAGATTTACATAATTGTATTATGAAATCGACAGGAATTCCCTCCATGTACTACTCTTTCACTCAATAGATTTTCCTTAATAACAACATCCCACCCTCCAATTTAATCATTAAAATGATAGATGCTTATACAAATGACTAATTTATATTATCATGAAAAAGCAAAAAGTTGTGGTTTGCTGTTAATGCCTTATTTTACTGCAACAGAGAGAATCGTAAGTCAACACTTTTTTTTCTTTTTCCCAACCTTTCCTCACTTTTCTTTCTCCCTCCCCACTGCTTTCCTATTTACTTTTGTATTTTGTATCTTATTTTATAACCTAATAAAATGTTTAAAACTTGAATAATCCAATTTACTTATGAAGTTGCAGCACTGGGAAGAAAAGGAGGGAAAGCATGCTACATAGAGAGAGAGAGAGAGAGAGAGAGAGAGAGAGAGAGAGAGAGAGAGAGAGAGAGATGGATGGATGTGTATATTCAGGACATATATATATTCAGGACATAAAACCTTCTTTTTCCAGCAAGCTGGGCTGGCCTAACACTTTTTAAAATGTTTTTAATTGTTTGTTATTGTTTTTAATCATGGGGCCAAATTTATATATATCTTTTTAATTGTATTTTAATGTTTGTAGTTTATGCTTTTACTTGGCTGTTCACCGCCCTGAGTCCTCAGAGAGAAGGGCGGTATACAAATTTAAAAATAAATAAATAAATATATGTCCTGAAACAAAGACAGGAGTTAAATTCAATTGACTAAATAAATACACAAATATACAATTGGAACAATTACATAGAACATTTCACTGTGAATCCTCAGTCTAATCGGTAAAACCCAAAATCAGAGTTTCATTTTTTTCCACCTCAAACACAAACTTCAGAAGCGGAAATAAAGGTAGTCAATTTAGCCATTTCTGCCAACTCCATCAGCTTCTGCAACTGTTCGTCCATAGTGGGAATCGAAGTGTCCTTCCATTTTTAAGTAAATTGGATTATTGAAACAGAATGACTGGTTTAAAGTTATCGAAGATCTTCCATAACTGAGAATGGACATGCACATACATCATATACATGTACATATCTATCACTAAATGACAGTATTGGTAGCTCAGGGTTGAAATTTATTTATTTATTTATTTATTTTATTAGTCATATTTCTATGCCACCCACTCTCCGAGGACTCTGGGCGGCTTACACCAAAGACAGTACACTAAATAGCATATTGCCCCCAACAATCTGGGTCCTCATTTTACCCACCTCGGAAGGGTGGAAGGCTGAAACCACCCATTAAAATAGCATTTAGGCCAGCCCTGCTTGGTGAAACAATAGCGTTTTGAGGGCGCGGTGAAAGGTGCGAAGGTCGGGGATCCTACGAATCTCCAGGGGCAGCTCATTCCAGAGGGCAGGTGCCCCTACAGCGAAGGCTCTCCCCCTGGGGGTCGCCAGTTGACATTGTTTGATCGACGGCACCCTGAGGAGTCCCTCTCTGTGGAAGCGTACTGGTCGATGGGAGGCTATCGGTGGCAGAAGGCGGTCTCGTATGTACCCAGGTCCTAAGCCATGGAGCGCTTTAAAGATGGCAACCAACACCTTGAATCGCACCCGGAAGACCACCAGAGCCAGTGCAGCTCACGCAGGAGCAGTGTTACATGGGAGCGTCGAGTCGCTCCCATAATCACCTGCACGGCTGCATTCTGGACCATCTGGAGCCTCCAGGTGCTCTTCAAGGGGAGCCCCATGTAGAGAGTATAGACCAGTAATGTTACCTAATTTGGGTAATTAAATGTCTGCAAGAAAACAACCAAGCTCAGAGAGCACCAAGGACCTCTCATGTACATATGTCTCCACAATTTACCTAATGACTACACCAGGGGTGGGTTCTACTTATCTTTACTACCGGTTCGCAATGGGGCTGCGTGCGCGCAAGCTCTTCTGCGCATGTGCAGAAGTGTTCTGATGACATCAGGGTCGGTGGGCGGAGCCTCCCGCTGGTTTTACTACTGGTTCTATAGAACTGGTGCGAACCGGGGGCAACCCACCACTGGACTACACCATACATGCTGTTCTGAAATAGGCTTTGTTGGTGCCGTGAATACAAGAGTTCATGCTGCAACATGCTGTTGTCTAAGATGGCAGCGCATGTATATGCAGCGGTTCAATGCTTCAGAGACCGGTATCTTTTAATTAATTTATTGTTTGTGTTTTTTTAGTGAGTGCTTTGCATGTTCAGGCACAAGTGGTTTACAGCCGACAAGCACCATCAGTAAGCTGTTGGACAGCATTACTTGGTCTGTTGTGTGGATGTTTGTGTGGTTTAGGGGTGGGAAATTTGTGGTGGGTGGGGGTGTGCTTGGGGACTGTTATGTGTGTTGGACCTGGTCTTTGGGTGTTAAGTGAATTTCGTTGTATGAGTATATACTGTGTATGCACGTACAATGACAATAAAGTTATTACGTTGCAAATTCCCTTTGTAATTCTTTTTTCCTTATTCACTGGATTAAAGATCAGATCATGTTGTTATTCCAGTGCCAGCCTGGCATTTATCTCAGAGCACATTCCTTCCCCAAGTGGGTCTCTATCCATATGAACACAGGTATTGTTTGCACAAAGTTCATAAAACCTTTTCCTTATCGTGCTTTTAATTATTTATCACAAACTTCTAGTTAAGCTATTCATTACCAGCAGGCAGCAAAGGCGGAAATGAGAACCATCTTCTCAATCAGCTGTACCATCCTGTGCTTGGCACAACCAAGTTCTGCTTCTCCAATTAATAAGGATTGTCCATTACTTAGTAAGCTATTAAATCATTGTTTAATACCTGTTCAACACCTGTTTCCAGTGGAATAGCTTGCAAGATGAAATAAGAATATTGCTATCTTATCCTGCTTTGATACCTTTAGTAGGGTTTAAATACAGGTAGAAGATTCCTTAAAAATATTAGGTGAAGTTATTTGTCATTTATTACTGTTGTATGTACAGGAAGTCCTTGACTTATGACCACAACTGAGCCCGAAATGTCTGTTGTTAAGTGAGACATTTGTTAAGTGTTTTTTTCCTCCATTTTACGACCTTCCTTGCCACCGTTGTTAAGTGAATCACTGCAGTTGATAAGTTGTTCACACGGTTGTTAAGTGAATCTGGCTTCCCCATTGATTTTGCTTGTCAAAAGGTTGCAAAAGGGGATCACATGACCTTGGGACATAGCAACGGTCATAAGTATGAACCAGTTGCCAAGCATCTGAATTTTGATCACATGATCGTGGGGATGTTACAAAGGTTGTAAGTGTGAAAAATGGTCATAAGTCACTTTTTTCAGTCCTGTTGTAACTTTGAATGGTCGCTAAATGAACTGTTGGAAGTCGAGGACTACCTGTATTGTTATGTGCTGCACAGTCGGCCTCAGCAAAAACAGAGATTCCTTTTCTGACTTTGGTCCTCTCTCATTGAGTTCAACATCCATTTTTTGGTATTTGAAGCCGAGCCACAGCTTGTCCCTGATGTGAAAATAAAGAAGTATCAATTCATTTCCTTTTAATTATTTCCATATATCCCCAGGAGCCACAGTTGAATGCATTCAGTTGCAATGTTGTTTGGATTTTTTTTACTTTTATTACTTCTATCTATCATGGGAAACACCAACAGTCTTGATAAATTATTCTTTCAGAGTAAAAAGAAGGAAAATTCTCAATAATGTGGCTGTACGTTTCCAGGCTGCATGACGATGCAAAGTAATAAAATGGCATGAATCCGAGATCGCAAACAAACAAAAGAAGCAGACATCATTGCTGTCTGTTTCTTTTTAATCTTTAGTTTAATATGTTAGAGTCTTAAAACAATCTTCTGAGTGCTTTGGGATCATTATAAATATCATGTTATATACTTCCATTTTATCGTATTTTTTGGAGTATAAGGCACACCTTTTTCCCCCCTAAAAGAGGGTGAAAATTTGGGTGCTTCTTATACACCAAATGTAGCCCCGCCCAGCCTCTGAAACAGAGATTTCAGAAGCTGAAAAAAAGCATCTTAAAGGGAGGTTTCAGAAGCTGAAAAAAAAGCAAGGCGCAGAGCTCACAACCAACGAACCTGTTGCTAAAATTCACCTCAGGGAACAGCTGATTGGGAGTATTCTGGGAGGCCATCCATCCGCCAATCAGCCTTTTTCTTATTTTCCTCCCCTAAAACTAATGTGCGTCTTATACTCCGGTGCGTCTTATAGTCCGAAAAATATGGTAATTGTACTTCCATGTTATATTTCCATTTTAATCTTAATGCTAAAACAGCATCATCCAAACACCAATAAGAACTCCAAATTTAGCTGAAGCACAAAATAAGAAAAAAAAAAAGACTGAAATGTTTAGCTTGACACTTCTCAAAGAATGCTCACTGGCCATAAAACCCTGATTGTGGACAAGGTTTTAGTAGCCAACAAGGACATTGATTTTTTGGGGGGAGGCTAGGCGTTGCAAATGGAATAGTCTGTCTACATATGTAACTGGAAATATTTATTTAACTATGAGATGCTCATTTCAAGACAGGCAACACATTCCTCGTGGGTTCTCCACCTTAAAAAGGCAGGACACGGTGCTGTCCATTTTCAGCAGTCATAGAAGGAGGCTGTGGACAACAGAAGAGTCCATAGCTGTGTTCAGTCCATACTATTGTGAGATTCCTTTATTGCATGTACCGTGCAGTTTGTTTGCTTTAAATTTAGAGCGAAGGTGAGCAACCAGTGGTGTCCATGGGACAGCGTTCATGGGACAGATTTGGCAAGATGGCAGATGGAATGTTGTAAAGCAAGTTCTAACTCTTTCATATGTACAATCCATTTAACCGCCAGCAATCCTCAGAACACTTCTAGTGTACAAGGCCATCTTCTAACCATGATCCAGAAATGTGCATCATGCAGTGTTTTAGACCTCTCTTGCTTTTGTCCAAGTTTCCTTTCACCGCAGACCCTTAGACTGCCTCCCTATTAGAGTCAGAGCCCTATTTGAGTTCTTGATACTGGTGATGGCTTCACTCCCTGTCCCACCACCTGGCTTGCCATGCTCCTGTTTTTAATTCAATTGATAGGCTTTTTTTCCATACCCATTTCACGGGTTTTCCATCTTATTTTCCCCTAAAGGTGCTTTTTCAGGAGGCAACTGGACTTTCTTGTTTTTTCTTTTGAAGACGTTTTGCTTTTCATCCAAGAAGCTGCTGCTGCTTCTTCTTCAAAAGGAAAAAACAAGAAAGTCCAGTTGCCTTCTGAAAAAACATCCTTTCGGACAACCATGACCTGGATGACTGAGAATCTCTACAGATTTTTAGCTATATAATTTGGGATGAATACCCTTTGAATCGTGTGGGAGTAGGAATGGATTTCCAGAGGAAAAATTACAGACGTGTTGTGGCCCGCCAGCGGCCTGCGTGGATCGTGGCTGATCCCGACGATGAGGAGGCTGGTGTGGTGTCGTGCCAGCAGCCTGCGCAACCAACGCTCTCGTTGGACAGCGAGGAGGCTGAAGAGGATGTGGTGCAAGAGGCAGAGACTCAGCCAGGGCCTTCAGAACCTCCAGAGGCTCCTTCAAGTGGAGATAGTGAAGTGGAGGAGCCTCTCCTCAATACTCGAGCACGCAGGGCTGCCAAAAGGCAGGAGTGGCTACTCAGGAGGAGGAGGTCTCCTCGAGAGTAAGGCTTGAGGATAATTGGCCACTCCCTTAGCCTATTTAAGTCACACACTGTTAGTAAGTTTCTTGCTAGAAACAACTTGTAATTATCATCAGAGCATTTTTGGAAAAGTCTTATCATATCTTGTTTTCTGGGCTGGTTGCCAACGCTACTTAATAAATTTGATAAGGACTGTTGGTGTGTGTCAATATCCTCGGGAATCCAGAGCTGGGGCAGAACAAGACTACAGGAACCAGAAGCACTGCTCCGGTGACCCTGTGAACACAGATAAACCTCCAAGTGCTTCAACAACCCTAAATGGATGCTAATTATCAGCTGTCTGCAAGAAATATAAATCCTTCCATTCCCCACTATCCTGTCAGAGCTGAAGAAGCTTCTTGGATGAGAAGCGAAATGTTTTCAAAAGAAAAAAACAAAAAAGTCCAGGTGCCTCCTGAAAAAGCACCTTTGGGACAACCATGACCTGGATGACTGAGAATCTCTACCTCATTTTCTGCATTTCAAAGACTGGTCCCTGGTTATAAAATTCTATTTCCCCATCTCCACCCGCCAGGTCCGTACATTTTTGGATAGGTTATAGAAAGTTTTGAAAGCATACATATTGTATAAAATAAATGGATTGTTAGGAGAATTTGGATAGAACTTAAAGTTGAACAGTAGGGCTAATTTATTTTAAAAGGTAATCAGACAGCAGGGGTATATGTTTATGGATTTAGGATTTTAGAGTCGCATCATAATTATTTGTACTGTGACTGGTGTATATTGCTTTTGTATAATTTAATTGTTGTTAGAAGATGAAACTCAAATACTTTGGCCACCTAATGAGAAGGAAGGCCTCACTGGAGAAGAGCCTAATGCTAAGAACGATTGAGGGCAAAAGAAGAAGGGGACGACAGAGAACGAGGTGGTTGGATGGAGTCACTGAAGCAGTCGGCGTGAGATTAAATGGACTCCAGAGGATGGTAGAGGACAGGAAGGCCTGGAGGAATGTTTTCCATGGGGTTGTGATGGGTCGGACACGACTTTGCAACTAACAACAACAACTAAGTTTTTATTTAGTTTTGTTTGGACCTTTCCATGGGGCCCATTAGGCAAGCAAATCCCATTTTTCTTTATTGTTTGTTTCCTTGAAAGTGATTCATGTTATAATCTTGAAGACCAAGATGGGTGATCCTTGGCTCAAAATTTCATATGCCCCATTTTTATTTATTTCCCCTCACCCCTCATTCAATTATGGTTACTAAAAAAAAAAACAGCATTATTTTCTTACTACTCTGGTCAACAAAGATGTAATACAATTTGTAAAGTAGAGTTCACTTAGTTTTTAAAAAGGAAGAAAAAGTTCCTAAAGTCTGTCCTACAACCCATTCTGGAAGAGGGTGAGTGGAATAATCTAAAATCCTCACTGTTGTTCCTTCCAGTGGTGAGTGTAATCTTTTGTCTCCAACACGTTCTCCACTCCCGTTACAACAACCGATACAGAAAGTCCCACTTCCATTGGGACATATTGCCCTGCTGTGAATAATACATTTCATAAATAAATAAAATAACATGAATAAAAGATGCCCTCACCATAGGATTTCTTCACCATGGTCACTTTCTATGCCCTCTAGAAGCAAAAGAAAATCTCCCAGCTGTTCCTGTAAGCGCAATCATGGCAAACTGTTACGGTTGATACTCCAAGCTTTTTTTTTTTTTATCTGCAAATTGCCCAGAGTCACTTAGATCCGGGATCCCCAATCCATAGACTGGCACCGGTCTGCGGCATGCCAGAAACCGGGCTGTGCAAATATGCCAAGTCCCATCTGTGGGATGCAGGCAGCAAGCGAAACCTCATGCCCTCCGTTCTGCAGAAAAACACCTCTCCACAGAACAGGTCTCTGGTGCCCAAAAGGTTGGGAGCCACTGATTTAGATAGTGAGATGGGTGATGCGTAAATAGGATGGATGGATGGATGGGTGGATGGGTGGATGGGTGGGTAGGTGAATGGATGGATGGATGGTAGGATGGATGGATGGACGGACGGACAGATGGATGGAAAGAGAAAGATAATCAAGGTATCTTAAAAGCTAATGATGGCCATTTCTATGTGCCTTTGAATGACAAATCCCTTGAATGGGATATCCTGACTTAGGCAGAATGGCTAAAATAGGTTAAAAGGGAAAAGAATTTCCCCTTCTGCCATGTCATCTCATGATTTTAATAAGAGTACGTGATGTACTTATTGATTGAAAGTTATGACTCTGGAAGGATCATGAGGTTTCTTTGTGACTTTTATGTTACTCATTAAATAAAGAAAAAAGGAAAAAAAGGAAAGGAAATCATAAAAGCATGAACTGTAACAAAAGGTTGCAGCGGTGAATGTTTCTGTTCAGGGCTCCAGCTAGCTGTACAGTCAGAAATAACATCGGGCAAACATCAAAACATAGACATAGAATGTAAAAGTTGATGGGACCTTGAATATCATAGACCAAGCATCTGTCCAATGCAGGAATCCAATACTACAGCTTTCCCGACAGATGGTTATTCAGCTTCTTTTAAAAAAAAAAAAACTAGTTCAAAAAGAAAAATCCACTAACTCTGGAGGCAATCTGTGGCTATGTTGAGCAGTTCTTATTTTTAGGAAACAAAACCTGATGTTTGATCAACACTTCTGATGTCCAGTGAGTAATTTACCCTCTTGTAATTTAAATCCATTGTTTCCCAAAAAATTCTAGCACTTTGTCTACATGATAGCCCTATAGATACTTAAAGACAGCTCTCATGTCTCTTCTCCAAGTTAAAGATACTAAAGGTGAGAGTTGTTTTCCAGTTTAAGAAGATGCCTAGGAGCTAACTTGAAAAGAATCAACAATTGTGGCCTGCCTCCTCTTCCCCAAAGAATCCAGAATCCTTCCCTCCCCATCAAAATACGTGGAAACCACAGAAGGATAATTTTAGACCACCCTCAACCATGGAAGCTAACGGAACAACTTTAAGCCAGTTACCTTCTCTCAGTAACTGAGGTCAGCAACCCGTGGCTCTGGAGCCACATGTGGCTCTTTCATCCCTCTGCTGTGGCTCCCTGTTGCCAGTTAGTTCCTCAATTGATAGGGCTTTTGGTTAGGACAGGTAGAGGAAAAAGGACATCGCGCAGGAGGAGACTCTATGGTGGGGGAACCAGATTTCCGGTCGGCAGAGGAAGGACACCATGCTAGGAGGAGACTCTATGGTGGGGGAACCAGATTTCCGGTCGGCAGAGGAAGGACACTGCGCTAGGAAAAGACTCTATGGTGGGGGAAACAGACTTCCAGTTGACTCCAGAATTGAATGGGGGGGCTTCCAGTTAGGACCTTTGTGGCTCTTTGAGTGTTTAAGGTTGCCGACCCCAGTCTCAGAACATCTGAGGAGCAAATCAGAGCTCTCTGTCCAGAAGAGTGCAGTGATAGGAGCAGTTTATCTTAACTGCCTGGAATCCTCAAACTCCCATGACTCTGATTTCTTTTGGGAAGAGGAGACAGACCATATCTGTTGATTCTTTTGAAATTAGCTACTAGACATCTTATTAAACATCTTATTATTGAATGGTTGCAGAACTGGGCATGGCTAGTCTAGTGAAGAGAAGGACCAGGGGAAACATGCTTGCAGTCTTCCAATATTTGAGGCACTGTAACAGAGAAGAAGGGATCAAGCTATTTTCCAAAGCACTGAAGGGCAAACAAGGAACAATGGATGGAAACTGATCAAGGAGAGATTCAGCCTAGAAATGAGAATTTTTCTGACCAATGAGAACAATCAACCCATGGAACAGAAGTTGCCTTCGGAAGTTGTATGTGCTCCATCACTGGACGCTTTCAAGACGAGACTGGACAGCCACTTGTCAGAAATGGGATAAGATCTCCTGATTGAGCCAGTGGTTGGACTAGATGACCTCCAAGGTCCCTTCCAACTCTTTTATTCTGTTATTCTATTAAACTGGAAAACAACTCTCACCTTTGGTATCTTTAACTTGGAGAAGAGACATAAGAGTTGTCTTCAAGTATCTGTAGGGCTGAGATTGAGGAAGACACATACTACACATAAAAGTGAGAAGCAATTTTTTTAAAGAAAAAAATTATATACCGGTATGTACTTCTTTTGAAAGCATAATACTCACTGGAATTCTCTGTCATTACTTCAATCTTCTTCCTAGTAATTTATTCTAATCAAAACTTATGATTAGCCGCTCCCAGTCCAGATTGTTTCTACAAGCCTGATACCAGCACTTCCAATTCTCTCCTATAATGTTTTGTCTCATTTAGTTTTTGTATCTGTTTTCTTGTATTTACCTAAGCACCAGGATGGAGTTATTTTGGCTGCAAAACTATAGATATTAGACGAGTGAGTTCACAGTTTAGCATACAGGATTAAACAAATATTTAAATGTTTACTTTCAAAGCATTTTTTTTCTGTCACAAGAAGAAATAACTATTGTCAGTAATTAATGTATTTGTTGGCATGCTAGTCTGTTTCTTTTCTTGGAAGGCACTGAGAATTTTCAATAAACCAATTTAACAAGAGTGGGTGTCCCATCATTAGTTTGTCTATAATCCCAAGGAAGAAGTACATGCAAATCAAAGGATCTCCCTATTTTCCAAGAAATGGTATGCATAAATAAAAAGGAAATATCTTGGATACCAGGGGTGGGTTCTACTTACCTCCGCTACCAGTTCGCAATGGGAGCACGCTCTCGCATTTCTGCTCATGCGTAGAAGCTTTATTCATGATGATGTCTGGGCGGGTGGGCGAAGCATCCCACCACCGTTACTACCCGGTTTGCAAGAACCGGACCGAACCAGGAGTAACCCACCACTGCTGCATACCCAATGCAGTGTCCATGGATACTTTTGCTGCAGGCAATAGAGCTCCATAGTGTTTAGGATTTAAAGGCATAATCTGCTTTAGAGTGTGGGGGGGAGCTATGATTATGGCATCTGTCAGCAACTCTTTAATCCAGCTATGTCTTTTCACAAGATCACACAGCAACTTCAAATTCGGTTGACCTAAGGAGTTGAGGTAGACTATGTTTGATCCCTGCTTTGACATTCAAAGTGTAATAGAAAGCAGTGGTATTTGTGCTACAATTTTTGCTGTTCAATAGAGGTACAAGAAGGACATGGTGGCTCAGTAGTTAAGATGCTGAGCTTGTCGATCGAAAGGTCGGCAGTTCAGTGGTTCGAATCCCTAGTTCTGTATAACAGGGTGAGCTCCTGTTATTTGCCCCAGCTTCTGCCAACTTAGCAGTTCGAAAGCACGTAAAAAATGCAAGTAGAAAAATAGGGACCACCTTTGGTGGGAAGGTAACAGGTATCATTCTGTATCCTGATTGGTTAAGCTCTGTAGCTAATGTACTTAAGGGGAAGCCTGAATCATGGCTTGAGAACACTATACCATTTTATCTGCTTATTTGATGTTACTTTCTACCTGATCTCTCTGCAGGATCACTGTTTGATCATTGCTACTTGTTGCTTTCTGCTATTTATTGAATGTTTTAATACTGAACTTGTTCCTGTTTGAAACTCGAGAAGAACTGTTTTATTGTGTAATGACAACAACTGGTAAGAAGACTTTGTACTTGGAATATCCCTGAATTGATATTTTAACTAGCGCCTTATCTGTGTATGACTTGGATTGTTATTGGACTTTGCTTTACTTTCTTCTAAAAGTAAAAGACTACCACACCTCAGTTTGTCAGTATGTTAACTGTGGTTACTCAGCCGCTTTCATGTGTATACTCAGGGGGTACTCTGCTCAATAACCCATAACATCGGTTATGAGCCAAGAATATCCTTAACAAGTTTCATTTTCAGTTTTACTTTGACAGCAGCAACCAGGGGAACTGTGGGGCAAGCCTGAGGGAGAGAAGGGGAGAGGAGAGGCCGATTGTAACTACTCATTAATTTTCAAGCTGTAAGTGTCGATTTATCAAGCCCGATCACATAGTTTCGTAGCGGAGCACAGGTATTCAGCTAGTATACAGACATACCATAGCTATATGGTAATAAAGTTGAATAATCAACTCATTCCTTGGCTCTTGCCACCAACTCTACGTTCCTTTTCAACATTTATCTTTGCAAACAGGTAGATTGAACAGGGTAATATATAGGTCATATAAAGGAAGAGGGAGGCTTAATGCTTCATTTCCCATTGCTTTGTCTGATCTGCCTTCTGAACAATGAACAAAATGGATGATGGCATATTCTGCTATTTGTAACTATTGTTCCAAAGCAAAACAAAACACCCACTAACAAGAAAAACTAGTAACTCATCTCTTTGTCTTGAGGGGAAATGACCCAGAAGACTTATATCCAAGGGAAAAATGCATAGCTTTTCATACAGTTTGTACAAGAAGAACTGGAATTGCAACTCTCTGTTTCTGTTAGACCCTTTCTGAAGCATGAGCTTTGACTGTTCTTTTTCTCGCGTGGTCTTTTTTCACTTTTGAACACACCTAAACTTGGCACTGGTTGCAAAGAGCGTGCACACATAACCCTGTCTTGTTTTGGAGCTGTGTCCCTTTAAAAGATTCAGGTATAGCGGCAGCCTTGTTGCTGCTGAATATTTTAAAGGAAGAGAACACTAAAATTGCTTGCTTAATTAAATATGTATGCCAATTCTAGGCTTTTACATTTAAAATGGCTGGGATTATCTTGGCAGGAACAAAGAGATAATGGGACAGGGAGGTAATTCATTTAAAAAATTAATCAGTATATGGGCAGGTTAGTGGATATGTGTCAGACCTAGCCTAAGAACAAAGTAAAACTAAGAAAAAAACATATTTTTTTAATGAGAAATACAATTTTGTTTGTTGCTGTTGGTTTTTTTCCTGTTCTTGCTAAGAAATCACTGCCTGTGTGTGTGTGCTACAGAAGAGGATTCTTGGAAAAATCCTATATCTTGTGCATCTTCATCATTTCAAAAACTATCAGTATTAAACTGAGCACATAATAATTTTCATTTATACAAAGTGCAGGTAGTCCTCAAGTTACAACAGTTCATTTAGTGACCGTTCAAAGTTACAACGGCACTGACTTATGACCGTTTTTCACAGTTACAACCTTTGCACCATCCCCAAAATCATGTGATAAAAATTCAGATGCCTGGCAACTCGTTCATACTTATGAACGTTGCTGTCTCCCAAGGTCACGTGATCCCCTTTTGTGACCTCCTGACAAGCAAACTCAATGAGGAAGCCAGATTCACTTAACAACCGGGTTGCTAACTTATCAACTGCAGTGATTCACTTAACAACGGTGGCAGGAAAGGTTGTAAAATGGGGCAAAACTCACTTGACAAATGTCTTGCTTAACAACGGAAATTGGGGGCTCAATTGTGGTCGTAAGCGGAGGACTACCTATACATGATCAAAACATCAGAAATCGAGCGCGTACAACCACTGGTATCCCATACACATCTGATTCTCACTTGGTCAATAGCCTTCCTTCTTGAGCTTTTGCTTCGCTGGCTGGGGGATTCTGGGAGTTGAAGTCCATCCATCTTTAAGTCACCAAGATTGAGAAACACTGGACTATGCCATTTGCTTCTGCACACCATCAGGGAGGTGAAATACTGATCTTGAGTTCTGAGACTTTTTCTCAATGGAAATGCCAAATGTACAAACCTGATTGGCCAGAATTAGACAAAAGGAGATGTTCTGACCTAGGCTTCGTTAGAAAGTATACAGCACAAAATTAGTCCCGGCAAACCTCTTTAATTCATACAGCTGTGAATTATTGTCATTCCCAGTCCGAAAGGCTTCTCACTCTATCAGGGGAGTATTTACAAACCCACCTTATCTCCCTTGGAATGCTGCCAGAGAACTAATTGCCACATGCAAGGCAAGGCCAAATTTAGCACAGAGTCAAAAAGAGCTTTTCCACAGCTTTTACCGACCAGATGAACTAATTGCTTCCTGCAAATGTTCATGTCCCATTCGCTTCTCTTTTATGTCTTATGGGAGGGGCCAATCATCTCCAAGCCTTACTCCCAAGTCGATCCTGTTTTCTTAATTTTTCCTGTCTTCTGGCAGCTCTGTGCATGCGAACACTGGTAACAGTTTGACACTGTTCTTCTGCCTCGCTGATGTCAGACTCTGGAGATTCCGGAGGCAGCAAAGAACTACAAGATGGCCTTGGCCCCCTCTCTCCCTCTAACTCAGAGCCCTCGTCTGAGCCTTCCCCAGACTCCAGGACTGGCCCATGTTCCTCCCTAACCTCCTCACTGTCTGAATGTGCCACCAGCTCTGCTGGCTGCTGGCGAGCCACAACAGGAGATAGCTTAAGCAACACCATGTTCAGATCCTGCTAGGCACCTTGTGTAAGATTCTTTTAATTTTGGAATTCTCTGGACCATTCACACATTTTGTGATGCTTTGTTTATACTTAATCAAGAAAATTAGTTTATATCCCACCAATCCACATGAAATTGGATCACATGCAGCTCCAAGGACTCCTCATATTGTTTGGCCCTTGCTAAGTTTGTATCATAGTTGTGTCTGTTACATGTTCAGTGATGTACATATTGAAAGAGAATCGGAAGTATGTTCTCCAGAGAAAGAGTTTTATGGGCAAAATTAGCAAGCATGCTATGGGATTTTCTAGAGCTGCGATGGTGCAGTGGTTAGAGTGCTGTACTGCAGGCTACTTCTGCTGATCACCGGCTGCCAGCAGTTTGGCAGATCAAATCTCACCAGGCTCAAGCTTGACTCAGCCTTCCATCCTTCTGAGGTCGGTAAAAGGAGGACCCAGATTGTTGGGGGCAATAGGCTGACTCTATAAACCGCTTAGAGAGGACTGTAAAGCACTGTTAAGCGGTATATAAGTCTAAGTGCTATTGCTATTGCTAATGTTCCATTTGTATCACCTTTCTATCTCCCACAAGAAGGAAAATAAATATTTACTAGTCTTGTAACTCTCATGTGAGTGGTGTGGTGGCCTAGTGGTGAAGATGCTCACCTCCCACTCTGAACAATGAAAGTTTGATCCTAGGTAGCGACAGATGTCCTAGGGCACAAAGAAAAAACATCTGCTGTGAACTTGTCAGGAAGGACACCCGGATGAGCTCCATCCAGTCACCCCAACTCTACCCCCAATAAGGACTACAGGGTTATAAAAATGGAGGGTATCTATCTCTCATACGTAGCTTACATGAAGACATAGAATAATTCTTCTGATACAACAGTGGCAACAGGAACTAGGCAGTTCATCCGCTCTTGAGACAAACTTTTGGCTGTGTTTTTTTAAAAAATATAATTTTTTATTTATTTTTAAATATTTTTTAATTTTAAATACAAATAATACAAACATAGAACATATACATCTAAATACAAAAAAAGGGGAAAAAATACAAATATTACAGTGCACCCCCCACCCCCCTGGGGTGACTTGAGCTACTCCATCCTGTTTGAGCTCTTTTTATCATGCAACATAGAAAGAAAGATGGTTGAATTTCTTGGTCAAGCGGGCACGCAGATAAATCTTTGGTTGAAGCAACAAACTCCAATTCTAACCACCACAGTAATGCATTTTCTTTGCTCCTTCTCTCAAACAGCCCCTTGTGCGTAAGAGTAAACCTTTAAGATGTCTCTCACCAATAAAAAGCAAGTGAGCACTTCAGCACTGAGGAAAATTGCTGCCGACATGAGTACCTTAATCGAAAGTCTGGACTCAAGGGAGCTGCATTTTGAAGGGGACGAATTGGATAGTGATGTGGTACATGATCCAAAAGCTCCTGGTAAGTCAATAGCACAAGCGTACAAAATGCTTCTTTGAAACCCAAGTGTTCTTTTTTAAAAAGAAGGTTAATAGTTTTTACTGAATTAGGGGGAAGAGAAATCAAATGTGATTGAATTACACTGAATCCAGGAATTTTGAGTGGAGCTTTGATGCTCTCTGTAAAGTCTTCAGCAACCATCCTGCCTGATATTTCTCTGTTTCCTGTACTACTGTAACTTAACAACTAACCTCCTTCTTTTACCAATTAAAAACCAAAAGTCTATATTTAATAACTCCAAAACAAGGGGGAGATAATTTTTCAGGTGATGAAACGTCCCAAATACCCAACAGATCACAGAAAGGTCTTCTTCTGGTCATCAGAACGGAAAAGTTTGAAAGTTTGGACCCAGTTTTTTTTCCCCTTCGAACTTTTCAGGGATTTTTTTTGATAACCAGGTTAAGAGAGTAATGGGAGTTTTTATGTCCAAAAGACTTGCAGCTCCATTCCTTCCCTTATTCTGAAGTTTAAATATGAAACTCTGAAAATTTAGCCCTCTTGACACTGGGTTTCAGAGATGACATCTTGCACTGCTTTGGGAACCAAAAAGGGAAGTGATGGGCAGCGCATGGCCTGTGTGGCTTTATCCACTCCTGTTTTTAGAAGTCTTGGTGTCAAGTTATACAAAGTTCATGAGAAAGCAAAGAACTATACTGCTGAGTGCATATTCTGGAATTTTTTTATTGGATAATGTTTTGTTTTCATCGCTGGCCGCAGATGGTCTGCCAGGTATCTGCGGAATAATAATGGGAAGGATTCAGTATGGAATCTGAAATGGTACCATCTGTTCTCTTAATTCAGTGTTGTCAGACATATCAATTTTAAGATGTGTAGACTTCAACTCTCAGAATTCCCCAGTCCACACATCTTAAAATTGAAAAAAAAAAAAAAAAAAACCCTGTCCTGAATCATTCTGAAATACAGTAATGGCACAGAATCTGGAACTAGAGAAACACTTTTTTAGATTAGAAATTTTCTAATCTACTCTGAGCTTTCTCTTCAAAGAGGTTTGCTAACAACTGCAATAAATTAGGACTACCAGATATGGATTGCAAAAAAAATTCCACATGACCATTAGGTGGAAGGAAAGAGATACAGAAAACCCCAGGCCTTTCCCATTATTTAGCAATTACTGTGTTGGGATTGCTGTGGCTTAGATCGATGGTGCTAGATCAGTGTTTCTCAACCTTGGCTGCTGGACGATGTGTGGACTTCAACTCCCAGAATTCCCCAGCCAGCTGTGCTAGATAAACTACACAATGATAGATAAACATCAGCGAGTTGAGAAGGAGAAACTTTTTCATCCAGCATCTGCTTGCATATGCATAAATATACACTTTTATCTAACTGAAGTTATTCATGTCCAAAGGCCATGTTGAAACCAGTGCAACAACTTAAGCCCTGTTGTTTTGAGTGGCCTGGTTCATTCAGTGTGCTGTAATGTGATGTGTTTCACTTATAGCTTAGAGGCACCCAATCAACTGTGTTCAAAACCTGTGGTTTAGTGTATTATGCAAACCATATGGTAATTAACAGCAAATATCATTTTAAAAAAGCTCCTTTGTTTATACAAATTATATGTGGGCTGTCTTGGATTGTGTGGAGACTGCTAGCATTGAGTCCCTGATGATCAGAGGTGGGTGGGACACATAATCAGAATGGGCAACCACTGTTCGCCTCACCAGTTGCTCTGCAGTTGAACTGAAATCTGAGAAGAGACCTTGAGGTCAACCACGCAAGTACCACACAAATGCTACGAAAGAAACATGTTGCCATTGTGACATTCAGCCACAGTTGTTGACAGAATCTGCTGATGAGCCCTGTGCTATGAAGTTTCCACCAGAAAAACATGAGTGACATCACCCACAGCTACTACAACATTGGACTTTCATGGCTCTGATTGTGGGTGATGTCACCTATGATTTTCTGTCTATCAGTTTTGGTGGCACTCTTCAAAACTGGTGGAGGCTTCAAATATCTATTTCTATAGATGTAGAGAAGATGGATGGACAGACGGACAGACAGACAGACAGAGGGGTGATAGATGGAGATAGAGATATATATTTGAACACTCTACCAGTTTCGAAGAGAGGTGCCACCAAAAACTGATAGAAAACTATGAGCGATATCAACTGTGTTTTATTCAACAAACTACGGTTAGGCAAAATATAAATTACTGTCCAATCTGATCCAGAGTGTAAACTGTGTTGTTTCTCTGTATCATATAATATATGTGGGTATATGCATAATTTTGTATTTATTTAGTTTGTCGTGTTTATGTAGTGTTATATTGGAGGTGGTGACCCTTTGAGAGCTGCATGCAACTAAATTTCATTTTAATGTATGCTGTACAGTCAAAGTGACAACATCATTCTAAGTCTAAGAGTGTTTTTATTTATTTATTTATTTATTTATTAAATTTATATGCCGCCCCTCTCCAAAGACTCAGTTTTGCAGTAGAAGAACCCAGATTCAGTCCCTCATATACCCATTCATCCAATTCATTAATTTAAGTTTTTGTTGTGAAACTTGTATTACTTTTTTAAAAAAACATTTCACTCAAATTCACCCTTTCGGCATCAGGTTTCCTTTCTAATGCGGAAGTGACTAATACAAAATAATCCGGAGTTTTTATTTATTTATTTGAAGGGAGCTTGCCTGAAGGAATCCACATTCTGCTGCCATTCTGTCTCGATCTGTCATTTAACTGCTTTTGCTGTAACCTGTTAAACGTGCACTTTAAAACCCATGTAAAGAACTGATACCCGGTCATTATCATTATTTGCAGTGGGCATTCCATTCTCAGCCATTTATAACACTAAAGGATTTAAAGAGCCTCACGTGCAGCTCTACCTAACCGGGTGTCCCATCCGAGTACGAGTTCTAGAAGTGGAGCGTTTTACGTCAACAACCAAGGTCAGACCTAGCTCTCTCTGAACTCTCCATCATATTTTCATGTTTTGCAAGGCTGCAGTTTTTTTAATGGAAGACTAATTTAAAAAAAAAAAAAGCATCAGGGATATCATGTTTAAATGCTTTTTAATCTGATCCATAGGAATAGCTCAAGGAAGGTTTCTGTGCGCCATTTTTAAAAGTTGGTACACCTGATGATTTGCATTGGAATCTCCACTGCGGGGTCTTAATCTTTAACCGAGATAAATTTTTCCCCAAATGATAAATTTTCCCCAAATGTGATAGAGGGAGAAAGGAAAGGAGGAAGGGTTTTTTTATTTATTATTAAATGTATATGGCACTGGTTTCATTATCGAAGTCAGTGGAGAAGCCAGATTCACTTAACAACTGTGTTACTAACTTAATTGTGGCAAGAAAGGTCATAAAACGGAGCAAAACTCACTTAACTGTCTTGCTTAGCAACAGAAACGTTGGGCTCAGTTGTGGTTGTAAGTCAAGAACTACTTGTATTAAATGAGAGTTTAGGTTAATACTCTAACCCAGGGGTGTCAAACTCAATTTCATTGAGGGCTGCATCAGGGCTGTGGTTGGCCTTGCCCAACTGGGTGGGTGTGGCCAACTGGGTGGGCGTGTCCAGCATGATGCCACTCACTGGATGTAGCCAACTGGGTGGGTATGGCCACCTTGATGCCACTCCCCAAACTGATGACATGTTTTCTCTTCACATTGGATAGACCAGTCCGAAGCCACGTGGCCAGCCCCTTACATTTTTCAGGACGGCCCCATGGGCCGGATCCAACCACATTGTAGGCCAAATTCAGCCCATGGGCCTTGTGTTTGACATCCCTGCTCTAACCCTACTGGAAGGTCACTAATGGACTCTTTGTAGAATCTGCTGCTTAAAGCTGCTACAAGAAGGAAATGACTAAATAATCTTCTTTTGAGTCTTTAATGTCTGTTTTCCTTTTTGAAGGTGCCAAGTCCACGTGTTTACACAATTGAGCTGACTCATGCGGAGTTTACATGGCAAGTGAAAAGGAAATACAAGCATTTTCAGGAGCTGCATAGGGAACTCCTTCGATACAAAGCTTTTATCCGAATTCCCATCCCAACACGGAGGTGATTGCATGCCATCTTTCTAAACAGGGATTCATTTGAATAGAGTGAATAAAAAACACTCATAGCTGCCCAATTTTCATCCGGTGGTATGCTAGTGATTTGTTGAGAGCTCAGCACGTTGTGTTAGAGATGTGATTTTTCTCTCGGACAATATTGTTCAGATTTGTATCAGCTTTAGCACTACAGTAGTCTTAGTATATTTATACCACCATTTGCCAAGAGGTTTATTGATGGCATAGTTGGTTCTTTCTCGTTTTTTAAAAGGAAGAATGTATTATGAGGTTGGATAAGCTAAAAGACAGTGAATTATCTAAAGTAGGTACAGTGTTTCCCCGAAAATAAGACCCTGTTTTATATTTTTTTGAATCCTGAAATAAGCGCTTGGTCTTATTGCCATGCGCTCAAAAGCCCAATTGGGCTTATTATCAGGGGATGTTTTATTTTGGGCAGAAATAGGGTAATTATCTGAATTATAAACATCTAGATGGCTAGCTTTTTTGAGCAGGTGCTATCAAAGAACTAACAGAGATTCTGAATTTTTACCATTAATTTTCTTCAGGATTTTTTCTGTCTAGATATCTCTAACCTAAGACGCTTCCTGTCCGAGCAAGATTTTTGAACCCATATTTCTCTTAAACTCACACTGTAACCCAGAGTTCGGTAGGTAGGTCTCCATGCAGTCACCCAGCATATTAATTGAGTGAGTCCCTAAAGACTCTCCAGACATTGCTGTTGTGATCATATTAACACTGTTCTGACCCTAACCCTGCTTTAACGACTACTCTTTTTCAGTTATTAAAACAAAGATTTTATGGTTTTGAACATGTTTCAAAAAGTTGCCAAAATTTCAGTAGGCCAAGAATTGGCTTTATGTAATTAAGTTTCTTTGGGATTACATGGAGGCAAAATAGTAGAAATATGCAATGGCTTAAAAACATTTATGAACATCTGTATCAAAGAATTATGCATTATTATTATAGTTAATCACAAAATCAACCAGATGTTTAGATTGGATTTGGCATTTTTTCCCTTCCCCCATGGACTTGCAATAGGCAGATATTGTTGTTTCATAACATTAAAGGTATCGTTACAATTTTCTGGTTTCTAGGTCAGCACCTTAATCACTACATCAAACTAATTCTTATGAATGCTTGCTTATTATTGCTAAAAAGCAGGTGATCACTATGATTCTAGCAAATTATTTGGCGGTAAATCCTGAAGAAGACTGCTCCAGCTAATAGAGATTCTCTTCAAAGAAGTAAAAGTGCTAAGATGGCAGTTTTATGGACGTAACAATCACAAAAAAATAAAGTCTTGCTTTTATCTACTGTGTTCTGTGTGCTTTTGGGTCAGTATTGACTCCTGGACAAATCCCTGCAGTTTTCTTGGAAAAATTTCAGAAGTTGCTTGCCGTTGACTCCTTGTTAGGGATGAGAGAGTGTGATGGGCTCACCATCATCCAACCAGCTTCCAACTCTTAAGGCAGGACTAGACCTCATGGTCTCCTAGTTTCTAACTTGATGCCTTAACCCTGAGGTGTCAAACTCAAGGCCCACAAACTGGATCCGGCCTGTGGGGTGCTTAAATCTGGCCCGCAGAACCAGCCTGGAAATAGCAAAGAACCAACCCGCGGTGCCTCTGGCAACCAAAACGGACCTCACTTTGGCTGGCACAGTGCTGCAGGAGGCCGTCCAGGCTGAAAACGGGTGCGGGGGGCTGCACGTACCCCCCCATGCCCTGTTTTGGCCAGCAGAGTGTTGCAGGGAGGCATCTGTCCCGTCTCTTCCCCCCCCCCCCAAGCCGGCCCACAGAGGAGAACTACAATGCTGATCCAGCCTTTGAAGAAATCCAGCTTGACACCCCTGCCTTAACCACTGCACCAAACTGGCTCTCTCTTTATTATCTACTAATACTACTACTACCTACTACCTACTATCTACTAGATGACCTAGAAAAATGATTGTGAATGTTCAGTTCAGAGATGATTGAAGTCATCACTTTAGGACCAAAGTAATTGTTTTAAATGGTCAAGCTATATCAGAGACTGCCAGATTGATTTGGTTCGGAGATGTCATGATCATTCACCCATAGATTTGAATATCTAAATTGGCCTGATTTAGATATCTGAATTTTGTTAAATCAATTCCAAATTAACTTGGTGATTCTAGGTAGATAAATCAGTAATCCAAAAAATAAAATATTGACAAAAATATTGACTAAGAACCTTACCAATCAACAAGAAAAACAATTAGAAGAGAAATTAAGCATACAAACGACAAAAAGAGTAAAATACCTAGGGATATGGCTGACCAATAAAAGTTCATCAATTAAAGAAGATAATTATGATAAACTAACAAAACAAATTAAGAAAGACTTAGAAATTTGGAAAAAGTTACAGCTATCTCTTTTGGGAAGGATCGCCTCCATTAAAATGAGTGTGTTGCCTCGAATACTATTCTTGTTTCAAGTGATTCCAATAAAACCGGGGAAGAACTTCTTCAAAGACTTTAATAAACTAATTGCAGATTACATATGGCAAGGGAAGAAGACAAGAATTAAACTAAAACACCTACAGGACTCAAGAGAGAGAGGAGGATTGGCATTGCCTGATTGGGAAATATATTACAAAGCATCAGCATTAATTTGGATCAAGGAGTGGATGGAACTCAAAAACCATAGACTATTGAATTTGGAAGGATTCGATCTTCAGCGAGGATGGCATGCCTTCTTATGGGAGGGCACAGACAAAAGGCATGAATATTTTCAGAGACATAACAATCAGACACACATTATACCAAACATGGCAGAGTATTAAAAAGGCATATTATTACAAAATCCCGGAGTGGTTGTCAACGATGGAAGCCCAGATCTATCCAAATGCCATGGACTATAACAAAATGAAAACTTATAAAGATCTGCTAAACAATCAGGGAGAACTAAGAACTTGGCAAGAACTAAAAGAGATGGGTACAGACATTGACTGGTGGCCGTATATACAAATAAAATCAAGATACAATAAAGATTTGGCTCAATTTGAATTTCAAAAAGGTCAAACAGAATTAGATAAAATTTTGCAAGGGACACAGGACAAACTGATTAAAAAAATTTACAATTACTTACGAGGATTAAATTAGAAGAAGAGGTAATGAAAGAAAATATGATAACCTGGGCAAAAAAATTCGGTTATAGTATTCAATTAGACAAATGGGAAAAATTATGGAAAATAAATTATAAAATGACAATGTCTGTATCCTATTTTTTTTTTTATTTTTTTTTTTAATTTGATTTATATGCCGCCCTTCTCCGGAGACTCAGGGCGGCTTACAGTGCGTTAAGCAATAGCCTTCATACTTTTGTATATTTATACAAAGTCAGCTTATTGCCCCCACAAACTGGGTCCTCATTTAACCTACCTTAGAAAGGATGGAAGGCTGAGTCAACCTTGAGCCTTGGAGAGATTCGAACCAGCAGTAAATTGCAGGCAGCTGTGTTAATAACAGGGTGCTTTAAACCACTGTAGTACCAAGGCTCTTATAAAGAAAATCTCTATAAAATGTTTTATAGGTGGCACTTGCCACCAGCCAGATTGGCAAGAATGTTCCCCGGCACGCCATCAACATGTTGGAAATGCAACCATCACAAAGGCACCTATTACCATATGTGGTGGACCTGCCCAATGGCAAAACAATATTGGCAAAGGATCAAAATACAAATAGAGGAAATAACACACTAAAAGATAGAACTAAGACCAGAAAGCTTCTTATTAGGCATAGTGAATGGATACTATGAAAAAGAAACAACCTATTTAATTATACATATGATAACAGCAGCACGAATACTATACGCGCAACACTGGAAGAGTAGTGATATACCAACACCAGATAAAGTAATCAATAAAATTATGGAATGTGCGGAATTAGATAGACTCACAAAGGAATTACAAAATAGGGAAGAACATGACTTTTACTTAGTATGGGAAAAGTGGTATAGTTGGTTGAAAGATAGGAAAGAGATGAAGCAATAGGAAGTAAATAAAATGACCAAATATAATATGATGGAAACAAAGAACAGACATAGGTCAACAAAGATCAATATTAGATAGATAAAAGGGAATGACCAAATAAGGAAGAGTCAAAATACAAAGAGAAATGTATATTATAGTTGCGACAAACTAGACATGTATTGAAATGGATGTTTATATGTTTTTATGTTTTGTACGTTTCATTGTTCTGTTTAATTTATACTTATAAATAAAAATTGAAAATAAATAAATAAATAAAAATAGAAAAAGCTAAACAAAAAATCAGTAATCCAAATCAATTTTATGATTTTAATTGTTTGGACATGTCTGTTGGCTAAGGCAGAATTTACTCATTTATGTAAGTGAAGTGTGGTAAAGGTATATTGTAGCACTTTGGGATATTTTGTGGTAGATGAAGACACAAGCCTGAAGGTGCACATGCAATTAATATATCTATGTATGTTTTATGTTATCTTTCCAGTAATTAAAGGCATTATGAGGATCTTTTCTGTTGCCAAATTCACCTTCCATTGTTAGGACACATTCCAGTGCATGCAACCAAATCAATGTTTTTATTTTTTTAGACACACTGTGCGGAGACAGACTGTCAAAAGGGGAGAAGCAAGACAAATGCCGAGTCTTCCACGCACATCTGAAAACATGGTCAGAGAGGATCATCTCTCCAGTAGAAGAGTAAGATCCTTCATCTGAAAAATAAGTTTTAAGTTTTTTTTTAATGTTAATGTTAGACCTTGGCTACATATCGAATTGTAGTTTCCATAAATGAGCTTATGTATACATTTCAAGCATGTCATGCATTTGTTCTGATTTCATTGCTCCCTTTACCTATGTAATTGATAAAGCCAGAGAGCTGGAACTGAATATCTCTTCTAAGTAAGTTTCGAGCTATATATAGGACCTTCTAATTGGATCATTCTAGTGCATAGTGGAGACGTTTTGCCTCTTGGGTGCTCCAGTAAGGAGTGTATAGAGTTCAACCATTTCCCCTAACTTATCTAATATCAGTATTGGCTTTAGTTCTATTTTTGATTAGAAGGAAGTAGTCTGCAACTTTGGTGGTCCTTCTAGATCAGGGTAGATCAGGCCAGATGCGTCACGCGCTGGCCACGCCCATGCCTGGTTTAGCAAAGGGGGGGGGGAAGTCACAATAGTCACTTGACAACGCCATGATGACATGAGTTTGATACCCGTGTTCTAGACTCGTGGCTTACCGGTTGAAGCTATTCCTAGGAAAGCTGGTGCTGGTGGCCATCTTCATCACAAGATTCTTAGACCCTAAAGAGATTTCCTTCAGGAAGGTATGGAAGACTATTAAAATTGGGGAAGGAAGAATGCACTGTTAAGGAGAACTTGGACATGCAATGATATAATCCAGAGACCGACGGAAAACCTGAGAAAGATATCGCTTGATTTTGTTTAGTATGAAGGGAAGGGAAGAGGAGAGAGAGAGAGAGAGGGAGGGAGAGGGAGAGGGAGAGGGAGAGGAACTTGAATAGAATTTCAAGGTTTTGTTATTCCATCTTTTTTCCAATAAAGTAGCTGTCAAATAGATAGTGAGGATTGTGACCTTCTAGGTGACCTTCTTTCCCATGGGAACAGAGGCTGCTCCTGGTGAGAAAGGAAGGTGGAGTTTGAAGACACCGGGCAATGTGGATTGAGTGTTTATTGGAGAATGTGACTTTTGTGGGATGTTTCTAAATTGCAATATTATGTAGTGTAATTCCGGTTTGTGTCAGATCTGGAATTACACCAGTCTTTGCCAATTTGATAAAAGCAATTTGTTTTGGAAGATGGGCTTTGCCTATTTCTTTTTTGAATGGGTTTCATCGCTTGGAAACCTGACATTAGCATTCCAGGAATCCTTGAATTACTTGGGGTTTTTTTGGTCTCCCCTAATTTAAAAGCCTTGTAAATCCCACTGTAAATGGGATTGGCTTTGAAGGCAATGCAGCTGTCTGCATGTTAGCGGTCTGATATCGTCATACTGCACCAGCAGTTTGGCATTGCATTGGTTGTTGGTTTATTTCCAAATAACAATCAAGTTCCTGATTAAAATATATAAAGCCTATATGGATTAGGGCCAAGAGTACCTTTTCAAGGCTGCCTCTCTCATCTGATACAATAAAGAGCGGCCTCTGAAATATGAGCAGCGCCCTCACTTTTGATGTTCATGGGCCTGCATTCAGGAACTGAGCACGTTTGAGGAGATGTAGGTATCTGGAATGGGCATCTGGAATGTGGGTATCTGGAATGGTAGTAAATGATTATTACAGGTAGTCCTGGGCTTATGATCATAGTTGGGACCAAAATTTCCATTCTTAAGCAAAGCATTTGTTGAATGAGTTGTAGCCAATTTCACAACCTTTTATGCCATGGTTAAATGAATCACTTGGTTGTTAAGCAAATTTGGCTTTCCCCATTAACTTTATTTGTCAGACGCTCATGGGAAAAATCACAAATGGTGATCAACGGTGAGTACCAGTTGTATGTAACTTATTCAGTGCTGGATTCAAATGCTTGGTGTAGAACTGGCTGTCTTAAATAACTACTTAACAAACAACAGTATTTCCACAACTTCCTATCTTCTTACCAGGGATGTCTGTGGTAGGTGAGGTCGCAGAAAATGTTAAGATGGCAGTCATGACTCATGGGATCAAAGCCTTGTCCCTTTTTTAACATACATGCAATTCCTATTAAAAGGAATAGAGCTTTGATCACAGGATTGCAACTATCCATTTTTACTTCTTTGACTTCTCTTCTGTAAACACTCCCAATTATTATCTTGTGTAGCACAGAGAGAAATAAGTGTTTTTTTATCAGGGCAACCTGTTCTACCCAAATATGGGATGGAGCATATCTAATATGCAGGTAACCCAGGTTCAAATCATAGAAGGGTATGACTAGCTGATGAGAGCTAAATAGCTTGAAATAGATCTATACTAGTCTCCCTTTATTTCTTTGTCGGTAAATATAAATTCAACACAATGAGAAATGAACCACAAGCATTGTATATAAAATTCATATTGATGTACAGTACTAAAGAAGGATTATGTTGACATTCTAATTCAAGTCCAATTTTAAGCATGCTGTTTGTGCTTAGACCTGTCATTGAGATTTAAGGCTTTGTTTTGTTTTGGGCTTTCCCCCCCCCCTTAGTTTCTCTTTCTCAATTTTTTGCTCTGTTTACCAGAAAGAAAGATTATCTTGAATTTGAAAGACTCTCCCTGAGAGCAGTTGTAGGCAGAAAAAAAAACACATATATTTTTTACCCTATTCTCAGCAAATCGAAATTCATCCTCCTGTCTTCAAAGTTAATTACTTGTGAAAAATATATCAGTCTTCCTTTCATGTAAATCTCCAGCTATTTCAGATTGCTTTTCATCATGAGGCATTTCTCAGATTCACCTGCAAAGTAAAATCAATTACTCCTTTGTTAATTATCTCATCTTTTCATTATCGTTATCTTCATAAATCATTCTCCTGCTTAATCTTCTTCATATCCTATTTCCTCTGCCTCCCTCTCCACTTGCTGTCTTTCTATCACCCATGCAACATTTCAATTTTGTCATTCTCTCCAAAAGAGATCTTCTTGTTTTAGTCTGATTCTGCATAACAACAACTCAGATTGGTTGTTTGCCTATGGTCATTTCATTACCTGACTAGGTAATATCATCAGTGCTACTGAATGTGGGGTTCCTTCCCTGTTTATATACAGTGACTTGCCCTGCTAGTGTTGGTGGGGTTGTGGTTTTCACCTTGGAAGTTCCTTGATTAGAGTATTGTTTTCTGCTTGATTATTTTTCTGGTGTTAAACCCTGCTTATCTGCGTGCTGGTTGCCAGAAAGGATATATTCTGGTCTTTTTGTTTCCTTCTTAGCTTTTGAATGGTATGTAAATGCGGTTTACCTCTATGTGCCTGTTGATGGCTAATTTATGTGTCAAGTTTCCAAGAATTGCCTAGCATTTTTGAATTTAGCTTAATATAGGATGCTTAGTTTTCCAGTTGAAACTATGGTTAATCAGTCCATGTGTTGTGAGATTAAGAAGTTTTCATCATGCCTTCTGAATGGTAGTTGATATTCATGGATGTGCTTTGCTTGTCTTCTGCCTGCCTGTTTTAATAATGGCTGTTGCAGTCCTTACACTGGTGTGTTTGTGTTTCCTTTGCAGAAACAACTGGAAGATTATCTCACAAATCTCTTAAAAATGCCCCTATACAAGAATTATCATGGAACAGTAAGTGACCTTAAGATGGTGTTTACTTTTTTCTGCTCAGTTAAAGTTATTCTATCAATATTCTATGATTGTTTGATAAAGAAAGATCAAATTAGTGATGTGAGTTATAATTGATAGCTTGACTTAAATATATATAAATGGTAACTTTAAGAGGTTTTCAAAAGTGTTTGGGCTGCCAGATCATAAATATTTGGAGTTTTTTTAAGTGAAAGAAGACATTTTGATTTTGTATCTAGAACAATATAAACCTAGCTATTGTAGTTACAACTTTTTGAGCAAATCATGGTCAAAGTACAGTGCTAATTCAGCCAATCTGAACTTTATCTGTAATGTTCTTTGTGATACCAAGGTGTTATTGGCTGAATCTTGTGTTGTCAAGTACTACTGTAATGGAGAAATTAGCTTTAGGGTTCATTTGCAATTTGAAGAGGTACACTCTCATTCATTGACTTAGCATGATATGATCCCCCAAAATATAACATTAAGTCATAATATGGGTATGTAGTGGGAGGGAGCATATCATTTACATGTTTACCAAAGTTAAAGATTCAGTAAATTTATGAGAGCCCAGAAGCAACTGCATGATGTCCACATTTAGTGATTGCCTTGTTTTGCAATCATTCATACAGTGATGAAAAAAAAAATAACTTTGCAACTAATCTTTGCATTTATAACATTCACATAACATTTTGGGCCTGGAAAGCCTCCTGCACCAACCTGTAGGCCAAAACGGGGCGTGGGGGCACCACTCGAGACCCCAAAATACAATGTGAGTGCCCCCAGTACATGCCCCCTGCCCCCCGCGCATGGGCAGCAGAGACCTGAAGACCAGCTGGCCGGTGGGAGGCACATGCGCATTCGTGGTGGAGCTTGGCTGGGGCGACGGCTGGCGTGCCCACACCATAGGTTCGCCATCACGGGTATAGAGGCTGTGTATATCTACTTCTAGCTGTTGGGATGTAAGAAGAGAGAAGTGTTTCTGACGTGTATCATCCCTGAAATTGCCTAGTTTCCATTTACTTGAAACAGAAACAAACCCTTGAGCTAACTCAGAAGGGCCTCCCTTTAGGGTTTTGAAAAGGTGATTATAATTTCTCACCTGTTTGTGTAGGCTTGAACTGGTATACATGTGTAATAACATAATTGCCTTCTGTTCATAAATGCAATATCATGCCAACTTGGCACTTGGAAATGTTGAGTCACTGAAGAGGATGTAAGTACATAGCGTCACTGTGTAAAATTTTGCTCCCAACATGTTTTCACCTCTTTCAGTGTTCTCCCAAGGCAGGTGTCCACTTCCTCTGTGGAATTTTACTGCTTCTTCAACAAGTAATTTCTGGTAGCAGGGAATAATTCAAGTCCATTGAAGAATTATTTCCAGGGCAGAGTTTTGAATTCAGAAGGACAGTATATATGCACAGAAAGGATATGGGTGTGCCTGCACATGCATAATATTCTTTTGCACATCCTAACGAATAAAGCTACTTCTTGTATTAGGGAGTACATTTGATTACCAGATACATTATGGTCTTCCAATATTATTGGCTATGTACTTTATAGGTTTGTGGCTTTTCTGCCTTCTGGTTCTGTTGCAATATTGAATGCTGGATTAGAAGCCAGGATTCAGCCTGAATCCTATTCTATTTACCTTTTACATCGTTCTCTTGAATTTTATTTATTTATTTATTTATCTAATTTGTATACCGCCCTTCTCCCAGAGGGGATTCAGGGCGGTGAACAGCCACAATTAAAAAACATACAAATACAAAAGTTAAGATAATTAAAAAAGAATTAAATCATTAGCTTCCCAATTTAAAACCCCCAAATCCATAAAATTTAAAATCCCAATTAAAAGCCATTTAGGCTAGGCCGGCTTGGTGGAATAATCAATGCTTTGATTATAGTCATTGTTTATGTCAAAGACTCTCTGCTTGTCTTTGTAGTTCTCAGTGATGATGAATGGTCAACGGTTGTGGAGTGTGTTTATAAGGCTTTCTCCTGGGAGCTTTTTTCATCAATGATGATCAGCTGATTCTGCATCCATTTGTTCACTATACAGCAAGGTCACTAATTCTCATTTGAAACCAATAGCTGCTTATTGACTTGGTAGTTGTGAACTGTTTACCGCAGGTGATAATTGCTGTATTTTTAAAAAAATTGCACGGCATCTCTGTAAAGGTGTATATGAGCATTGTAAAGAAAGAGATGAACGACTTGTGTCTTGCATGCAATACTTCACGTGGGACTCTTGTGCAGCACAAGTGAGTCAATGGGATTAAAAATGTTGATCCAGTTTTTCTGTTATTTGCATGTGGGGGGAGAGATATTAGTGAATTAGTGAAATTAGAGCCTTAAACCCTTCCAAGGGCCAAGAGCAATTCATTCCATTAGCAGAGGATTAAGGCCAAAGTGGGTACCTTAAGTCAAAGCACAAAAGATAAAATATGACCTTCAGCTCAAGAATGTTACATATCTCTGTGTTACCCTGATCGTCAGTATAATGCTAAACTAGAACATTGTCGTAATCATAATTGCCTTTGCTTCTGGCTTAAAAGAACCTGAATTTTGTGTTTCAAGGGTAGCACAAAAGATCCTTTGGGATTTGTCTCCACCAAACAACTGTTGCCAATTCATATTCAATTCTCCCTTACTCTTAGAGGGTTTTTCCTTGGGTGTTTTTCTTGGTGGAACAATGTATGTTGACACTGAAATCTTCACAGACCTTACTTCATAACCAGGTTCATTGGAAAACCTGGATGAGATCTTGAATATTCCCTGGGATAGCTGAGGGAATCTATAATTTCAGATGTAGCATAGAAAATGTTACCGTATTTTTCAGAGTATAAGATGCACCTTTTCCCCACAAAAAGAGGGTGAAAATCTGGGTGCATCTTATACTCCGAATGTAGCCCCGCCCAGCTTCTCAAACAGAGGTTTCAGAGGCTGAAAAAAAGCATCAGAAACGAAGCTTCAGAAAAGAAGCCCCCAAACAGAGCTTCAGAAAAAAAGCATCAGAAACAGAGCTTCAGAGGCTTTTTTTCTAAAGCTCTGTTTTGGAGGCTTTCAGAGGCAGAAAAAAAAGTTTTTTCTGAAACGGAGTTTCAGAAGTTTCAGACGCAGAAAAAAAAGCAAAAAAACAAAAAAACAAAACCAAGGCACAGAGCTCACAACCAAGAAACTTGTTGCTAAAATTCACCTCTGGGGACAGCTGATTGGGGGTATTCCGGGAGGCGGATTCACCTGCCAATCAGCTTTTTTCTTATTTTCCTCCCCAAAAACTAAGGTGCATCTTATACTCCGGTGCGTCTTATACTCTGAAAAATATGGTACTTTGCTGCCGTTTGTGGGATTCTGCAGCTTTTAAGCTCAAGGCATCCTACAGTACTTTTCCATAATACCTTTTGTGTTAAATGATTACTCTGCAAACATGAAAAGATGGCAGAACTGCTGCAGGCTCAAATTCACCAAATTCAGGCAGTGGTTTAATTCTTTTTTTTTTTAAATAATGGTCAGAGATTACACTTGGACTTAATGGGTACATTTGCACAGAACAAATCTTTTTCCTCATGAAACTGAATATACGTGTCCCAGGATAATGCTGCAGGATCCAGTCTGGGTCCAGAGGTTTTGTCTTCCAGCTTTCAGACTTGTGTAGGAGTCCAACTTCAGGGAACTTCTCTCTAGCAGAGTGTGTGGTGTTCTGTGTGTGGTGTTTAAACGGTGCCTGATGCATGTGGCTTTTTAGGGTGTGTTGATGGTTGGTTTTTAAGTCATTAGCTATTGTTTGCTTGTGCTGCCCCTTCCAAGTACTTAGAAGGCAAAGGCTGGGCAGCACAAGCAAACAACAAGCAACAACTTAAAAGCCAGCCATCAACACACTCCAATCAGCATCATACAATAGGCACTATAAATACCACACCACAGAACAGCACACACTCTGCTAGAGAAAAATTCCCTGAAGATGGGCTCTAGCATGAGTCCGAAAGCTCGGAAGACAAAACCTCTGGTCTCAGTGACTGACCCAGATTGGATCCTGAAACAATTTTTTTTCACTTAATACGTTGACAAGTCTAATCCTAGGTAGCTAGTTTGTTTTAGGACATCATCTTACTTAGAGACAACCATATTTAACAGTGTTCCTCTAACATAGCCAATATGTTTGTTTTTAATTTTGTCCCTAAACCATGTATGACAGTACAATATGTGATTATAGCCAATATGCCTTTTTCAACAAATAATTATAAAAACTAAAACATGGCCTGCACAATGTGTAAACACGGGTATGGTTTGTTGGAGAAGCCATAGTGCCTTTCTTCACATTTAACACTAAAGCCATATAGCCTGGCTTTGATTACTATGATGGTTTTAATTTGTCACAGTAACCACAAACCAATTAGTTCATTAGCTCATTATTTATTAAAATACGTGAATCAGGGTTTGGCACAAATATGGTTTGTGATTCCAGTAATAATGTGTATTTTTCACCAATTATGGAGATGGCAAAAACACCTGTAAGTGTGTGGTTCCCGACAGATGTTTCCTGCTGACCTCAACAACAATAACAACAAAAGTTATCCAACATTTCACAAATGCAAACATTCCAGTGTATATCAGTACAAAGCTATAATGCTACCATCCACAGGCAATACAAATACCCAGTGAGCAGGAATTTTATATCACTGTGGAGATATTCGTGCTCTCTAAGTGGTAACAGTAACAGAGTTGGAAGGGACCTTGGAGATCATCTAGTCCAACCCCCTGCTCCCGCAGGAGACCTATACTAGGGATCCGAACCGCCGAACTGCCGACATTTCTGATCGACAAGCTCAGCATCTTAGCCACTGAACCACCTAGCCTTTGTTGCTTCCTTGCAGATGTTTTGTTGCTCAGTTAGGCAACACCCTCAACAAACTGGTGGTGTTATCTAGCTGGGTAATAAAATATCTGCAAGTAAACAACTCATTTCAGAGATCACCAAGAACTTCACAGTTCAATACTGAGCTAAATTCTCTACTATTAGCATTGTGTCGTGCTTAATCTGAGTAAGAGCTCAAACCATAGCATGCTTCTCTGCAGTTTTCAGAGCATCACAACAACCCTGTGGATGAAATTTGGGCTGAGAGACAGTGGTCATCCAGTGTCCCAATGAGGTATAATGGTTGAGTGTGAACTTAGGTTTTCTCTGTCTTCAGTTTAACCACTAAAACACAATGGTCCTTTGCTTGAAGAAGAGTCTAGGTTCAGTTCCTCTCTGGGAGAAATCATCAGAGTCTAAACATTGGAGAAGCTTCTGGATGAGCCCTGGATTTTCTGCCATTATGCAGAGACTGTGTTGCCATAACATGCCTACTGGTGGCTTTCTCAACCCAGCTCACTGGTTTTCTACATAATGCTTTGGACCATAAACTACAAAGGTTGGGTTTACACAACATACTAAATGCATTTAGCTTGTTTGTGGTTCTGCATTTTGTGTAGAGGTCACAGAATAAACAAGAGGAGTCCAGATAAAACTGTCTCAGTTTAAGGCCACTATTTCCGTTCTCCTTGCCCACAACAAGCTCAACCTTACAAGATAGTGGGGCTGACATGGATCTTTTCGATAACTTTTGCTCTGAAGTATGGGACTGAACCAGGCATTTATGGCAAGGTTAAATGTTGTAGAATCCTCCCCATTTCACTCAATTCAGTGCTACCTTCATATGAGATCCTGTCAGGTGCAAAAAGTTAGGTAGCAGAATCAAAAGTACTACGAGTTTATATCAGGGGTGGGTTTCACTTACCTTTACTACCAGTTCACAATGGGAATGTGCGTGCTTGCTTTGCGTGCGCACACTTCTGCGCATGCACAGATCACCCATGATGATGTTGTGGTGGGTGGATGGATGGAGCCTCCCACCGGTTTTACTACCAGTTCTATAGAACTGGACCGGACCGGGAGCAACCCACCACTGGTTCATATCATGCTACCTATACACAAGATTGTGAACCACTAATGATCAAGGCGAATTGGTCGCAGATAAGACTCAATGGACTTCAAAGGGGCCTGAATTTAGGTCTCTTATGGGGATGTAGAGACTCTAAACTGATGATGTGTTTGATCCTGCCCTGATGCTCAGCCTGGTTGTCCCTTACAGATTCCCTGTCTGGTTTTGGTTGACTGTGATTTAGCATCCTGGTAACACTGAAGTAAAGCAATACGTAGACTATTTTTGCTATTTTATCTATTAAGTTAATTGGAAATGTTCCCTTTCCCTTTGTATTTTACTTTTCAGATGGAATTCCTTGGTGTAAGTCAACTGTCATTCATCCATGATCTGGGACCTAAAGGCATGTAAGTCTTGGCCTCTTTATGAATATGTTTAGTGAAAACATTTCGGTTTTCTGTTTTCAGCTTCTGGTTTACAGAACATTTTGAGTAGAACATATACTGTGTTTCCCCAAAAATAAGAACCTGTTTTATATTTTTTTGAACCCTGAAATAAGCGCTTGGCCTTATTGCCATGCGCTCAAAAGCCCAATTGGGCTTACTATCAAGAGATGTCTTATTTTGGTTTGTTTACTTAATTTCTCACATTTATATAGCTACCCATCTCACAACAAAGTGATTATAGGCATCTTACAACAGAAATAATCATAAAATCCAAATATAAAATAACTACAATTTTAAAAAAAACAGTCAGCAATATTATTGCTGTTATAAGACAATGAAGAGAATTGATGTTAAAAACAATGTGGCCATTTCATTAACTCGCCATTGCACTGAGATCAAGGATAGGGGGGGCAAATCTCACCTCAGAGGGGCAGACAATATTCCACAGGGTAGGTGCCACTGCAAAAAAAGGCCCATCTTCATTTGTAGACAGGAGGACCCATAGCATACCTGTTTTGCCAGACCTGACAAGACTAGATATAATCAGGTGGAGACAGTCCCTCAGATAAACTGCCATGAAGGGCTTTAAAAGTCAAGCCCAGCATTTTGAATTGGATCTGGAAGCAAACTGGCAGCCAGCGCTGTTCATAGGACAGGAGTGTTTCACACTCCTTTTTCAAAAAGCATCTGGACTTCCTTGTTTTTCCTTGAAGATATTTCAGTTCAGAACTGAAGAAATGTCTCGGATGAGAAACAAAATGTCCTCAAGGATAAATGAAGTCCAGTTGCCTTTGGGACAACCATGACTTGGATGACTGAGAATTTCCAGAGACATAGGACAGGAGTGTAACATGTGCCAATCTAGAGACACACATTGCTGCCAGTCCTACTGCATTAGGCACCAGCTGAAGCTTCTGTATACTCTTCAAGGGCAGCCCCATGTAGAGCACAATACAGTAGTCCATTCGGGAGGTGACCATGGCAAGAGTGACTGTGAGCAGAGCCTCCAGTCCAGGAACTGGTGCACAACACAAAGCACAAACACAAGGGCATTGAAGCTGTACGGATAACTACACACATGGACATTTGATGCAGATTTCCAATTTTTCAAAGCTTTGGTAGGGAGAGTCAGCTAAATATTCAAGTTACGGAAGGTTGTATGCAGAAAAATACATGGGTGACAGCACTTAATCAATGTGACTAATCTTGAAAAAGCTAAGCAGGGCTGCCTGTGGATAATACAGTATGGGAGAACACTGGGAAATCTAATAACTAGGATAGCTGGAAGAAGGTATTGATAAACTATAGCCATGCTGTTGCAAGAAAACGGCATGGAGGAGTCCATGTAATCACCAGAAGCCGAGCTCAACCCGAGGGATATTTTATGCAGGAAAAGATTTGCAGGATGAAAAGCTGTGAATTTTTCAGCCACCTCCTGCTTCTATTTCTGTAGCAACTAGAGTTAGTAAGTGACAACTTGTTGTGAAAGATTTCCCCCTTCTAATTCCTGCAAACTACAACATTGCCTAAAGCGATGGCGAACCATGACAAATGTGTCACAGGTGACATGCCAATGCCACTTTGATGACGCTCCAGACCTCTGGACCGAAAACAATGCTAAACCATTTATATAACCTGATTAAGAAAAAGGCATGAATGTGTGCATGAAATTACCACAACTTGTGAATTCCATAGAGTCAAAGGCAGGATTCTAACTGGATATTCTTTTTTTTTTAAATGGAATTCCTAATGGTAAGAATTCAGCATTATCCAGAAAATTACCCAGCTCTCCTTTGCTGGATTTATTCAAGCAGAGACAGGGTAACTTTCTGTCCAGGAACATTGGATTTCTGTCCTGAACAGAGGATTGGAGTTGATGACCTAAACATCTGCCTCTAGCATTACAGTTCTGTAAATTTGAGACAAAGACAACTTTATAGTCAGTTATGAATGGACTTGATTGTACAAGCTGGCTCTACCATGCTTCACCACGTGGTTTTCTCGGTGTTCCTGCTGGCTTATTTCATATTTATTATGTTATTTGCATCTAGCTGGTAATCCAAGAAACAAACCTTAAAGAACCCATGCTTTGCTTTTAGTTTAAGGCCTTCATCTGTTTCTAAACAAAAAATAAACAAGCCACCCATTTAAGAAGTTCACTGAGAAATAGAACTAGGTTAGAGTATGATCTGGTGATTCACTGTCAACCAAGCATAAATTGTGGTTGCTTGAATGCATCCAATTCAAGATATTGGTCCTGCAGGGCTAAGGTCCAGGTTATTTTGACAACCTTCTCCTCCAGGTAGACTCTCCCCAACCAGTTGGTTTAGCCTGGGATGGGATATTGTGGGTATCCCACCTTCTGAGTTTAGAAGAGAAGAAGCTCCAAAAAACATCTTCTCAGTGACAGCCCAACCCTTTGGGACTAAATCCATATGAACCCTATATTTGGCATCTTCAAGATAGCAATGGAACAATTCAGGCAGGCCTTTGGACTTTGAAGACTCGTTCACAGGGAGCCAGTGAGTTTTATGTTAATTTTATGTTCAATTTTCACTCTGTCAAATTCGATTGATTTTCATGATGCTTTGATATTGGATTCAGCAAGGAAAGAGTGTATATATCGCAAATAAAATGGCAAGGAAAGAGTACATATATTGCAAATAAATAAATCTTGCAGACAAATTATAGAGATAGTTTCTGATATGAAAAAAGGAAATGCACCAGAGGTTCCTTTCTTCATGTTTGAAATTGGTTGGGAAAAAACCCCTGTAAGATTGGACTTTGTAATATCCAGTAGACCAATTTTTCTCAACTTTATCCATTTGAACATGTGATGCGACATCCGGAAAAATACGGCATACTTCACTTAATCCTCTAGGGGAAAGATTGAAGGCAAACGAGGTCCAGGCAGAACATCATGGCTTCAAAATCTAAGAGACTGGTTTGGACAGAACTCAGCAGTACTTTTTCGTGCGGCTGTTGATAAAAATAAAATCGCCAACATGATCGCCAACGTCCAATGACGGATATGGCACAACAAGAAGAAGTCCATTTGAAGATATATGAACTTCAATTTCCAGAATTTCCCAGCCAGCATGGCTGGCTGGGGAATTCTAAGGAGTTGAAGTCCACACATCTTCAGTAGAAAAAGTAGACAAAGTTGAGAAACACTGCAGTAGACAAAACTCCTGATTAGGTTTTTCTTCTCCTAAAGGCTTGCTAAATCATTACACCCTTTTTCTTGTCTTTGTCTTCAGAGAGGGTATGATTATGAAGAGGTCTGGAGGACACCGAATTCCTGGCTTAAACTGTTGTGGGCAAGGAAGGCTATGCTACCGATGGTCAAAAAGGTACTTTTGTGGAAATTCTGAATTTCCTTCTAAATGCTCCCCCACCCACCCACCCCCCAGAATTAAACTGAATGGTTTAGAAGCAAAGAAAGGTAGCTTTAAAAAAAACTGTGGGTGGTAGAAGTAATTTTTGCTCTCTTAACAGCTGTCTGGTATGTTTTAAGCAGAAGAAACATTTTGAAAAGACCTGAGTGATATTACTCTCATCTAAATCAGATGCAAAACTAGTGACAGATGGAGTGGTATATATTAAATTGGACCCCCTTTGCACTCAATTTCATGAATTATCTGGCAATAACTCATAGCTCACCTTTATTCGAGCTCCAGGAGCCCATTTTTAATACTTTTCTGCTTTGTTCCTTTTCCTTTCAAATTGGGAGCACATTTTTCACCTTCAAAAACAGTAGGGATTTATAGCACAACTGTGAATACAGTTTTTTTTTTTCTTTCTTCAGAATATACTGTTCAGATGGGTAGGACAAACACAGGTTTTAATCGAATTAAGAAATAATTGCAGTACAGATAATTGCTTTATTACAAGACTAAAGGTTGGTGTACCTCTGTGCTTTGTGCAAAATTTGGGATGGAGATTCACGAATGGAATCCCGGGGATTCGGGGTTTGACAGATGTGTTCAGGCAGAGCATGAGAGTCAGATGCGTTAAAAATGCCATGTTTAGTTGATAAATTCAAAACATTTTAATTTTAAAGACTGTGTCCTCAGTCCTTATTATTGATATTATAGAAAGCCAGTTTGATGTGATGGTTAAGGCACCAGGCTAAAATAGGGGGATCCTGAGTTCGAGTCCCATAAAGCCAGACGGGTGACCTTGGGCCAGTCACTCTTTCTCAGCCCTAGAAGGAAGAAGACAATGGCAAACCACTTCCAAAAATCTTGCCAAGAAAACTTCAGGGGGTAGTCCGGGCAGTTGCCATGAATCAATGCTCACTCGAAGGCACACACACACATATACACACTCAAACACACAAAATCATTACTACTATTCCTCTTTACACACTTGGTGAATAATCAATGCATACTTTTCTTCTTAAATGAACGTTTCATTGATTAGGAATTAAGGCACCCTAAAAAGCAATTTATTAAACGTATCTTTTCTTTTATGTACACAGAGAGCATATGCACCAAGACAAATTCTTTGTATCCAAGTCCAATCACACTTGGCTAATAAAAAATTCTATTCTATTCTATTGTATTCTATTCTATTCTATTCTATTCTATTCTATTCTATTCTATTCTATTCCAATTAAATTTAAAGTGAAGGTATACACTTACAAAATATGCAACAACCTTTCTTCAGACTTACCTTCAGGTAGGAATGGCATTCTATTTACTAACAATGGTTTCTCTAGTTCATTTTCTGTTGTTATTTTAAATGCAATAAAAAAAAAATGTAAGAAAAAACCCAATGGTTTCTTTTACTGGGAACAGCCTCTTGGTCAGAAATAATCACCGTGGCTCCAACTTCAAATAAGTCCTCCAAGGCAACCACCACTTTTTAATGTTCTGAAATGTCTACGGAGCCTAAGGAAGACCTAAAGGCTTCTCTGGAAATACAGAAAAGACGAGGCTACATTTTTACACTTTGGTTTACTGGCAGGTCCGTAAAAGAGATCTCTAGAAAGATTGTTGTTGTGGCCATCATGTGGCTAGTCCCTCACTTAGGATGCTCCTTGACCTGTATAGATACTTCCCTACTTGTGCTTTAGGTCTGATCTAATATTATACAATGAACAATTGAGGGAACTAAGTACTGTATTTTTTGGAGTATAAAACGCACCAAGATTTTGAAGAGGTAAACAAGGAAAAAAAAGGGGGGGGTTGCCTTCTCCGGCCCCCAGGAGCACTCTGCAGGCCTCTCAAATCCTCTGCGTGTCCCGTTTTTGCAAAAATGGAATGTGCAGAGGGTTTGGGAGGTCTGCAGAGTGCTCCTGGGGGCTGGGGAGGGAAAAAAATGCCCCCATTTCTTTCAAAAAATGGACTCATTTTCGCAAATGGGCCATTTTTGGCCTCCCAACCCCCCCTCCTCCCCACGTCACGTTTCCCCCCCCCTCAGCCCCCAGGAGCACTCTCCAGGCCTCCCAAGCCCTCTGCAGGCCCTATTTTCGTGAAAAACGGGCCCGTTTTTGTCCTCCCAAACCCCCCATGCATCATGGTTTTGCCCTCCCCAGGAGCACTCTGCAGGCCTCCCAAACCCTCTGCAGGCCCCATTTTTGCAAAAAAGGGCCTCTTTTTGGCAAAAATAGGGCACTCAGGGCAGGGTTTCAGGAGGCCAAAAATGGCTGTATTCAGTGTATAAGACGCACCAACATTTCCACCCTTTTTTTGAGGGTGGGGGAAGTGTGTCTTATACTCCAAAAAGTATGGTATGTCTAGTCTAACAAAAAAAATATAATGCCAGATTAAGAGTGATTTTTTTAAAAAATTTGATTTATATGCCGCCCTTCTCCGGAGACTTAGGGCAGCTTACAATGCATTAAGCAATAGCCTTCATACTTTTGTATATATTTTACAAAGTCAGCTTATTGCCCCCACAAACTGGGTCCTCAATTTACCTATTTTAGAAAGGATGGAAGGCTGAGTCAACCTTGAGCCTGGCAAGATTCAAACTTACTAATTGCAGACAGCTGGAGTTAAATTACAATGCATTAGTCTGCTGAGCTATCCAGGCTCCAGGATATGATAGAAGTCTTCCAGTATTTAGGGGCTATCAGCAAAGTGAAGGTCAATCTATTCTCCAAAGTACCTGAGGGCAGGACAAGAAGTAATGGGTGGAAAATCATGGAAGAGAATATCCCATCTAGAACCAAAGAGAAATTTCTTGACAGTAAGAAGAATTAATCAGTGGAACGACTTACCTCCAGCAGTTGTGGGTGCTCCATCATTCGAGGTTTTCAAGCGAGACTGGACATCCATTTTCTGAAATAGTATAGGGTCTCCAGTTTGAGCAAGGGGTTCAATCAGAAGCCCTTCAAGGTCCCTTCCAACCCTGTCAATTATGATTATTATAGGTAATATGCTTCTTGCTTTTCCCTGCCCCAATTGGACCTCTTCTTTGGCAGATATGTCTGTATTCTTGGCAGGCCTCTTCCTCGCAGAAGGAGATTTCGGCTAGCAGAAATGACTCACCTCATTCAACCCCCTCCATTTGGCAAATGTTTTCATTAGGAGTACATTCTTAATTCATGGAGATATTATGGAAGTTGTATCTTCTGCTTGCAAAATCCAACATTCGATAAAGCATCGAAATGGCTCCTGGCAGTTTGAAAATGTGTTGCTGCCCCTTTTGAACAAAAGCAAAAAGCTATATTACAAAGCATATCGTGGTTTAGATTTTGTAGATATTCCTTTTGCCAGATGAACACATTTGGGGAGGGGGGGGCATTGCAGATGTAGCATTGTTATTATTATTGTTATTTTCTGGAAACTACCACGAAAACACCTAAAATGCTAACACTGTTCTAAAGACTGAAGGACTATGGATTTAATTTTCAATACCTTGGATCTATACGTCTATTAGGAATTGATATTTATAGATACATTTTGATTTTGTTAGTTTAATGGATTTTGATTACAAGCATTCGGTGTTTAATAGACCGGTTGGACCTGTGCAGCCTTCATGCATAGGGAGTTTTTAAAAATTGTATTACAGCAGTGGTGGGTTTCAAATTTTTTTACCACCAGTTCTGTGGGTGTGGCTTGGTGGGCGTGGTGTGGCTTGGTGGGCGTGGCTTGGTGGGCATGGCAGGGGAAGGATACTGTAAAATCTCCATTCCCACCCAACTCCAGGGGAAGGATACTGAAAAATCTCCATTCCCACCCCACTCCAGGGGAAGGATACTGTAAAATCTCCATTCCCACCCCACTTCAGGGGAAGGATACTGAAAAATCTCCATTCCCACCCCACTCCAGGGGAAGGATACTGAAAAATCTCCATTCCCACCCCACTCCAGGGGAAGGATACTGAAAAATCTCCATTCCCACCCAACTCCAGGGGAAGGATACTGAAAAATCTCCATTCCCACCCCACTCCAGGGGAAGGATACTGTAAAATCTCCATTCCCACCCCACTTCAGGGGAAGGATACTGAAAAATCTCCATTCCCACCCCACTCCAGGGGAAGGATACTGAAAAATCTCCATTCCCACCCCACTCCAGGGGAAGGATACTGAAAAATCTCCATTCCCACCCCACTTCAGGGGAAGGATACTGAAAAATCTCCATTCCCACCCAACTCCAGGGAAAGGATACTGAAAAATCTCCATTCCCACCCCACTTCAGGGGAAGGATACCGTAAAATTTCCATTCCCACCAATTCCAGGGGAAGGTTACTGCAAAATCCCCATTTCCTCCCTATCAGCTGGGACTTGGGAGGCAGAGAATAGATGGGGGCCGGGCCAGTCAGAATTTTTACTACCGGTTCTCCCAACTACTCAAAATTTCCGCTACCGGTTCTCCAGTTCTGGAGTTCCGACAGCAGTACACACGCACAAATACACACCCATGGTCACATAACTACATTTCAGGCACTATGGCTCATTTTTATAATTGGTTGTGACCACAATTTATGATTATTATTTTTTTATGATTTCTGACCTTTTCACTGCATTCCAGCAAAAAAAAAAAAAAACGCCCCTAGGAATAAATGGATTTGCTTTACAATGTATGCTTTACAACCACTGCAACATAAAATCAGGTTTGTCACATAAGTGCCTCAATTTATAACCATCACAACTTACGACAGAAATTCTAGGGTCCGTTATGGTCATATGTTGAGGACTATCTGTATTGCTAATAGTATCAGTAGTGATGTTAACATTATTAGCATTCGCTACTACTGTTAATAATGTTACTATCACTACTGATACTATTATTACAAAATAATTACAATTATTACAAAAAAGAAGAAATATATCTTACAGTACACATATTAACGGCAGCGAGGTTGATATTCCCACAAAATTGGAAATGCAGAGAGAATCCACAAGAGGTAGAAATAATTAACAAAATATTGACCTGTGCAGAAACGGACAGGTTAACAATGGAGCTCAAAGATAAAGATAAATTGGAATTCTATGTAACCTGGAATACATTTTATAAATGGCTAGAGAAAAGGAGGAATGTAGGGATAGAGTATTAGAAACAGAGTGAAGAAAGGGGGAGAAAAATAAATAAAATTAAATTAAGAAATATTAGATAGGAATAAATTGGATTTGAATAGAGACGAAGGGATTATGTATGTAATTGAAGTGAGTTTGAATGTACAAAAAGTATATATGGAATATGCATGATATTATATTGTAATATACGCGAAAGAAAAAGTGTTAGAAAAGTATGTATCAGACAAGTCGCACCAAGTCTAATGTTTTTAAACTGTATACTTAATAAAATTTATTTTAAAAAAAACATTATTAGCATTCGCCTAGATTAAAGTAACTTTACACAGGGGTGGGCTTCAAAAATTTTAGCAAGGGGTTCTCTGCCCAGTTGCTGGGTGGGCGTGGCCTAGTCGGCCTCCTGCACCACGGCAGAGGGGGGAGGCGTTTTTGCCCTCCCTGGGCTTTGGAGGCTTTCCTCGAGCCTCCGGGAGGGCGAAAACGGCCTCCCCAGTCTCTGGAGGCCGGAAACGGTCCTGACCTTCCAGTAGGCCCATTTTTCACCTGCCCTGAGCCTCTGCACGCGCCCTGCACTTACCTGCATCCAAAATGGGCCACGTGGGGACTCCTGGGAAGAGAGGGGCGGGGTGGGCGGGGCCAGCCAGGAGTGGGATTTGGGGGCTCTCTGAACTGCACAGAATCTTAGCTAGAGGTTCTCCTGAACCGCTGTGAACCTCCAGCAACCCACCCCTGACTTTACAGTGTGTAAGATGCTGTCAGAGTTCTGGGTTTGTTTTGTTTTGTTTCTTCAAGTCCCCAAGAATTCAATACCACTTTATTCTTGGTCATGATTTTCTTCCTAAGCAAACCTCCTGGGAAATAAATCTCATTAGACTCAGAGTTTGCATTCTGTGAATGGGTGGCTATATGACCACAGCAATGCCTACATTTATCTGAGCATTTCTCTCTTTTTTTAGTACCACTCTACTTTAAGCCTTTTTCTTTTCATTCTCTCTTCCTTTCCTTCTTTGAAACATGTTTTGCCTTGTAGACTCACGAAAGATACAGTACAACCTTGGCAGCCAATTTGCTACCCAATGTTCCCGGACAATTGTTCTCCTTGGAGAGCCCTCGGGTGTCCTGAAACATTTACAAAAATCTCAATTCAATTAGCGGTGTGAAGACAATGCAGGTTTTGTCCTGGACTACATGGCACCATTCAATTACTGTCACCAGTAAGCAGGCTGGATGCCCTCAGTTGCTCATTTGCATTTTATGGAACATCAAGTCTCGGCCTCTCAAAAAAGAGAGACAAAAGACTGACTTCCCAGGACAGAAAATAACAGAATCTGCTGCATGCACAGTCAGCATTCAACCAGAATAGAGTTGGAAAGGACCTTAGAGGTCTTCTAGTCCAACCCCCTGTTAAAGCAGGAGACCCTATACCAGTGATGGCTAACCTTTTTGCCAGGAGCGAGGGGGGGAGGGGGGTTCGTGCGCATGCGTGCCCACACCCATAATTCTATGCGCCCTCCCTTGCATGTGTGCGCAACCCTCCCCCCCTCCCGCTCCTGGCACGGTAGGCCCGTTTTTCTCTCTCCCCAGGCTCCAGAGCCTTTCTAAGAGCCTGGGAAGGACGAAAATGAGCTCCACCCACCCACCCCCCACCCCGAGGCCCCCCCGGAGGCTGAAAACAGCCAGTTTCCCTACTTCCGGTGGGCCCAGAAGGCCTGAAAATCAGCTGGCCAGAGCTGAGCTCGCGTGCCCACCAATATGGCTACGCATGCCATAGGTTCGCCATCAAAGCCCTATACCATTTCAGACAAGTGACTGTCCAGTGTCTTAAAAACCTCTAATGATGGAGTACCCATAACTTCTGAAGGCAAGCTCTTCCACTAGTTAATTGTTCTCACTGTTAGGAAGTTTGTCCTTAGTTCCAGGTTGCTTCTCTCCTTGATTAGTTTCCATCCATTCTTTTTTGTCTTGCCTAAAGGTGCATTGGTAAATAATTGACCCCCTCCTCTTTGTGGCAAACCTCTCAAATACTGAATACTGCTATCATGTCACCCCAGTCCTTCTTTTCTCTAGACTAGCCAAACCCAAATCCTTCAACCATTCTTCATATGTTTTCATCTCCAGGCTTTTAATCATCTTAGTTGCTCTTCTTTGCACTTTTTACAAAGTCTCAACATCTTTTTTGTAATGTGGTGACCAAAACTGGATGCAGTATTTTAGGTGTGGCCTTAGTAAAGCTTTATAAAGTGGTACTAATAAATCTCTAAGAGCCAAGGTAGCGCAGTGATTAGAGTGCAGTACTGCAGCTACTTCAGCTGACTGTTAGTTCAGCAGGTCAACAGATAAAATCTCACCAGCTCAAGGTTGACTCAGCCTTCCATCCTTCCGAGGTGGGTAAAATGAGGACCCAGATTGTTGGGGGCAATATGCTAATGCTAATGCAATATGCTAATATGCAATATGCTATATGCTAACTTTGTAAACTTTGTAAACAGCTTAGAGAGGGCTGTAAAGCACTATGAAGCGGTATAGAAGTCTAAACAATCATCATCATCATCATCATCTCATGATTTTGATTCTGTGCCTCTATTTATACAACCAAAGATTGTATTGGCCTTGTTGGCTGCTGCCACACTGCTGCTCAAGTTTAAGGGATCATCCACTAGGACTCCAAGGTCCCACTCACAGTTACTATTCTTGAGCCAGGTTTCGCCGAATCTATACTTGTACCTTTGGTCCAAGTGTCCAATTGTTCTTCCAGCACCACTGCCCCATTAAAATTAAATAGCTTTTAAAGATGAAATGAATACTATCTCAAGGCTCACAAAAGTTGTATTTATTGCTGATTGGAAACCGTCTTACATATTTTTTTGTGTGAAACATGAATTTAACCATTCATAGTTTTAGACAGACTAGATTAAAGAAAGAAGAGAGTTATGTTGAAGCCACAGAATAAGAAAACCACTTTGTCCCGAAGGTGCTTTTTCAAGAGACAACTTGCTTTGTTTTTCCTTTCTTTGTTTCCTGAAGATGTTTTGCTTTTCATCCAAGAAGCTTCTTCAGTTCTGACAAAGAAAGTCAAGTTGTCTCTTGAAAAAGCACCGTTGGGACAGCCATGACCTGGATGACTGAGAAACTCCATAGACAAGAAACCACTTTGTATATTTTTTTCTTTTCTATTTTTTTCTTTTCTTGCACTTTTAGTTTTCTCCTTCCTTCCTTCCTTCCTTCCTTCCTTCCTTCCTTCCTTCCTTCCTTCCTTCCTTCCTTTCTTTTTTCTTTTTATATTGGCATTATTTTTTACTCTTAAAAAAATATAATAAAATATAAAATATATTTTATATAAATATAAACTTTATATAAACTTATATATATAAGTAAATATATTTACTTTTAATAAAATATACCCAAGAGGAACAATTTTCATAGAATTTCAGGGCGATCGCTTGCTGCACTGTGCAATTGTGTAATCACACCAAAGTCTCACACAATCGTATACAGGTACCACCTAGTTTACATTGAATAATATAAGCTCTGGGCAATTCCACAGACATGTTATCTAATATTCTTGGCTGTGATACAGAAATGAGTTGGAACAGGCTATTCTGCAGACAGAAAGGGAGACAGCAATAAGTGGGTAAATATTAGTGGTTGGCAGATGGATGCTTCTCCCTATGTAGCAAACAGACTGAGTTTTGACGCTTTGCTATTAATGATGGCATCACTACAGCAGTTCTAAATTGCATGAAAAATTGGCACATGAGGTGATTTGGAACAAATTATGACTCTGCAGCAACAAAGTGGAGAAATATATCAATTCTGGTTCCTTGTGTGAAGAGGAACAGTTTGGATGCTCCCATGACACATGTTCTGAATTCATAAGAGTTAAGAACTTCACGTAGGGAAAGCATGTGGCCAGAGTATGCGTATGCTTCTTTCCCCTCACTAATGTGTCATTTCCTGTATCCAGAACCCAAAACTGTCAAGCAATGTGTACCATCAAAGAGGAAAAGGCAAAACAAAAAAATAACAAGGTGTTACTAGTCCTTGTGAAGTAGTCTGGAGAAAGCCCTCCACCCCCAGCCATGATTTGAGATTAGCAAAGAGTTCTTCCTCCTCCTGGAGAAAACATGCACCCATTTTGAGAACTAGTTTTGTGAAACATTCACTTCGGTATTCCGACTATGTACGTGCATACCCTGATGGTAAAAATAGTTTGAATAGGAGACTTTCTCTTCCCCATTCGTCCCACAGCACTTAGGAAGTCTACACTGAAAACAGCAAAATCTGTTCAGTCTTCTTCTACCTCATTGGTCTCTCCCTCCCACCCCCTCCTCTGTGTGTGTGTGCATGTACATGCATGTGCGCTCTCTCCCTCTCCCCCCCCACACTCTCTCTCTCGTTGCTGCACAGCCTGTTGCTTAGCAATTCACCTTTTCAAAGCTAAACTTGCAGTCTCCTTTTTATAAACTTTAATGGAATTAAGTCGGTGTGTTTTTATAAACAACTTTTACAGTAACACCTGAGTTTTAAAGTGTTGAGTCTATAATGATGGGCGGAAGCATTTCCAAACAACGTGCTCCAGAAAGTGGAGGTCAGGAATCACTAGCCAAACAAACATCGAATACTGTTTTGTTGAATCAAATCCTAGACTGAATGGTGGTTTATGTTAACAGAGCACCATGGCGAATGTGACTTTTCTGAGTCATTTCCAGCATTAAGGCTCAGACGATCCAGTGAGTCACTGAAGAGCTTAGCAACTAATTATTGCCTTGGAAAATTTCAACCTGGCTTGCATGGATATGAAAAGTGTCAGGCTGGAATATTTCGCTCCACTTGGCTAGGGTGGAAATGTCATTTCTGAATTGCAAAATTGGAGCAATAGAGAAAAGACATAGAGTTCCTTCACAAAACTCACCAATGCAGAGCAGAAAGGAACAAACAAACTTTAGTCCAATTAAAAAGTCCAGGGGGCAGAAAAAACCACCCACATTAAATTGAGATAATGACAAAGTCTATAGAGCTACAGAAGTATACGGTGGAAACACCTAATTCTCAGTTATCTAATATGTATCTATATCAACCCATAGAGTGTGGCAATAGTATTATTATTTATTCCTTTTATTATTTTCTTTACTTCCCCCTTTTATTGGTATTATGGTTCATCACACAGTCAGCCAGATATTCAGACTGGATTTAACACTTTTGTCTACCTATGAACTCCTTTCCAAGGCCCTGAGATAGGCAGGTGCCTATTATGATTTGTGATACAGTCAGACTGAATTTAGCATTTTTGTTTACCTTTTGAGTTATTATTTTCTCCGTTGACTTGCAAATACACTGAATGCTTCTCTACCAGAGGCAAATTCCTTGTATCTTTAATCAGACTTGGCCACTAAAGTATTCAGTTCAGTTCAACATTCTGACTGCCACATTGTTTGGGGGTGGGGGAAAGGTGCTGCTAAACCAGGGGTGACCAACCTTGGCAACTTTAAGACTTGTGGACTTCAATTCCCAGAATTCCCCAGCCAACATGTTGAAATTGAAATCCACAAGTCTCCAAAGATGGACACCCGTATTTCAGATTTGGAAGATCAGTTCTGGTTTGCTTTAGAAAATGTAACAAAAAGCGGTCACATTTACAAAGGTACATCCTTGTAACTGGGAATTGGATTACCCTTAGTTGAGTAAGACCCTTAGTTCAGGGATAGAAGCTGTCTCTTTTGTAAGATTGCTATCTCTTAGCACAGTGGCCCCCAAAGATTTTTTTTTTTCCTGAAGAATGCATTCATAAAAATGTCATCTCAGGTCAGGCTTCCACATCATACTGCCAGCTCAGAGTGTTATGTTGGGGCTATCCAACTTCAGAATTCCTAGCCTGTTATTTTTCTTTGCATTTGACCCATATGGTTTCTTGTACACACCTAGTTCTTGTAGCAAAGTTAGTAACAGGGGATGCAGTGAAGAGTTTCGTGGTGGATGCTAATTAGCACGTAGAAGCAATGACCAGCCCAGGGTGACTCAGCTGACTCCCACACAAAAAGGAGAACTATAGACCATGGTGCTGAATTAACTCATTCCCTGGGTTTCTCCAAGAGCCAGTTTGGTGTAATGATTAAGGTATCGGGCTAGAAACTGGGAGACAGTGAGTTCTAGTCTCTACGTTAGACCCAAAGGCAGCTGGGTGACCTTGGGCCAGTCACGGTCTCTCAAGCCCTAGGAAAAAGGCAACAGCAAACCATTTCCAAAATCTTGCCAAGAAAACTGAGGGACTTGCCCAGGCAATTGCCAGGAGTCAACGGTAACTTGAAGGCAAACAAACAAAAAAAAAGACTATACAAGGAACCATAAATTAAAGAACTAGCTAAATAATACATTAAGCCACAATCGAACATCAAAATGAATGAACCAAAATTAATGGTTTCTATATGAATGCAACTAACCAAAATTAGTAGGTTCTGTGAATGCATCTTTTAAATATTTAATTAACATATATTTGAGAGTATATCCAGGCAATTAGAAGTTTGGGGAATTATGGTCTTAACGTGACATTACGCTGCACATACAACCAAGGCAACAATATCTTGGCTTACTATGTAGTTGCTAGATTTTTTTTTTTTTTTTTTTTTTGTTAAATGAAAATCAGTAACCTAAAAGTAAGTTGAACTCTTGTGAGAATCAAGTATATAAATATAAATAAAGTCTTAAGGGTCAGGTTAGACAAAGCTGGTTTAGATGATTCATTGGTTACTTAACAACTCTAAACTGGGAGGGTTTTAACCATACTTACCGCTGTTGTTACACCTCAGTGAACTGAGTCTGGAAATTGCCTACCTGCATTCTCTTCAGAAGAGGAATAACTATAATTATGTTTTAGCTTGTCTAAAATGGATTATGTTAAAAGTAAAGCAGTTCACAGAAAACGTGATACAGAAAAAAAGTACGCAGCAGGCAAATTGTGTTGCTTTAGGAACAGTCTGGGGAAAAAGTATTGTTGGGAATGTAGCAAACATGGATGAAATGCTTTAAATGTTAATATGATTAAGTTATAAACATAATCTACTGGGGGTTTTTTTCTACTTGTATTCCTTCCCCAGGTGGTTAGTGGTAAAAGAGTCTTTCTTATTGTATATGAAGCCAGACAGTGGAGCTATTTCTTTCGTCCTCCTGGTTGATAAAGAATTCAGCATAAAGATTGGCAAGAAGGAGACAGAAACTAAATATGGGTTACGGATTGATAATCTTTCCAGGTGAGAAGTTCATATAGTACCACATGATTATCTCCCTCTGCAATGTCGAGCATTCTGATTCAACGTGTTCCAAATTGCAAGTTTTCTGCTGGTTGCTTATGGCAAATGGTGATTGTGTACAGGTGAAGAAGAGATAAAGCCGAATGTTTGTTTCCTGTCCAGGTCACTGATTTTGAAGTGCAACAGCTACAGACATGCTCTCTGGTGGTGCCAAGGAATAGAAGAATTCATTCAGAAAAATGGCAAGAACTTCCTCAAACATCACAGATTTGGTTCCTACGCAGCCATCCAGGAGAACACATTAGTCAAGTGGTAAGAGAAGACCTTCCATTGTTTAATAGCTGCTGATGGCATATGCCTGTAGGTATCTGTAGCAGTCAACTTTAGCCGCTGTTAAGAGGTGTGGAGTTCAACTTCCAGAATTCCAGTCAGCATTGTGGCTTGGGATTTCTAATGTCCACACTTGTTAAAGTTGTCAAGGTTGAGTCTAGTCTGTAGCAAGACAGTCTGTAGAAAAACAACATGTGTCATGGAGGGCATCGCACTAATGATGCAATTATGTATTTGCATCATGGTATCTGTTCCAAATGCGTTAGTCACATTGTTTGCAGGTTGATGTTATGATGCACAAGTCATACTTTATGATAAATGATAGATGGAGAGAGAGAGAGAGATGAGAGACAGACAGACACATACAGATACGCACCCACCCACCCACACAGCCTTTTGCATGCAGATGGCTTTATTGGTGATGAGTCACCTGTGGCAATTCTTCCCATAATGCAAGAAACGTTGCTAGGCTTTTGGGGAGGGCGGGGACAGGGCAGAAGTAGCAACCCTGATATCTGTGGTCAAATCTAAACCAGCAGCATTTCTGTGCTTGTATAGCAACAGTTTTCCAAGGGACAACAATTGTCCTCAGGATGCTCATGAATGTGGATGAGCCATACCTGAAGGACTTAAATCTCCATCTGATGATAAAGTCAGAGTTACAAAGTACTTCTGTTTTTTCAGACAAAAGAAAAGTTTCCTCTGCCTTTGCCCCCACTGTATGTAACCTCTTGCCCCATGAGGTGAGGTTGGCCCCTGCACTCTGACCTTCCTGAAGAGTTTGAAAACCTGAGCCTGAGCAGCATGTAATCCTGGAGGAGCCTGGTGACTTGAGGCTGCTCCCTCCGGCTTTTAACTTGGGGTGGTCTCTGAATTTAATAAATAAAATAAATAAAAAATAGCTACGAGGATTGTGTTCTGATTTATATTAGAACATTGGTTAACCATTGACCTGAGTGGTGGAGTGGCCTAGAGGTGGAGCTCTCGCCTCACAATCAGGAGGCTGCGAGTTCGATCCTAGGTAGAGGCAGATATTTCTCTCTCTGGGCACACTTAGAATATATCTGGAAAAAAACTCCGCATTGGCGACAGGAAGGGCATCCGGCCAGTAAACACTCAGCTCCATTCAGTTGCCCAGACTCCACCCCACAAGGGATTATGGGGTCATTAAAAGGAGATGATGATGATTGGTTAATCATTGACTTGTTTATCACACCCAGGGGTGGGATTCAGCCAGTTCTGACCGATTCAGGCATACCGATATCTCCAACAATCAGCTGAGAGTAAACCGGTTCGCTCCAATGATCAGATGGGCCCGCCTGCCCGCCCCTGCGCTATAACCTACCTATATTTCTTTTGTTTTAAACCCAGCTGATAGGCGCGGCAGAGCGGATTGCCACGCCTCAGCTGTTTTACTCACTCTGGATTCAGTAGAAGGTTAATTTCGATCGTAATGTGCATGTGCCGAAGCGCGCGCACCGAACCAGTTGTTACAATCAGTGAATCCCACTACTGATCACACCCCTTTAAAACCATAATAACTGCATCTGGTCTCCGTTTAGCATAGCAGCATAGGTGTAGCCATAAAACTCAAAAGTGTGCTCAAGGTCAGTGGCCCTCTTCTACTGTTGGTCTCCAGCAGGTACTGATTAAATATTATACCTCTTATACTGTTGCTTTTTAGCAATTGCTGTTTAAATATTCTACTGAGATTCAATGATCTTATCAGTGGTGGGTTCCTCCCGGTTCGGCCCAGTTCGGCCGAGCCGGTAGAGGTGATGATATGACGTCACCGAACCAGTTCTCTTTGTTCGGGAGCTGGGCCCTCCCGCTTCCCTTACCCACGTTATTCTTACCTTTTATTTGGCCCCGCCCCCATTCTATTGCTGCCTCCCGAGTCCTAGCCGATCGACTAGAAGGAAAAAAACTGTTTAAACTCTTGCCGTGGGGCTTCAAAGGGCTGCCCTACAGCTGATCAGTGTTAAAAGGCAGTGTGGTGGTAGACCGGTGCCTCCAAAAACAAATGAGTAGACCGATGCCTCCAAAAACAAATGAGTAGACCGGTGCCTCCAAAAACAAATGGGTAGACTGGTGCCTCCAAAAACAAATGAGTAGACCGGTACAGTTCTGCAAGCAGTTAAAAGCCTGGTAGACCAGTACCTCTGCTAAATCCTAAAGAATTGTCACATGACTACCAAGCCACGCCCACACAATAAGCCACGCCCACAGAACTGGTAGTAAAACGTTTTAGAACCCACCCCTGGATCGTATGTAGCTGCCCAGCCCTAATTTCCCTGAATTGTATAAATTCCTTTTTAAAACACCAAAACTGCTGGTCATTGTCATGTTTAATGACAGCAATTTCCCACAGTATTACTATCTATGGATAAAGCAATCTTTTCTTTGCCTTTGAATTTCTTTAGCGTTTATTTTCAGTGGATGAACCCAAGGTTAAAGACTGTGAAATGAGAGCGAGAGAGAAAAACCTTCCACATTTTCCACACCATGCGTGGTTTCACATATCTCCATTATGTTTGTTTTTCAACACATCTTTATAGCTGTAGGGTAAAAAAAACCCTACAGTTATTGCTAGAATCTTTTCTGCAAAAAGTCCTACACTTATTGCTTCCATCTTTCCTGACTAGGAAGATGTTCTAGTCCCCTAATCATTTTCACTTCTTTCATTTTTGAGGGGCATTTCCTCGTTTTTGGTACTGCTTCCAATAATAAAACAAAAAAAAAACCAAAAGTCCTATATATCGTTACCTTTTGCTTCCGGATTTCCAGTCCTGCCTGTTTGTGTGATGTTGTCATTTGCTTCTAGGTATGTCAATGCCAAGGGGTACTTTGAAGACATAGCAAATGCCATGGAAGCTGCCAAGGAAGAGATTTTCATCACAGATTGGTGGTTAGTATTTAACTGACATGATCAGATTCCACCCTTCCTGCTCAGCCTCCTTCTAGCCTCTCAAGGTACTTTCTAGAATATATAATTATAATGTGGCACTGTTAGGTCCTTTCACATGGAAACTTAACAGCGGGACCAGATGGTTTGGCAACATCTTAGAGGAAGAGGCAGAGAATAAGTAAGGCTTTGCTGCAAAGGTCTTTTCAGGACACTTGGCTAAGGAAACAAAGACGAACCAATGAAAACTTTTAATTTAACAGAAATCACTTTAATGTACTGATTCCTTTTCAACTTGTCTCTTTTGCATGGGGGAAAAAGAAATGAAAATCAAAAGTCTCTTATTGGCCTTTCTTGAACATTTAGCATGTACAGGTAATCCTCACTTTACAACAGTTCATTTAGTGATCAACGGCACTGAAGAAAGTGACTTATGACCATTTTTCACAGTTGCAACCTTTGTAACAGCCCCATAGTCGTGTGCTCAAAATACAGATGCTTGGCAACTGGTTCATACTTATGACCATTGCTGTGTCCACCGGCTCATGCGATCACTTTTTGCGTCCTTCTGACAAGCAAAGTCAATGGGGAAGTCAGATTCACTTGTCAACAGGGTTACTAAATTATCAACTGCAGTCATTCACTTAACAACTGAGGCAAGAAAGGTCATAAAATGAGGCAAAACTCACTTCACAAATGTCTCACTTAACAACATAAATTTTGGGCTCAGTTGTGGTCATAAGTCGAGGACTACCTGTAAATTAAGAGACCCGAGGCACAAAAAGAATAATTGGAGGGAGAGAAGGGAATAGAACAGGGATGACAAACTCAAGGCCGGCAGGGCCACCTTGGGAATATCAAAGGACCGGCCCGCGGTGCCTCTGCCACCAAAAACGGGCTGAAAATGGCCCATTTTCAGCCCCCACAGCCTCCAGCAGCACTCGGATGGCCAAAAATGGGCCGCATGGGGGCTTTCGGCCAGCAAACTTCTGCAGGAGGCCCTGGAGGGCGAAAATAAGGTGCGGGAGGCTGTGCACCCACCTTTTTGGATGGTAAAGTGTTGCAGGAGGCATCCGTCTCATCTCACCCTCGCTCCCCACTGTCCCCCCCACCCCCGCCAGCTGGTAGAAGAAAACTACAGTGCTGATCCGGCCCTCAAAGAAATACAGTTTGACACCCCTGGAATAGAAGAAGCTGTTGTTTTACAGGATTAGGAGAAGAGGTGTGAAGCAGTAGGGAATAGAGACATCTGGCCTGGCATTACTTTGCTCAACAACAAACAACCACAGTGCTTATAGACTGGATTCTCAGCTGACTGTTTAGACCCAAGCCAGGTCCCCATATAAATATGAACTTTTAAAGTCATACTTGTTGGTTTTATTCACATATAAACTAATCTTGTAATAAAAAGTCTATCTAATCTTGTAATAAAAAGTGAAGATAATGCTGAGCTGAGCTTCTGGTGACATCATGGATATGTCTCAATCAATAACAGTACAGACATGATTTTCCGTTGCTATCTTATGGGAAATTTTTGTAGCTTTCAAGCTTAATCTTTAAACCCTGGAATTTTTTTAGTGGTTTCCCATCCCAGAACTGATTAAACTTAACCCTGTTCAGCTTCCACCTTCAGACAAAGAAACGATAAACTGGACTATATTACTGAATAAATGAAAACTGCAAAACTTGTTGTATTGGCAGGTATCAAATTTGTCAAAGAGAACTGGAAAGTATTAGTGAATTTTAAAACATAGGATCGTAACTTTGAAAAACTTTAGATGACTTATTTTTCTCATCTGCGTGAATGTTGTGAGCATCAAGGACGGTTGTGGCCTATTTGTTGGGAGGTGGGAAATGTGGAGTATAAAAATATGACCCCCAAAGACCTGTGGCACTTTGAAACAAGAGGGAAGGAGGAAAACTCGTGGCACTAATCCAAAAATGTATATAATATAATTCAGATGTTTTCCTCCCTAATATCTTAATGCCAGTATTTGCTCTAGAATGGACGAAAGGTCTTTAGAGTGATTAAAGCAAGAATTAGGATTAGGCTGAGGCCTAGATGCATTGGGGTTAATGCTTGATGGTAACATAAATCTCTGCCACCATTGTTACCCTACAGCTGGTATTTAGAGCTGTTTTCTCCAGTTTGGATATAACATAGATTCTTCATAACTGACATGGAATTACCCAATCCCTGCTCAAAGCTTCCACATTAATGGTCGCCACCCGGAATGGGACAATTCGCCACAGCCAACTTGCCATGACCAACTCGCCATGGGCCAATTCACTGCAGAAGAATTCAACAATTCAATTTAAGTATTTAAAATTATTTTAATTTAACAAAGGGACATTTATTTTGTCCCTCCTTTGGCAACCTTTCTTTAATGCTTCTGTTCCAACTTTTATTTGATATTAGTGTAACTCCTGTCCTTCAGTGAGTTGGCCATGGCAAGTTGGCAATGGCGAGTTGGCTGTGGCGAGTTGGCCATGTCGTAGACCTGTTACCATCATGTCACATAGTCATGAATTTCACTCATTAATGTGTTTTTGCCTCCTCTGAAATTCTCATCAATCACTTTTTTGGATGATTTCTGTTCCTAGAGCTTTTTGAAAAGGAGAAAACTTCCCCTCTTACATATTCTCCATGCCATGTATGATTCTTACACCTCAATTACCTCAATTGCTTACTTTTTTTTATCTTTATCTTTCTTTATCTTTTATTAGATTTGTATACCGCCCTTTTCCTTTCGGACTCAGGCGGTGAACAGCCAAAATAAAAACATTTGTACACAAAAGTTAAAATAATTTTTAAAAATAATTAAATGAAATTTGGCCCATAATTTAAAACATTTCAATTAAAAATCAGTTAAAACCAACATGGAATCAGGCCACCCCGGCTAACTGGAAAAAGTAGGTTTTTAGGGCCCGACGAAAAGTCGGGAGGTCTGGGATCACTCGTATCTCTGGGGGTAGATCGTTCCAGAGGGTAGGTGCTACTACAGAGAAGGCTCTCCCCCTGGGGGTCGCCAGCCTACATTGTCTGGCCAACGGCACCCTGAGGAGGCCCTCTCTGTGGGAGCGAACCGGGCGGTGGGAGGCAATTGGTGGCAGAAGGCGGTCCCATAAGTACCCTGGCCCTAAGCCATGGAGCACTTTAAAGGTGGTCACCAACACCTTGAAGCGCACCCGGAAGTCCACCGGAAGCCAATGCAGCTCGCACAGGAGAGGTGTCACGTGGGAGCGCCCCGTCGCTCCCATAATCCCCTGCGCGGCCACATTTTGCACCAGTTGGAGCCTCCGGGTGCACCCCAAAGGGAGCCCCATGTAGAGAGTGTTACAATAGTCCACACGAGAAGTGACGAGTGCTTGAGTGACCGTGCGTAAGGAGTCCTGATCTAGAAAGGGGCGCAACTGGCGTATCAGGCGAACCTGATAGAAAGCCCCCCTGGCCACGGCCATCGTATACTCTTCTAAAGACAGCCGTGCATCCAGGAGGACGCTCAAGTTGCAGGCCCTTTCCGTGGGGGCCAGTGATTCGCCCCCAATAACCAGCGATGGCACCAGCTGGCTATACCGGGACGCCGGCATAGCTAACAAGGGCAGATGTCCTAATCTTTTCCCATAGGTAACATACTGATGCCTCCAGATCATTCTGATTCATTCTCTCCATACTAATATGGTGACCTAGGATTATATATAGAATTCCACAGATGTTAAAGGCATTACAGTATTGGCAGGTGTTGTTTTTTTGGTCCCTTTCCTAATGATCCCTAGCATAAAAATTGTCTTTTTCAATGATATTTTGCCATGAAGAATTGATTTTATTTGGATTACCTATTCTGTGTCCTTTCTTTTCCTAGTTAGTTATAGATAATTGAGACTATTACTACTACTACTACTACTACTACTACTACTACTTATTATTATTATTATTATTATTATTATTATTATTATTACTACTACTACTACTACTACTATTATTGTTTACCATGTTTCCCAAAAAATAATACCTAACCAGAAAATAAGCCCTAGCATGATTTTTCAGGATGCTTTCAATATAAGCCCTACCCAAAAAAATAAGCTCCAGTTAAGCTCGTCAGCCAGACGGATGCATTTAGTACCATATTTCCCTGGAAATAAGACCTAACCAGAAACTAAGGCCTAATGCGTCTTTTGAAGCAAAAATTAATATAAGACCCAGTCTTATTTTTAGGGAAATATGGTAGTAGTAGTAGCAGTAACAGTAGTAGTAGTATTAAATAAAGGAATGGCACCATGGCAGCTTTTCAGCTTTTTCTTTCATAGCAACACCTCAGATTATTTTGTAACCTTTAAATGAAAACAGCATGAATATGGAGGGGGAACAAATTACAGGCTGGGTGCTGGTTTGGTCTATTTGTCCAGTGGAGGACGTATTCATGTAATGTCCTTAGTATTTTGAGACTACCAGCAGTAATCACATCTGTGGAAGAATACCTACAGTATGAAGGTGGTGGCCCTTATTTTTTTAAACCTGTTAGATTGATTCCATGTGGCACATCAGTTGACTATCACAATTCCAGAGTGGCCATCCAGAGCGGGCCTTCAGATTTTCCTAATTATAATTATAATTTGAAAAATTGTAATAAAAATGCACTGTGACTGCTCATTGCTTTTACACAAAACTTAGACACCCTCCTTTACTATTTAAGAATTATGTCATTTCCCTAGCTTGCTTACACCAAGACGCCTGAGGAAATGGTTTAATTTTTCCTCAGCATACAGGCCCAGTGCCATTTCATGTGCTGCTTGTATTTGTAGGCAACCATGAGGGAGAATGTTTCCCCCCCCCTCCAGCTTTGAGAAAAAAGAATAAAACAGTGTCCATCTCCAAAGTTGTTTGTATTTTTCCTTTCAAATATTTTTTATTAAAAAAATAGAATGATAAATAAAATATGTAAGACAAATAGCCTCTAAAACCTAGGAAACAGAACAATTTCCCCACTCAGAGTGGTTATATATCCTATTGGGGGGCACAGCAACACTTGAAAAAGACTTTCAGCCTTAAGGAGGCGTTGCTGTTTTATATTGTAATAGAAAGAAATCAGAGTCCTCTTTGCTGGCGAACTCTCTCTTTTAACTGCGTGGATTGGGGCATCTGCTTGTGTTCATTCCAGAAAGTGTAGTAAAGTGGACTGAGAAAAGTTCACTAGTGTATTTTTCAGCCAAGCTTACTTCTCTTCTACTTTTTTTTTACAGGCTGAGCCCTGAAATATTTATGAAGCGGCCTGTGGTCGAAGGCAATCGCTGGAGATTGGATTGCATTTTGAGGCGGAAGGCTGTAAGTGTACAGTATTTTTCAAGCCTTACAAAGCTGCAAAAGATAATAGAATAGAGATATCTCTCATTTTTCAGGCAGGGACTCAAGGTATGGCTGCATTCATGATGGACTACCTGTATTCACTCAACACTCTTAGATAAGTGAAGTGAAAATGTAGTGCCGTGATGGCGAACCTATGGCACGCATGCCAGAGGTGGCACACAGCGCCCTCTCTGTGGGCACACGAGCCGTCGCTCCAGTTCAGGTCCGCTGCACATGTGCATGTGCCTCCCACCAGCCAACTGGTCTTCGGGTCTCTGCCATGCATGCACAGGGGCTGTGCGGAGGCGGGCACATGCGGGAGGCCACATGCACTTCCTTGGGGGCAGGGCACGTGGGGGGGCCATGCGCGCATGTGTGGGGGCATGGCACATGCGAGGGTGGGGTGCACGAGGGCATGGCACATGCGCTTTGGGGGTTTGGGCGCATGCACACGCTTTCGGCACTCAGTCCAGAAAAGGTTAGCCATCACTGATGTAATGGATAGCCTTTGCACAATAAACAAATATTGTGTCTTGGGTGAATGGTACTGCAGATAACTGAATTAATTAGTTAATTCAGTTTTTGAGCTGCCCAACATGTTGCACCATAAACTTTCATTATGGCCTATGTTAATGCAGTATTCTAGGCTGTTTGGATGATGACTCACACTAGTATGCTACATTTGTAGGAAAAGTCAGCATCAATCTGGTAATCAGTTAAAATAATTATGGCATACATAGTAAGTTCCAGATTTGTTTCTTTCTGTTCTTTTTTGCCAGTATCCAGATGGTATATCAGATGCCATAGAGGTTTTGCCTGTGTTTTCTTAGGAATATGTTGTCTACTTATGCATTTGTGTATTAGTGGAGAAAATGTGGGTTAGCTCTTTCTGTGTATGTGTGTTTATACACATACATAATCATATAAATACACAGAGGGAAATTTTTATTTATTTATTTTTTTGCTTTAATTTATATGCCACCCTTTTCCGGAGACTCAGGGCGGCTTACAATGCGTTAAGCAATAGCCTTCATACTTTTGTATATTTATACAAAGTCAGCTTATTGCCCCCACAATCTGGGCCCTCATTTCACCTACCTTTGAAAGGATGGAAGGCTGAGTCAACCTTGAGCCTGGTGAGATTTGAACTTGCAGTAATTGCAAGCAGCAGATGTTAATAACAGTGCTTAGTCCACTGTACTACAGGCTCTTGTTGTATTGTATGTTTTAGTTTATCTTTGTGTTTCATCCTAATCTGTGGTTAACATAACCATTATTTATCTAATTCAGTTGTTTAGATTTTGATGACACACTGAAGCATAATCTAACCATTTTGTTATATGAACCCAGCATTTGCCTGAATAATAACTCTTTCTTCCTTCCTTCCTTCCTTCCTTCCTTCCTTCCTTCCTTCCTTCCTTCCTTCCTTCTTTCCTTCCTTCCTTCCAGAGGTATGCCAAGCTCCTGTAAAAGTGAAGTAGTTATCTTTAGATGCATTTATACTACAGCCCCAGAGCTCATTGCTTAAACTTCATTATATTTCCTGGACTGAGTTCAGAAGTAGAGAGGAGTTTGCTTCAGTGGGCTGTTCTTTTTTAGGCCCATCTCCCTTTCCTATGACCTCCTGTCTCATTTTCATTGTTTCCTTGACCTCTGTTCCAAACCCCTGAATATTGTCAAGGATAGGAAATTCCTCCTTCCTAAACCTCTCCTTGATTGTAGGTGACAACACTGTTCAATTTTGAGCATTTTCCCATGTTCACTTTGAAGGCATCTGCACTCTAGAAACTCTCATTGCAAACTGAAGGGAATTTAGGTCTAAATGCTATCTGCATCCTGTGTGATCATCTCTTTTGGCCTGTTCCAAGGGACATCAGTGGTATGAGCAGAAACAGTATAAATTGACTTTCCAGAGAGATGATCTCAGTGTGATGTGATATATTCTATTTGTCTGTGTTCGAAATGGATACTCATTAAATTGCTAATGGTAGGCATTGATCTTCTCCAAGAATATAGGTCTAATTAGGAGAGGGCTTAACATGTGCCTTGTTATTGAGCTTGAGGTGACTGATTACTTAAATGGAAGCTTTCTGTCGTCTTTATAAAATACTTTTGCCAATGTGGACAAGGTATGCTTTGAGTTCTTGTAGGTCGGAAAGAATTATTCCTTTTGTGGCAAGGATGATCCCATCCTAGAATATCACCTTGGGATGGCAATCAAATCATTGATACACTTCTGGCAAGCATAACAATAATTTTATTGTGGCAAAAGGGAGAAAAGGTCATGTCACAATTGAAGTCTCTTGGATTGCTCTGCTTCCAGATCTCAGATTTTAAGCTGATATTTTTTTAGTCTTAATTTTGAATTTAGCTGGGTTTTTTTTTTTTAACCATGCACAGGTTGCTAAATTTCATGGTTATTTTAGATTAGGATAATGTTTACCGGCATCCAAGGAACATAGAAAGAACCGTGTTTTGGAATACTTAGTGAGCTCATCTGGAATTTTGACACCTCATCCTGGGCACACTTACAAAATGCTTGCTGCAGGAAGGCTTGCTGGTCTGTTCACAAAACATATACTGTATGACAGGTTCTGGAGAACCGGTAGCGGAAATTTTGAGTAGTTTGGAAAACCAGCAAATACCACCTCTGGCTGGCCCCAGAGTGGGGAGGGAATGGAGATTTTGCAATATCCTTCCCCCAGGGGTGGGGAGGGAATGGGAATTTTGCAGTATCCTTCCCCTGGAGTGGGGTGGGAATAGAGATTTTGCAGTATCCTTCCCCTGCCATGCCCACCAAGCCACACCATGCCCAAGCCACACCCAGAGAACCGGTAGTAAAAAAAAATTGAATTTCACCACTGAGGCAATCCTACTTACTTTGGGTCATTACCAGCATCACATTTCTTCTTAAGATCCATTTTTCTAAATGCAACTCCTGACCCACAAAAGATTGCCCACATTGCTATTGTAGCATAACCCCAACGAGTAAATAAGGGTGTAAAGCATTCGGCTAAGCTTTTAGTTGATTCTGCATGCATCAAATATGATTGGTATTTTTTTTTCTTCTGACAGCAACAAGGAGTGAAAATCTTTGTGATGATCTACAAAGAACTAGAACTCACTCTGGGTATCAACAGTGAATATACCAAAAGGACTCTAATGCGCCTGCATCCCAATATTAAGGTATTTGGTATCCATTATAACAGTTACACTGTTTATTTATCTTTAGGTATAGCTGCTCCATGTTGAGGCTGTTGACTTCTATAGAGTAAATGTTGCTCTATTCACAAAACAACTTCAAGACCAGGAAGAAATAGTGGTTTAGTGCTGTACTCAAAAGCATGTTCTATTATGTTTATGAGGATATGTCCAAAAGATGCACATAAAGTAGTTTCCATTCTGTCATTTTGGCCTTGCCAGGAGGTCAGTCCTGTTTATTCTTCTAGAGGAAATCACATACTTCGGTTCAGTTTTATTACCAGATCAAAAGAAATAGACCAGATCAAAAGAAATTCCAAGGATAAACTGTAGTGAAATATACATAAAACATGCTGTTTCCAAATAAACAGCACTATACAGAACTGTGAAAATGTAATGTTGCCAATTGTAATTAAACAGAACTAAATAATCAGCTTATCTGAGCAAAAAGATATCTAACCAGCAAAATAGAAAAGAAATTGAAAGGAAAATGTGGGTAAATATAAAATTGGGGATGCTCGAATACCATCTTGACAAAATATTGAACTGAAAATGGACACAACAACGGAGAGGGAAGGGGGAGAGGAGTAGAGGGACAGGGAGGAAGGAAAGAGGAGAAGGGAGGAAAAGAGAGAGAGAGAAGAAAGGGAAAAGGAGAGGAAGAAAGGGAGGGGAAATAAGAGTAGGAGACAGGGTTGGAAAGAGAGGAAGAGGGGAGGAGTGGGGGAAAGGAAGGGGAAGGAGAGAAAGGGAAGGAGAGGAGTAAAGAAGAAAGTTGAAAAGAATAGAGGAGGGAAGGGTAAGAGAGGAGAAGGAGAGGAATGGTTGTTGTGGAAGAAGGAAGATATGGAATGGTAGGAAGAGCAACTCTGAATGTATTTTAAAGTTTTAGGATGAAGAATGAACCAATATGGAAACCAAAAGATAATATGTGTGATAAGAATGGTTAAAGAGATCGTACATTTATATATGTTTTGTGAGAAATAAAAATAAAAAACTTTAAAAATAGACAGACTGACAGACAGATAAATCCTTCTTATCAGGGGTGAAATCCAGCAGGTTCTGGGGAACTGGTAGCAGAAATTTTGAGCAATTCGGAGAACTGGCAAATATCACTTCTGGCTGCCCGAGTGGGGTGGGAATGGAGATTTTGCAATATCCTTCCTCTGCCATGCCCACCAAGCCACGCCCACAGAACCGGTAGTAAAAAAAAAATTGGATTTCACCACTGCTTCTTATTAATGCTTATTGAATATTAGAGATAGCAAAACAGTACAGGTCAGTCCCAAAGTTGGATGTTCCTAGGTTTTTTCCCTTTGAAAACGTTTCATTTTTCATCCAAGACATTTCTACAGTTCTGAACTAAAGAAGCTTCTTGGATGAGAAGCGAAATATTTTCAAGGAAAAACCAAGAAAGCCCAGTTGCCTTTTGGAAATGCAACTTTGGGACAACCACAATCTGGATGATTGAGAATCTCCGTAGATAGTACAGGTAATGTTTGACTTACAGCCACAGTTGGAATCAATATTTCCATTGCTAAGCAAGGCCATTGCTAAATGACTCACACCCTATTTTACAACTGTTTTTTTTTTTTTTTGTGCTACGTTTATTAACGTAGCAGTCGTTAGGTGAATTGCTGCTGTTGATAAGGGAATCATGAGGTCATTAAGGGAATATTTCCTTGTTGGAAGCCAGCTAGGAAAGTAGTAGATGATCCTGGGACCCTGCAATTATCATAAATATAGGGTGGTTGCCAAGGGCTGGCTGAACACGTAACTCTGGGGATGCTGCAGTTGTCGTTAGTGCAAGAACTAGCCGTAAATCACTTTTTTCAGTGCTTCTGTAACTTCGTACAGTTGCTAAATGAATGATTGTAAGTCGAGATCTACCCGTCTTTGGCTGCATTTAGGTTGACAGAATGAACATGGTCAGACAGTTCTAGTCAGGTAAAAGGAATCTGAATGACGAGGGCATTTATCTAGAAACAGAGATAACAACTTCCAGACATAAATCAGGGACAGTAAAATACAAAATAACTCCAAGTTGCTCCCGTTTCATGTGAGCATAACTGATGAGTGTCAAGAAGGTGTTAAACCTAGCCAATGAGAAAGTCCACCTCAATTTAGGAATGATTACATAATTGTGGTAGCATGCTGCTTAAATACGATGGAGAAAAACCTGCTCAAAAAGGGAATCTTATATATTTACCCTGTTTCCCCCCAAATAAGACATCCCCTGATAATAAGCCCAATCAGGCTTTTGAGCGCATGGCAATAAGGCCAAGCGCTTATTTCAGGGTTCAAAAAAATATAAGACAGGGTCTTATTTTGGGGGAAACACGGTATTTATCCAAATGGAACTTCTGATCATCTAAGGCAGAGGTCTTCAAACTTGGCAGCTTTAAGACTTGTGGACTTGAACTCCCAGAATTCTCCAGCCAGCTGCTGGAGAATTCTGGGAGTTGAAGTCCACAAGTCTTAAAGCTGTCAAGTTTGAAGACCTCTGATCTAAGGTTTACACCATTAAAATATTCACCTATAACCCACTTGATGTTAAGGTCAGTGTTTCTTTTCCAGGTAATGAGGCATCCTGATCATGTGTCCTCTACTGTTTATTTATGGGCCCACCATGAAAAGCTGGTGATCATTGACCAGTCCGTAGCTTTTGTTGGTGGCATAGACTTGGCATATGGCAGATGGGATGACAATGAGCACCGACTGACAGATGTGGGCAGCGTAAAACGTATGACAGCGACCAAATCTGAGTCTTCAGTGGATCTTTCTGTAAGTATGATTTCTGCAGCCTGAACACAAAGGGAAAAGCACAAAATGGTGAGGTGGGACTACACAAATCAGGGAAGCTACTTCTGAGATTGGTACTACATTCAGCTTGTTCAGAGAATGTCACTATCAAAACATGTTTCTGTTAATATCAGTGTGGCAAAGCAGTTAAGGTGCTATTTTAGAAACCAGAAGATTGTGAGTTCTAATCCTGCCTTATGCATGAAAGCTGGCTGGGTGACTTTGGACCAATCACCAGGAGACTGAGTTCTAGTCCCACCTCGTCAATCTTTGCCAACCCAACTTACTTTGTAGGGAAAATAGATATATTTGCTGTCTTGAGTTATGTGTAGAAAATGATGAAGGTGAAATACAAATAAATAAAAATTAATTGAATTAAAGATCAAGACTTAAAAAGTAAAATGAAGGAATATAAAGTGAGTTTATTTGATCACAGTTAAAATAAGACACACTTGTTTGGCAATGATCTGGAAACCCTTTGGGGGCTTTTTTTTACACTAGGATTAATGTTTTATGAGTTTGCTTATAGATAAAGGATGGAATATGGGATGAAGAGATATTTATTTAACTTTATAAGGGTGAAGAATTGCTAAATTAGTTGTTATTTGTAGTCAGGAGGTTTAGAACTCATTTATTTATATATTTTTGTTTTCTTTATTCTTGTTTTTCTTTTTCCCAACGTTTTCTGTTTTTCCTTCCATTACGTTTGCTGTTTTCTGTGTTTAAATTTTATTACTTTTTAATAATTAAAATTCTATCTATCTATCTATCTATCTATCTATCTATCTATCTATCTATCTATCTAAAGTACATATATGTATTAATGTACACATTCCCAAGGTAACTTTGTCTGGATAAAATTATATTCACAAATACCTCAAATATCTGCAGGGTTGTCTTTTATAACTTTTCTGTCAGGTTCTAGAGAACTGTTGATTTAAGAAACAGCAAGGAAATTATGACTCTTAAACATCCTTTCCTGTTTTGATTTAAACTGATAAGTCACAAAAGAAAGGCAAAGGAACATGGGATGACGTCTATCGGATTTTGTTTTTGTTTTTTGTTTTCCACAGTCATTTTTGTATTTTGCTTAGCTTGTGAAAGCTTGTGCTTTTTTCTTAAAGAGATTCTAAATTTATTAATATTCCCATCCAAAATTAAATTGTGCAGTTTATCGATCTCCAAATCCTCTGAACTCAATGTTGCCTCTGTGTAAAATAAACACATACAGATCAGGTCAGTTTCCCTTCCTTTTAAATTGTGACTTTCTGAAAATCAACAAGAAATTGAGAAAGTAATTCTCCTAACTTGTTTCAGATTGACATTTAGACAACTGCTTGGGTCAGTGGAGGTGCCTAGCAATTGGTTTAAGATTTCTGGCAGGCTTACCTCCTGGGAAATCATTTTATAAAGGGCTGTATCTATCAAACAAGATATCCTGCATCCAATTTCTGGGGCCTTTTAACCTGCACTGCTAACACTTTGTTTTCCCTGCTAATAAGCCAGTTTAATGCGGATTGCAGACACCCTGTGGTGCAGTAGAAACTGAATACCTATCTACCTTCAGTTTCTATCTGAATATCTTTTCCAGGATCAGTTGGGGCGCTGCTGGTCTTATTATTGTTATTTTTTTAGAATTAGAATTCTTTATTGCCCAAGTGTGATTGGACACACAAGGAATTTGACTCCGGTGCATAAGCGCTTGGTGTACATACAAGTAACAAATGATAAATCATGACCATAACCGTAAAATACAGTCATCGTAAATCATAAGATACAACCCTCCATGATAGTCATAGGATACTAAATAAAAGCAATCAACATAAATCATAAGGCACAAGCAACAAAGTGATAGTCATAAGATGCTAAAGGAATAGGTAATAGGAAAGAATAGAATAGAATAGAATAGAACAGAACAGAACAGAACAGAACAGAACAGAACAGAACAGAACAGAACAGAACAGAATAGAATAGAATAGAATAGAATAGAATAGAATAGAATAGAATAGAATTCTTTATTGGCCAAGTGAGATTGGACACACAAGGAATTTGTCTTGGTGCATATGCTCTCAGTGTACATAAAAGAAAAGATACATTCGTCAAGAATCATAAGGTACAACACTTAATGATAGTCATAGGGAAACAGTCAATATATATCTTAAGGATATTAGCAACAAGGTTTCAGTCATAGTCATAAATGGGAGGAGATGGGTGATAGGAACGATGAGAAGATTAATAGTAATGCAGATTTAGTAACTAGTTTGACAATGTTGAGGTAATTATTTGTTTAGCAGAGTGATGGCATTCGGGGAAAAACTGTTCTTGTGTCTAGTTGTTCTGGTCTGCAGTGCTCTATAGCGTCATTTTGAGGGTAGGAGTTGAAACAGTTTATGTCCAGGATGCGAGAAGGATAATACAGCCCTACTACATGGTTTGACATCCTAGCATCAACCCTATCAACCTTAGCATACAAGTCCTCAGTCCAGACAACTTTTTTCATGTCACATTAGCTGTTACATTTCTTAGAGTACCAGCTGTTTAGCCAATGTTAGATTAAGAGTTGTGATCTCGCCAGAATTGGAGAACGCCAATTTCTTGTTTCCTTGCAGTGGTGGACACACATGCATGAAACCATCTGTCCATTCATCAGCATCACTTGATAAATCTAATGGGGTTGTGAGCTAGCTGGAGCTGTTTCAAGGTTGCAGCAAACGTTCTATAGGGGTTGCAACTGTTAGACATATTCAGACACTCTGACTTGTGGCTCACAATCCAGACTTTATCTGTGGAAGAGAACTGTAGTTTAAATAACTGCATAAGTGTTTCCTCTAATATTTGTTTTTGAAAACACGCAGTGAAAAATATGTATTGAGTATAAACCCATGGTACCCAAACTAGTTTTGCAATATCCAGGCCAAAGAATTGGCATGGATATTTACTTCTGTTTCTCTTCCAGTTCAATCTACGTATGTGCTGACTTTAAACTTGTCCATCTTTTCAAAAACAGCATATATAGTGTACTTCTTGCGGGTCTGTATTATTTTTGAATGAAAATAGGAGGGCTCTTCTTCATAACTGATTCGTTTTCCGTGGGAAGCAGCTTTGAGTCATTTAGTCCAAAAGCATCTGTGGGCAAGAAGAGCAAGTGATGATAAGTGTATCATGTTTTTAAGCAAATGACATGATTTGTACATTCATCTTAGATGTCATGATATTATTACATGATTGCATTATTTGCATTATATTATAACGTACGTCCTCATTTTAATGTCGTTATGGCTTTTACAGATGCTGCAGTTTGGTATACCCTCATTTATAGGATATGCATAAAGGCCTGTGCCGTATTCTGCATACACAGAATACGCATGTTGATTAAAATGGATTTACATACCATCAAATCAAATGTCAATTCTTAGCAACCAAGATAGATACACAAACACATACTAAAATTGAACCGCATTTGTCCTTTTTCTGCCCTAAGTCTTTAGCTGAAACTGTTCAACCTCAGGTGGAGACTCCAATAACCACACCTCTTCAAGGATGCAGTGACGATGCCCCAGAAGTTTCAAGAATGAAAGGAGTAGGGAGACCCAAGAAATTTGCCAGATTCAGCATCTACAGACAGCTCCATCGACATACTATGCATCGTGCAGATAGTGTGAGCAGTGTAGACAGTGATTCTTGTGAGTGATTTCTTTACTTATTCATTGTATTTCTGTGCCATATTTCAGGGTCAAAATCCTTCCAAGACAAGTCTCAAGAACTTTGTCAACAGGATGATGTAAAAATGAATCGATGGTTGGGTGGATGAACATTCAAATAAAATCAATTAATTAAATTTCACCATAAAATAGGGAAAACCTGGACAACATAAATGTAGGGCAGCACTTAGGTTATTATATATACCAGTGATGTTTAACCCTTTTGGTGCCGAGTGGCCAAAGTGTGCGTATGCGCGCAAGAATGCACAGATGTGTGCGCAACCCCCCAAAATGCAATGTGAGCGCCGCCCACACTTCCTCCCTCCCCCCCTGCGCCCCATTTTGGCTTCCAAGTTGATGCAGGAGACTTTCCAGGCCCAAAACAGGGCATGTGGAATGCATGTGTGCGAACCCCCCAAATGCAATGCGAGCGCCCCCACGTATGCGCCCTTCCCATGCATGCGCGGCAGAGACCCAAAGACCAGCTGGCCAGTGGGAGGCGTGCGCATATGCGCGGTGGAGCTGGGCTGGGCCAACGGCTGGCGTGCCTGCAAACCTGTGGCACACCTGCCATAGGTTCACAATCACAGATATATACTATACATCCAACTCAAGGGAGACAAAAAAAAAATCTCCTCTTCTTATCTTCACAAGGACCATATGATGAAGCTGGGATGATTGAATGGCTTCAGGTCAATGAGATTTACAATTTAGGATATTGCAATCTAGGAAATTTGGAACTATGTCTCCTCATTCCTAAGACCCAGTCCCAGATGAGAAGATTAATAGAAAAGAAAACCCTAATAATGTATTGAATAGCATTCCAATTCTGCTTGCTCTGCTTTGAGGATGCACTCTTCTTCATGATTGGCATTAATTTAAAGATTAAAAATTTGCATAACTAATTGAGGCAATTATAGTTATGTTAGTAGCAAGTTCCAAAAATCTGTTTTGTGTTTGATTGTTTGAAACAGGTAAAGGCTCGGTTCGCAGTTTGAAGACAGGGGTTGGAGAGCTTCTTGGTGAAACCAGATTCTGGCATGGAAAAGATTATTGTAACTTCGTCTTTAAAGACTGGGTCCAACTAGATAAACCCTTTGCTGGTAAGCGTCACTGCAAGTTAGAATCGTATCTGAACAGTCAGTTCAGATGAATGAATTTGTGAATATTTAGAGTTTAGAGACAATGAGTTTGGCGGAAGGCAAAAGCCTAGGTCCGTGATGACGAACCTATGGCATGCGTGCCACAGGTGGCACACGGAGCCATGTCACCTGGCACGCCAGCTCAGCCTCTCTAGGAGTCTCTGGAGGCTGGGGACAACAAAAAAATGTCACTTCCTGTCCAACTGGAAGTTGGGAAACGGGCTGTTTCCAAGGGAGTGGGGAAGACTGTTTTTGCCCTCCCCAGATGCATAGAGAGGATCTGGAGCCAGGTGAGAAAGAAAAATGGGCCTACCGGGCCATTGTGTGCCAGGAGCGGGGGGCGGGGAGGGGGGTCATGCATGCATGCGCAGGGAGGGGCGCATAGAATTATGGGTGCACGCTCGTGAACTTCCCCCGCCCCCCCTTTCCTGGCACGCAATAGCAAAAAGGTTAGCCATCACTGGCCTAGGTGATTGGGTATCTTGCTTCCCACAATAGGCAACCCGATGTTGGTAGAATAGCCAGGAATAGCTGATAGTTCTTCAGGCTCTTGACTTTTTTTTTTTTTTTGCTTCCTCTTCAGATTTTATTGATCGTTACACCATGCCAAGGATGCCATGGCACGACATTGGCTCTGTAGTCCATGGCAAAGCTGCTCGGGATGTAGCTCGGCACTTCATTCAACGCTGGAACTTCACAAAGGTGAATTTCATATAGTTTTTCAATTACCGGAACTGCTGACAGATATGTTGGGATCTTCTGAATCCCTAGTCGGTAAGATGTAATATGATGTCACAGTCATACTGCATGTTAAATCTGAACATTTGCAAGAGTGACTAATGTTTTTTTTCCTTCCTTCCTTCCTTCCTTCCTTCCTTCCTTCCTTCCTTCCTTTCTTTCCTTCCTTCCTTCCTTCCTTCCTTTTCTTTCTTTCTTTCTTTCCTTCTTTCCTTCCTTTTTTTCTTTCTTTTCTTTTGTTTGTTCTTTCTTTCCTTCCTTCCTTCCTTTTTTCTTTTTCTTTTTTTTCTTTCTTTCCTTCTTTCTTTCTTTCTTTCTTTCTTTCGTTCTTTCGTTCTTTCTTTCTTGATACAAGATCATGAAATCCAAATACAGGTCCCTTTCGTACCCTTTCTTGTTGCCAAAATCTCAGCGAACAGCTGAGGAATTGAACTATCAAGTCCCTGAGGCTGTGAATGCCAAAGTGCAGGTAAGAGTGTTCTAATATTTATGAAATGTATAACTGCTCCATAACTGTCAAGTGTTAGACATTGAATTCCTTCTGTCATCATATAAAACGACTCCAAAATTGAAATACTTCTGAACCATAGATTAATTGCCACTTTTCTTATTTCTATATCACTGATATACAGTATCTGGAGATGCTGTGGAAGAGGCCCATGGCCTTTTATTTTTCTTATCCGCTGAAAAAAAACATCTATATAAATTTTTTCATTCTTCAAAACAGAGACAAAGCTACCCCTGGGGATATTTACTCAGAAGTAAAGTCACTCAGTGTTCAGCAGCCTTCTGGAATTGCCAACAAAAGACATTTCCCAGTCGTATCGCTAAGCTAGGCTTCCATTTACCACTTCAGTTTCATTAAAGTCTCTTTTAAACAATGTGGAAGGAAAATATGTTTTTGGACTCTTAAATCATGAAGAATGGGAAGGAAAGAAAGACAAGACAGATACTCTTCTCTGGAAAAGCACTGCACATTTCTCAATTATTTGCAAGATTGAGAGTTGCAGTCCAAGATGATCTGAAAAATGTGAGATTGCGAAAGCCCGTTTCTTGTTCCACAGGAAATAAATCTTAGGAGTTGGAATGACTTGTCCAAACACAATTAGTTGGTGAGAAAAAGTTTCCAAGGAAGCGATTGTGGATGGAATTGATTGTTCTCTTGTAATGCCGTGAAACTGAAAATTATTTGTCTTCCTTGACTTTATGATCTGCTGGCCTTTGCTTTTGCGAGACAAGGTCCCTGGCTAGATAAAATTTATTTTCAACAGGGGAATCATCATCTCAAAGCAAAAAAAATAAAATAAAATGTTTAGCGAACATTTTTTAAAAATGAGAATGATTGATGGAAACTTTGCTGGAACAAAGAAAGATGTGTTTTGCTCATTGTAGTCATGGACAGTCGTAGCAATTTGAAGAGAAAGCATTCAAACTGAGCGTGACTCCTAAGGATTTCATACATGCAACCATATAGTTTTCTTGGTAACAGTACAACAAAAGTAATTTGCCACCACCATTTTCTAGATTATTTTTTTAAATTTCTCGGCCTAGGTCAGAGGTGTCAAACTCAAGGCCCATGGGCCAGATCTGGCCCACAAGGTGCTTAGATCTGGCCTGCGGGGCTGCCCTGGAAATGGCGAAGGACCGGTCCGCGGTGCGTCTGCCAGCACTGAGGGCCACGGACCGGACTCCGTTTTCGCTGGCAGAGGGCTAGCAAAACAAGCTCAAAACAAAAGGAGAAATGTTTGCCCTTTTGCATTTCAACATGCAAGAAGGGACAGGAAAGGAGAAGGGGAAAGAGGAAAGACAAAGAAAAAGAAGGAAAGATGAGAAGAGAACAAGGAAGGAAAAAGAAGGAAAGAGGGGGAGGAAGTAGAAAGGAGAAGGAAGAGGGAAGGAAGGGAGGGGGGAGGAAGGAAAGGAAGAAAGGAGATTATAATGAGAGGGAGGGAGAGTCTGAGGGAAGTCCTGCCTTAGCAATTGGCCACCAGAGGTGCCCCTGACATGAGTGACGTCAAACTCGCCCCCCCCCCGGGCCACACAAACCTCAGCCCGCGCCCGCCCCCCGAGATCAAACATCCCGGCCCTCAATGAAATCAAGTTTGACACCCCTGTTATAGACAATTCTTTCTCCTACACATCCAATGAGGCAGTACTCATAATCTTCCTTTGTCATAGATTATATTGTGAAACTCTTCTGAGGAATCTGCTTTCCTCTGGTTTAAGTCCATTAATTCATGATCTGCAAGAGTTTTAGGAGATGACCTCATTCTTTTCAGACAACAGAAAGGAAATGCTTTGTTGCGTTAACCATGGCAATAGGGGCGGCAGCTGTTTGAGGTTTTTCTACTGTTTTTCTTAGGAAAAGGACCTTCTCCTGACAGTAATACCTTCCTCCTCACCCTCCCTGTTGCCTCCTCGAATGAATCTAATGGCAGCTTGGGATTATTGTCTAATATTCCTTTAGTTTCTCCCTGTTTGGAAAACGGATAGAGGTCAGCAATAGAGTTTACCTCAATCTCAGCTGTGCCAACACCTTCAGGCAAGGCTGAAAAACAGCTGCAGTCAATCAATGAGTGAGTTCAAATCTCACTCAACGCCACTGTTTGCTTGATGATAAGCCACAAATGGGGGCTTCAGATGACATGTTAATCCAACAAAAAGTAATATTAAGACTTGTCACCAGAAGCCGATTCTTAGGAGATAGAGCTGACAGAGGCAGACCTGTGGTGGTATTCGTTTTTTTAAAACTACTGGTTCTGTGGGCGTGGCTTGATGGGTGTGGTGTGGCAGGGGAAGAATACTGTAAAATCCCCATTTCCACCCCACTCCAGGAGAAGGATACTGTAAAATCCCCATTCCCTCCCCACCCCACTAACCTGCTTTCCAGCTCTGTTGTCCTGTGCAACAAAAGAAGACCCAGCTGATCAGCTGGGACTCCGATCAGCTGGGACTCGGGACTCGCCCCTTTCTAGCAGTGACTAGATGGGGGCGGGGCCAACCAGAGGTAGTATTTACCGGTTCTCCGAACTACTCAAAATTTCCACTACCGGCTCTCCAGAAGCTGTCAGAACTGGCTGAATACCACCTCTGAGCCATATAATTGCATATAATTAGGTTTTTATGTTAAAACTAGCTGGATGCTGTGAAATGGAAACTCCTTGTATAGGATTATCTAAGACAGGGGTGTCAAACTCGCGGCCCACAGGTCAGATGCGTCACGCGCTGGCCATGCCCACCCCCGGTTTAGCGAAGGGGAGGGGAAAGTCATGATACGTCATATGACGACAACGTGACGCCATGAGTTTGACACCCCCAATCTAAGAGAAATATATTTTGAAAAAGCTGGTGTTTTCACTCCTAGGTGCTTCGCTCTGCTGCTGATTGGTCTGCTGGCATTAAGTACCATGAAGAATCGATCCATTCTGCTTACGTGTGCGTGATAGAAAACAGCAAGCACTACATCTATATAGAGGCAAGTAGTTGCCGTGTGTGGAGCTCTGGCTCAGTTCAGTGAAAGTAGCCAGTGGCTAAATTTATAGTTTTCATATAGGTTGAAATTCTTCAGAGACATAAATAGTGCTGCCTTTGCCTGTATGTGCATAAGTGGGAGTATTTTTGTGATTGGAGGCAGCTGCCTTAGAAGGCCCTTTGAGAGCTGTATGCAATGCAATTTCATTTTAATGTATGCCGATTAGTGTACATTCAAAGTAACAGTAAAGTTATTCTAAGTCTAAATTCTAAACCAGGTGGGTTGTCCCCTGGAGTTGGATGGAATCATTGGGCCTCTTCTCCATCACATATCTTATATGTTGTCTTCTGTAGGCATCAGGCTAACAGTAAAGTAAATGAAACTTTCACACCTTGATTGCCTCCATTACCGGTTCTATAGGTGTGGCTTGGTGGGCATGGTATGGCTTGGTGGGCGTGGCAGGGGAAGGATACTGTAAAATCTCCATTTCCTCCCCACTCCAGGAGAAGGTTACTGCAAAATCCCCATTTCCTCACGATCAGCTGGAACTTGGGAGGCAGAGAATAGATGGGGGCGGGTCCAATCAGCATTTTTACTACCGGTTCTACGAACAACTCAAAATTTCCGCTACCGGTTCTCCAGAACTGGTCAGAACCTGCTGAAACCCACCTTTGCTGCCTACGTTTCATGATGAGCACTTATTACTATGGTCCCTGCAATGCTAGGCTAAAGGAATAACAGAATAACTGAATTGGAAGGGACTTTGGAGGTCTTCTAATCCAAATGAAAATCACTGTGATAACAAACCATAGTTAAAGGCCACTGGGGAAATGTAGATTTAATTCTTTAAAATCCACAAAGAGCAGGAGAAGAATATTGCAGAGAGTGGTGTCTTATCTCTGGAAGACCTGCTGCCTTTTCTATGCCTCATGCAGCTCTTGAGAAGGGGCGTCTCTCAATAAACTTTCTTTCCTCCAATTGAATTGAAGAGACTTTCATCTGTCTGCTAAGTAACCTCAGCATGGCTGAGAATTTTGGAATTCATTCCAAGATGCACTCTTTGATTAAATAGTATTCCAGCCAGACCTTTCCATGACCTTGTGTGTTTCAGAAGTGTTTATTTTCAGAAATAAATGTCCCAGAATTCTCAAGCAGCCAGCCGGAATTCTAAGAGTTGTTTCCAGGGCATTTGGAGCACAGCAGGTTGGCAGTCTAATCCAGGGGTTGGCAACCTTAAACACTCAAAAGAGCCACAAAGGTCCTAACCGGAAGCCCCCTGTTCAATTTTGGAGCTGACCGGAAGTCCGGTTCCCCCACCACTCCTCCTATCGTGGCTTCCTTTTTCCTCTGTCGACCAGAAGTTCGGTTCCCCCACCATAGAGTCTCCTAGCTCGGCATTCCTTTTCCTCTATCTGTCCTAACTGAAAGCCCTATCAATTGTGGAGCTGACTGGCGACAGGAAGCCGCAGCAGAGGATGAAAGAGCTACATGTGGCTCCAGAGCCACAGATTGCCAATCCCTAGCCTAGTCTGGGTAATTAGAATGCACTGGGATTATGCTCAGCACTTTCCTGAAGCTAAGGTAGTAACTGGAAGAGAAGGTTATTAATTATAGATTCCACTTTTAGAAAAACTGATCTTCTCATCAGACTTCACAAAATAACTTTACAAATAATCCCAAAGCTCCTTCTTTAGAAATGGTTGTCTTTTCAAATATTGTACATGCAAAACTTGCAATAACACAGTTTTGTTAGCAACATAAACATTTGCAATTCCTTTCTGTTTTCCTTTCTCAAATTGTAGAACCAGTTTTTTATTAGCTGCGCCGATGACAAACTTGTGTCGAACCGAATTGGTGATGCCATTGCACGCAGAATTCTCAAAGCTTACAGGTAATCTGGCTGCAAAATATGTTTTTTTGCAACTATTTTTGCAATGGAAAAAATTTGCTGGGGAATTCTGGGAGCTGAAGTCCAGACTTCTTAAAGTTGTCAAAGATGAGAAAGCCTTCAAAGTTAGATAATCTTCAAGGATTGGCAGGTTTTATAGAGCTTGCCGGAAAGAGGGGTTTGCAATCAAAGCAGTGAATCTTAGTTTTCTTTTTTCCACTAAACAAAAAGTAAGTTTTACTGTAACTTCAAGCAATACCTTAACAGTCCTCAGCACAACGCTGATATTATTTTATAAACTTTAGATATCATCTAAAAATAATAGAAGAAAATATTTGTAGATCAGGATTGAACTGTTGGTTTTTTTGGTGTTCTGTGACCTTAGCTATTTTCTTGCAGACATTTCATTACCTGATTAGGTAACATCATCAGTGCTACGTGATGTGCTAGGCTGGTTTGCATTACCTAGTCAGGTAATGAAACAATTGAGCTCAAAATTTCCATTGCTAAGCAAGATAGTTGTTAAGTGAGCTTTCCCCGTTTTATGACCTTTCTTGCCACAGCTGTTAAGTGAATCACTGCAATTGTCAATTTAGTTTAACACAGTTAGGTGAATCTGGCTTCCCCACTGACTTTGCTTCTCAGGTCACAAAAGGGGTCACATGACCCCAGGACACTGCAACCCATCATAAATACATGCCAGTTGCCAAGCATCTGAATTTTGAACACGTGATCACAAGGATGCTGAAATGGTCATAAGTGTGAAATATGGTCATAAATCGCTTTTATGCAATTGTAACTTTTGTAGTCCTCAACTTACAACAGTTCATTTAGTGACCATTCACAGTTACAACAGCAGAGAAAAGAATGATTTATGACCATTTTTCATACATACAACCATTGTAGCATCCCCATGGCCAAGTAATCAAAAGTCAAATGCTTGGCAACTGGTTCACAATTATGACAGTTGCCATATCTCAGAGTCATGTGATCATCTTTTGTAAGCTTCTGAAAAGCAAAGTCAATGTGGAAGCCAGATTCACTTAACAGCTGCATTACTAACTTAACAATTGTGGTGATTTGCTTAACAACCTGTGGCCAGAAAGATTGTAAAATGGGACAAAACGCACTCAACAAACGTCTTGTTTAACACCAGATATTTTGGGCTCGACTGATGTTGTAAGTTGATGTCTATATGCAACCCAATTTTGCAGTCAGTTTTTACAATATTTTTTTTTAAACTATTGTGCAGGGGTGAAACTAAAATTTGTTACTACCGGTTCTGTGGGCGTGGCTTGATGGGGGGGTTAAATGTGACTGGGTAGGCGTGGCCAACTTTTCTTTTCTTTTCTTTTTACTTTTAAAAGCATTTTTTCTACAACCTCTTCAGCCGAGGAGGTTGCAGAAAAAAATGCTTTTAAAAGCCTCTGACGATCAGGCAACTCAGCTGGGATCATCAGAGGCTTTTAAAAGCATTTTTTCTACAACCTCTTTGGGCAAAGAGGTTGTAGAAAAAAAAATGCTTTTAAAAGCCTGTGACGATCCCAGCTGAGCCATGTGATCATCACAGGCTTTTTTTAAAAAAACTTTTAAAAGCATTTTTTCAGCTGAAGAGGTTATAGAAAAAATGCTTTTAAAAGTAAAAAAACAGCCTCTGATGATCGCACGGCTCAACTGGGCATACGGGGGGGGGCAGGGATTTTTGCTACCGGTTCTCCGAACCACCCGCCACCGTTGCTAACGGATCAGGCGATCCGGTCCAAACCAGGAGCATTTCACCCCTGTTATCGAGCCATGAGAACAAACAATGTACTGTTCAGAGATCACAGATCCTTTCTAGGAAGGCCTTGACTGAAACCTTTTCAGATTGCTTGAAGGATCCACAAGTCTTGTTAGCCGAAGAAATTATGCAAACAAAAAGTGCATTTACATAATTCTAAATAGAGCCTTGGGTTTCCATGGTACAGAATATAGCTAAAGAAACAGAATATGCTTCCCTGAGTATAATTGTGATTCAGGTAGTAGCGTATGCATTGCAGCAAATTGTATTCCTATCAAAACAAGTGATCAATTCTCAACCCCCGGAGCATTTTCAGAAGCTCGATTGATGATGAGATCTACAGTTCGGCCTCCAGATCGACATTTTATGCTGCAGAGCCCGCATGCTTCAACCAAATTGGATCTCCAGGATTCTGTTCAACAGCAAAACAAAATATCAAGTTTTACATTTTCTGCATTTTCCACTGTTATGCATACAAATAAGCAAAATTGTTTCTCGCAGGAGAATTGGAAAAAGATAACTTAATGTGTGTTTCGATGCTCCGAGCACCAGAGATACTATCCTTCCCGTAGGAGCCTGGAGGTGGCCTATGTCACCTTTGGTAATGCTAGCTGGGACTTCTGGGAGTTGTAGTTTGGTAACATCTGGATTGCCCCAATTTAGCCATTTCTGAGCTGTAGATTTGGATGGAATAGGACATGTAAAATGTCAAGTTTCCGAAAATATGTTTTACGAGGTACAGATCTGATGTAAGATCATACAGGTAGTCCTTGACTTACACCCATAATTGATTGGTCATTAAGCAAACTCTGCGTTCATTCAATGAACACATTAACCAAACCCATGGTAATCAATGATTTTTTTTAATTTGGCCAGGAACAGGAAGTAAATGTTAGTTTCCAGCAATATATGTCATAAATCACAGTTGTGTGACAGGGCACTACAAGCAATTGTAAATGCAGGCCACTTGCCAATCACCCAAAATGTGATCACGTGACTTTGGGGAAGGGGGCCGTCAGAAATTAAAGCCAGATCGTAACTACCGTAGCTTTGTGGAAATCTGTCGTAACTTCGAATGGTTGCTTAGCAACCAGTCATAGGTCAAGGACTACCTGCATACAGTACATGCTCAGAAATGAAATAAGCATTTTTGACAAAACCCACCTCTTAACCTTCTCACGTACAGGTAGTCCTTGACTTACAAGAGATCATTTAGTGACCGTTCAAAATTACAATGGCATTGAAAAAAGTGATTTATGACTTTATGATTTATGACATCGTGAGAACACTATAGTTCATAAAGTAGAGTGCACTACGTAATGGTGAACAAAATCTACAGCCTAAGAGTTTCAATTCTTGCTAAAAAAAAAGTTGAACTGATTGAAGATCTAAAATTGATGAGTTCCAATAACAATGAAACCAGTCATGCACTGCCTCCTGTTGGTCAGTCAGTGGTAAAACTTCCACAGGCATCTACTGTACAAAATACTTTGCCTTTGCATCTTCTGGTCTGTAAATTTTGCTCTTGCATAATTATTTAAATGATTCAGGTAGTCCTCAACTTATGACCATTAATTTAACAATGCTTCAAAGTTACAAAGACGTTGGAAAAAGTAATGACCTGTACTTGTACTTGTACCACCCCAGAGCCACATGATCGCAATTTGAGTGCTTGAGAACTACTTGCATTTATAACCAGTTGCAGTTGTAACTGCAGTCACATGCTTATTATTTGCAACCTTTTTTGCCAAAAAAAAGAAAAGAAAAAGAAAACATTGGAGAAGCTGGATTTTTAATGACGGTAGTGCTTCGCTTAATGATTGTCGTAAAATTTGTCATAAAATCAGGTCCAACCTGACTGCAATTACTTATAGTGGAAACTCCAATCCTAATTGTCATAAGTCAAGGAGTGCCTGCAATGGAAAGGTTTGATGGAGAATTCCCGCCCACTGAATAATACACCTCTCAGTCCTTGAGACAACTGAAACCTATATAATAAATATGATCAGTTTCTCCGATAAATAAATAACAAATGTTCTGTTTTTCCAGGCATGCTGTAGCTGTTTTTAATGAAGTAGGTTGCTCCTGGGTGATTAATTTGTCTAATTAATTTTGAAAAGTTTCATTAATTAACTTCACACATGTGCTCTCTATCCCGTCTCACACAAGTGATAGTCTTTAATTCCAAGCCACGCTTGAAAACCAATTTCAAGAAAAGTACATAGACAAAGTACTCTAGTCTTTAAAGAAATAAGGATGTATTTTTACTACTTATATAAACTGTGTATTTTAAGAACAATCCGTTTCAAGAAAATGCCAGCTCTTCTTTTCCCTGTTAGCTTCAGAACCTGTTAATAGAGATATCTCCTTATAGTTTTGGACCATGCCTCCTTGAGAAAGCAGTTTGTTTGGGATAGAACTTAAATGTGGTTATGATTGCATCCTTTTCTCTCTCTTATTTTGATTCCACCTCTTTTGCAATTGTTTTGCTGGAAGACCATCTTTTTATCCAGAATTATGACCTGATCCCTTTCAAGAAACATTTAAACTACAGTGGGAGTTGGTCCATAGACTATATACGTGTGATGGCGAACCTATGGCACGTGTGCCACAGGTGGCACACGTAGCCATATCAGTGGGCATGCCAGCTCAGCTCTGGCACGCATGCACTGGCCAGTTGATTTTCAGGCCTTCTGGGCCTACCAGAAGTAGGGAAACAGGCTGTTCCCTACCTCCAGAGGGCCTGGAGGGTTGGGGAAGGCCCGTTTTTCTTTCTCACCTCGCTCCAGATCCTCTCTATGCATCTGGGGAGGGTGGAAACAGCCTTCCCGACTCCCTTGGAGGCCTGAAATGGCCCGTTTCCCAACTTCCAGTTGGACAGGAAGTGACATTTTTTGTTGTCCCCAGCCTCTAGAGACTCCTAGAGAGGCAGGGCGCATAGAATTATGGGTGTGGGCACATGCGTGCACGAACCTCCCCCGCCTCCTGGCACACGATGGCAAAAAGGTTAGCCATCACTGTCATATACAGTCTGATGTTAAAGATTGCCTACTTTTGATCTGTATCACATGTTAGCAACGCTAACAACAGGGCATGGTTAAATCAGTAAAATATCAGTGTTGCCTAATATAATGTATTCATCAAACAAAGCTATACCAATCTTTGTTCAATCTTGGCTTGTTTATTTAGTAGTTTGGTGTGGTGTATGTGAAATGGGGGGGCAGACTCTGAGAAACATAGCAGAACTGTAAGGTGAAGATAATCTGTGAGAGAATTTGCTATTTTTATGTTCTACCATCTATTTTCATGTTTGTAAAAATTGGTGAACAAGTTTCATAGATCATCGTTCTTTACGTAAATGATTAAAAAATAAACCCCACCTAAACACTCCTCTGAGATCATGTATTAAAATAAATTATTAGTTCTAGTATAAACCCCCCAATATACATTTTTAAAATACATTCTTCAAATAGAAGGGAATATATATGGCTCAGGATTGAACTATGGAATCCTTGGTACACTCTGACCTTGGTGGTTTTCTTGCAGATTTATTTAATTACCCAGGTAGGTAACATCATAAGTGCTTGTGTAGGTAGTTCTCAACTTATGACTTTTTAAAACACTGGTCCGAAATTATGACAACTTTGGAAAGGGTTCTTTATGGCCTGTAAAGCAATCCCACCTATTGCAAAATATCCCACCATATTCCTGCATCACATGATCGTGATCTGTTGCACAGCCTGTTTGCACTTATGATCAGTTGCCAAGTGTTTTGCAGTCCTGTGATCACCATTTGCAATGTTCTCTGCTGACTTATTGAGAAAGTCAGTGAAAAGCTGGCAGGGAAGGTTGCAAACTGCTGCTGCCTGCCAATAGGATTCTGTCTCAAATTCTTTGAGAGCAAAAGGGCTGCCTGCCAGAAGATTTCAGCTCTGTGGGAAGCTGAAATCCTTTGGCAGGCAGCTCTTTTATCCATCTGCTTAAAAAACAGGGATTGTTTAATGAATGCAACCAGGAGTGCCAGGTTTATGGTTCTTCAGTGACACAACTTCTCATTTAATGACCTTTCACTCAACAATCACAATTCCAGCCCCAATTGCAATCATGAGCTAAGGACTCCCTGAACTGCACTGAAACACCAGTACTGTAAAATATATAATATTGTCACAAAACTAAATTTCATGTTTTGCATTTTCTTTTAGGGAAGACAAACGATACCGAGTCTACATAGTGATCCCCCTGCTGCCTGGTTTTGAAGGTGATATTTCAACAGGAGGAGGCAATGCTCTCCAGGCCATTATGCATTTTAACTACAGGTAAATTTAGAGGTCCAGCCTGGATCTTTTTTATTTTCAGCAATGCAGTAAAGCATTTTAGTAAGTCATGTAAGCAGCTCTCTGATGGATGCTTGGCCCAAAATTCAAAAAACAAATTGAAAGCAGAGATGGCTCCAGAGTTAAAAGAGCCCTTGGCATAAGGCCCTCTGCTGAAACAGTGTCCTAAGATGAAGATGTTCATCGTTGCCTACCAGTGGTGGGTTTCAAAATTTTTTACTACCAGTTCTGTGGGCGTGGCTTGGTGGGCATGGCATTGTTTGGCAGGCGTGGCTTGGTGGGCGTGGCAGGGGTAGGATACTGTCAAATCTCCATTTCCTCCCCACTCCAGGGGAAGGATACTGCAAAATCCCCATTTCCTCCTGAACAGCTGGGACTTGGGAGGCAGAGAATAGATGGGGGCGGGGCCAGTCAGCATTTTTACTACCGGTTCTCTGAACTACTCAAAATTTCTGCTACCGGTTCTCCAGAACTGGTCAGAACCTGCTGAAACCCACCTCTGTTGCCTACGTTTCATGATGAGCACTTATTACTATGGTCCCTATAATGCTAGGCTAAAGGAATAACAGAATAACTGAGTTGGAAGGGACTTTGGAGGTCTTCTAATCCAAATCCCTGCTCAAGCAGAAATCTTATACTCATGATGGCGAACCTATGGCACGCATGCCCAAAGTGGCACGCAGAGCCATGTTGCATGGCACGTGTATTGCCCATTCCTCTTCCGGATTTCTGACGCACATGTGCACACAACGATCAGCTGCCCTTTCTGCATGCAGCAGTGCCAGAAACCAGAAGACCTGGTCTTCCATTTTCCGGCATAAGCATGCGTGCCGGCCAGCTGATCGACGTGTGTGCATGTGCGGCATTAACTGGAAGACTTGCTTGTCAGTGCACATGTGTGCGCTGGAAACCAGAAGTACCTTATCCGGCACATGCATGGCTCCTGGGCAACTCCTCTTTCTGTTCACAGCCCTGATGAGTGTGCACGAGCTCCCTTTCCGGCACTTGGTGCGGCACGCACATGTGCACGCTTCCTTTTTGGCAGTCGGTGCCGAAAAGGTTCACCATCACTGCCCTATACCATTTCAGACAAACAGTTGTCCAATCTCTTCTTAAAAACCTCAGTGTTTGAGCACTCACAACTTTCATTTCACTGATTAATTGTTCTATCAGGAAATTTTTCCTTAGTTCTAGGTTGCTACTCTCCGTGATTAGTTTCCATCAATTGCTTCTTGTCCTGTCTTCAGGTGCTTTGGAAAATAGGTTGACTCCCTCTTTTTTGTGGCAGCCCTTTAGATATTGGAACACTGCTATCATGTCACCCACTAGTCCTTTTCATTAAACTAGACATACTGAATTCCAACCACTGTTCTTTATATGTTTTAGCTTCCAGTCCCCTAATCACCTTTGTTGCTCTTCTCTGCACACTTCTAGAGTCTCAACATATTTTTATATCTTGGTGACCAAAACTGGATGCAGTATTCCAAGTGTGGCCTTATCAAGACATTTCTTTTTCTACCTCCGTAATGCACCAGAAGTTTCATTATCTCTAGGTCAGTGAGCTGAAAAGAGAGACTGAGTGGTGCATTTTTTTCAGATCAATGCTCTGGAAGTCACTCAGCTTTTGAAGCATTGGCACAAATGAAAATGGGAATGGCCAATTTGGAGCCAGAGTAGGAGCAGTTGATAAAGTAATAGTGCTACATTTTCTTGTTCATATACACATACAGTACTTCGGCAACTTCTTGGAATCTTGTTGTAGTGAATAGGCAAGTTGTCTCCACACAATTGCTACAAACCAGACTCTTGGATTAGAACCAAGATGCTGGTTCTTGGACACACCCAATAAACAGGCTCTGTAGACTGAAGCACACCTGGGATTATCAAGAAGATTTTCCTCATTTTAGCCCTTTCTGCTAAAGAGAAAAATCTCCCTGTTGTTTGAAATGGGAGATAGATCATCTGGGAAAATAAGCCTGCTACTGTGATAGGAAAAGGCTTAGATAAAAATTGTTCCAGAGACTCTGATTTAAGGTTGCAATTTATCAGACTCAAGGAACATCTAGGAAAAGCAAGCAAGAGTCATTTGCTGGAGTAATCCTTTTTCTCTAAGATAGCGGCGGACATTTTAGCCAAGAATCTGTGATTAGATCTGTAGAATTTATTTCATTTTTATAATCTTTCTTCCACTTTGCTGGCTGGTAAAGCCATAGGATTTTCTACTTCTCTCATGCCTGTGTTAAAAGGAAGGTTGCCTTTAAATTTTAAATTGCAGATTGTGTTACATGATTTATATATTTAGGATTCAAATACACTGTCAAATGAATGTTTGACAGTTTCTAGATTCATAGTAGGGCCTTATCCTATTGAGTTTCCATTGGAAGCATGGAAGGAAAAGAAAGGAAGTCAAAAGAGATATCAAAGTGAACATATATCTGGTTCTCTGATTCTGGTTATATTCACGTAAAACACTTGTTAGGCAAACATCTAAAAGATGCATTTATGCAGCATGTTTAGTTTGGGTAGCATTAACCTTAAGAGAGGGTTTTTTTGTTATTTTAGCATATTAGGTTAGTTTTACTGATGGTTCAGTATATTGTATGAAGCTATAAAACAGGCTTAATGCAGTACTAAGGCTAAGCATGTTTTTGACATGATGCCAGACTAAAACTGGGCCCTCTAGCCCAGATGTCTCCAACTCCCCCAGTCCATGCACTGGCACTGGTCCGTGGCATGCTGGAAACCGGGCTGCACAAAACAAACAAAGCCCCATTTGTAGGATGCAGGCAGCACATGAAACAATGCTCCCTCCAGTCTGCAGAAAAATCTCTTTCTACAGAACACGTCCCTGGTGCCCAAAAAGTTGGGGGTTGCTGCTCTAGCCCAACCTTTAAATATTCAGAATAAGTGGAGAACATACATACACCAGAATGCTCACAAAGTATTTCTTGTAGTCAAAAGTCATACACAGGTGTTATTCTCTGCAGGTCAAAATGAGGCTGCTTATTGGGGTTCATTTGACTGAAAAGCTGGCATTTGAGCAGGAATTCAAAGAAAAGAGTCCCATTTTTGGGACTATTCCAATCAAAGGAAGTAACGAGAAGGAGTTAACAGCAGCAATATAATTGAAGCTAATTAGGTGTTGTCTTGAGTGATGCTTTCATAGAAAACTACTCAGCTATGTCCCATCCAGCTGGAGAGGAAAGGTGGCAGGGAACTCTGCATCTGGGATGGACAACAATACCATTGGAAACAACACAAACATCTCAGGGACTACAACCAGTCCAAGCTCTGAAGTGGAAATGCAGTTTAAAAGATCAGTAGTAAAAACCACTATGATCTATGAAACAATATTTTATAATCCAACAGGGTCAGTGTTGGACCTTCTCAAAGCTGAACAAAGCTCATTTTATTATGTATTTCTGCTAAAGAGTCAGCAGAGGGAGCACTGAGTTTGGGGTTGTGTCTCGCCAAGAAAATCTAGAAATATATTTTCTGGCTTTTTAATTAATCTTTCTTCTTTCTTTTTCCCATTGTGTTTTGTGGTTTTGGGTGGGGCAGTCTACACCTACTTTTAAAGTAAATTAAGTGATACATATGGGCATGTGTTCACATTCACATTTTTAATGCTTTTCAAAATGATTGAGGGAACTACCTTATGTCTCGTCTAACAAAGAGAAGAACTGGGGGTAATATGATAGCATTCTTCCAATATTTGAGGGGCTATCAAAGAAAAGAAGGGGTCAAATTATTCTTCAAAGCACCTGAGGACAGGACAAGAAGTAACAGGTGCGAAAAAAATCATTAAAGAGAGATCCAACCTAGAACTAAAGAGAAATTTCCTGACAGTGGGAACAATGACTCAGTGAAACGGGTTGCTTTCAGAAGTTGGATGTTCCATCACTAGAGCATTTCAAGAAGAGAGTGGACAGAATGATATCAGGCTCTCCTGTTTGAGCAGGGGGTTGGACTAGAAGACCTTGAAGGTCCCTTCCAAGTCCAACCCTTTTATTCTGTGTTGTACGTTCTTCTAGGTCAGTCGTTCTCAACCTGTGGGTCACGACCCCTTTGGGGGTCGAATGACCCTTTCAGAGGGGTCGCCTAAGACCATCGGAAAACACATATTGTCAATGGTTTTAGGAATAATTTTATGGTTGGGGGTCACCACAACATGAGGAACTGTATTAAAGGGTCGCGGCATTAGGAAGGTTGAGAACCACTGTTCTAGGTCTTACGTATTGGTATCATTCAGTATGGGACTTGCTTTAGTAATGCCCATTTACAATTGTGTTCAAAGGGGGATTTTTGTGTCCACCTTGTTGTCTTGAAGAACTCTTAAGGTGGAAACATGCCAGGCTTGGAACATCTGTACAGTGGTTCATATTTAGGGCGGCATGATATATTTATTTAGAACCATAAGAGGCTCCCTTATTTTCCTAGTCAAGGTACCTATTTCTCCAGGTGTCCTGTCCCCCTCATCAGAAGTCCCTTCCAACTCTGTTATTCTATTATATATTGCTGTTGACCATGGTGATGAGTTTCCATTTCTATATCTGGAAGTCCACACATTGCCTGTGCTCATATTTAGTTTTCTTTCATACAAATAATGTCAAATAGTTCTGAGACTCGGTCAGAAAGCTTTCTTCTAATAAGTTATGGAGGACAAGACTTAAGTTCACTGTATGATTCAGTGGTGGGTTTCAAAATTTTTTACTACCGGTTCTGTGGGTGTTGCTTGGTGGGTGTGGCATGGCTTGGTGGGCATGGCTTGGTGGGCATGGCAGGGGAAGGATACTGTAAAATCCCCATTCCCTCCCCACTCCAGGGGAAGGTTACTGCAAAATCCCCATTTCTTCCCAATCAGCTGGGACTTAGGAGGCAGAGAATAGATGGGGGTGGGGCCAGTCAGAATTTTTACTACCAGTTCTCCGAACTACTCAAAATTTCCACTACCAATTCTCCAGAACTAGTCAGAACCTGATGAAACCCACCTCTGATATGATTGAGAAGTCACAGGAGCTGACGTTGCATGAAAAGTAACATCTCCATCTGGTTGATCTCAACTCCTGCTATTGTGTCATAAACTCAAGTATGTAGGGGGTTTTTTGGCAAGAGAAATGGCTGGCTTTGCTTTCTTCCAGGATATCTTATTGATTTCCCAGCTCAGCCTATAGCTCCATTATTACATGATGATCTCCCATTGCTTAGCTTTTCTAGTTCGGCTGAAGGTATTGGTATTGGACAACACCATTGTTTTGTTGTTCCCTGACTTTCGAAAGGAGCTCTGTAACCTGAATTCCTGCACATTAGGCCACAGCCTTAAGGCCTCAGATTCCAGGTTGCACAGAGAAGAGCCTGAGGCTTCAAATTGCTGACTTCCTTTAAGACTTAAGAGAAAGCACAAACATTTTCTTGGCCTTCTGCAACTTAAAGTTGTTCAATGTTTTCTGGCCCTCGTGATCTTTCTTCATCTATATATGAAGAGGTCAGGGGGGGAAAGCAAAGAAAACAATGGTGTTGTTCCATACCAATATCAAAAACTACATGGTTGTGTCTATGACATTAGCAGGAGTTGAGATAATATATATAACGAGAGAACACGAGGGCCAGAAAACATTGAATAAATTTTAAGTTGCAGAAGGCCAAAAAATGTTTTTCTTTCTCTAAGATATATATTTATCTATCTATCTATATCTTTCTTTATATCTATGTATCTCTATATCTATCTATCCATCTATCCATCTATCTATCTACCTCTCTACCTACCTACCTACCTCTCTACCTACCTACCTACCCATCCATCTATCCATCTACCTACCCACCTATCTATCTATCTATCTATCTATCTATCATCTACCCATCCATCTATCCATCTACCTACCTCCCATCCACCCTCCTATCTATCTATCTATCTATCATCTACCCATCCATCCATCTACCCACCCACCCATCCATCCATCCATCCATCCATCCATCCATCCATCCATCCATCCATCTATCTATCTATCTATCTATCTATCTATCTATCTATCTACCTATCTATCTCTATAGAAAGAGAGAGGCACGTATTTGATGATTTCAGCTAAACACATTCTTGTATAAATTCATTCACATAGTGCTGTTTTGTAAATGTAATGGTGGTTTTAATTTTTCCAGGACCATGTGCAGAGGAGAAAATTCAATCTTGGGACAGCTGAAAGCTGAAAGTAAGTCCTTTGCTTGGGTCTCTGTAGGTGCCCTCACCATAGGACACCAAACCTTGATGGATCTGCCATAAAACACATAGTAGCTGGAATAATTGCAGGATTGTGTAATAGCTAAAGTAGGAGGCTTCGATTGTGTCAGGGAAATCTTCAAAGATAATGAAAACAAACTAGCAAAACAACATCTGGGTGTCTGGGAAGAAGAAAAATAGCTGCTCTCTTATGCATCCCTTTGGACGTGATTCTAAATGAGCTGCTTCTCCTGAGTTTGCTTGATGTCATTCCAGCAAACTGACTCCCTGGGCTCAGTCATAAGGATCTGGGCAGTTGAAATTTGGATTTATGCCAAAACTGCTAGGTAGTCAGATTGAGAATGTTTATTGTTTCCTTTTTTTTCTCTTTGATAGACATTAGCTGAATGATAGAATAAAAATGCACATTTTGATGCATAAATTTCAGACATTTGCACCCATGTTTTTCTTTTTTCAGATGCATTTTAATAATAATAATAACTTTATTGTCATTGTACGTATATACACAGTATACCCATACAACGAAATTCACTTAACACCCAAAGACCAGGTCCAACACACATAACAATCCCCAAACACACCCCCACTCACCACAAATTCCTCACCCCTAAACCACCCAAACATCCACACAACAGACCAAGTAATGCTGTCCAACAGCTCACTGTTGGTGGCCCTTTAGTTCATTGTTGAGTGCAATTATAGCTCTGGGATAAAAACTGTATCTTCTGCCAGAAGGCAACAGCCCAAAAAGATTGTAAGCAGGATGGGAAGAGTCTCTGAGCATATTATGCAACCTCCTCAAACAGCGAGATTTGAAGATGTTGTCCAGGGCTGGTAGCTGGAGCCCGATGATATTCTGGACAATTTTAATGATTCTCTGTAGAGCTTTTTTTAAAATGATATTTATGATATTTGTTCTTATTGGGACTGCAGTTACATAATTATAATAATATAGGATTGGTGGGGTTGAATGTTATCCAGTCTACCTCTATAGCATCTGATACAGCCAACTTGGTATTATTATAACTCAATGCATAAAATCCAGTGTTGCTGTCCTACATCAACCCCTCCAAGACTTCTTCTATCAATCTGTGCTACCTCCCATAATTCTAACAATCATTGCTAAAGATCACGCTATCTTGGAATTATAGTAATTAAGTAAGATATATCTGAAGGGTTCTAAATAGTAGCAGGTCTCCCTAGGTAATTGGCTTAACGGGCTATTACTGTCAAGAAATGTATTCTAATAATCAGCCCAGACCTACATTTCTGTAATTTAAAAAACTGTACATTTTCATTTCTTCTACTTTTTAAAGTCCTAAAGTTTTTCTGTTCTTTTTTCTTTTCTTTCATCCTCCATTTCTTAATGGGACCCTTCAGTTGGAGACCAATGGATTAATTACATTTCATTCTGTGGACTTCGAAATTATGCTGAGCTGGAAGGGAAACTCATTACTGAACTTATCTATGTCCACAGTAAGCTGCTGATTGCTGATGACAACACGGTCATTATAGGTAAGAGAGAAATTTGCTAAGTACCAGTGTTTGGGAGTTGACCGTCCCTGCCATATATCTCTGCAGATTTCAAGAGGGCCAGGGGACCAATTTGGAGTTTCAATTAGAGGGCAGTTTGAATGACTCACTCCTTTGAATCAGGCATTGAAGTGGATGATTGATTTGTTAATTCAATCTTTCTCCAGATTGAATAGGTGATGCAAACCTGAGCTTGAGTGCATCAGCCTAGAATTTAGGATTTACAGCACTTGAAATCCATGTCGGTAGATACCTCCTTCTGTTGCTACGCTAGTTCCAAATTTGTTTCTTGGTCCCAGTGAAAGTTCTGCCTAAAACCTTCATAGCTTGGGTAGGTAGGTAGGTAGGTAGGTAGGTAGATAGATAGATAGATAGATAGATAGATAGATAGATAGATAGATAGATAGATAGATGATAGATAGATGATAGATAGATAGATAGATAATTTTATTTCTATACTGCCCCTCTCCCGAAGAACTCGGGGCAGTGCACAGCCAAGTAAAAAACACAATACAAATCCCAATTAAATTTAAAAATTATTAAAATTATTACATTTACGGCCAAGAAGTCTGAATAACTTTATTATTATTGGAGTCTGAATAACTTTAAAACCTTCATAGCATGGAGTCTGAATAACTTTAAGAACATCGTTCCTACCCAGATTTGACCTGATCCATGCATTTCTTGGGTTCCCCATCCTGCCAGAGATGAGGCATGGGGGGGGCGTACTTTTTCAGTAACATCCTGTGCTCTTTGGATACCCAACAAAGATGATGAATTCCCTCCAGCTTCTGGCCTTCAAGAAGGACTGGAGAACTCTTTGGATACACTATAGCAGGGATGGCGAAACTTTTCAACTCTGAGTCCTGAACCAGAACGTGCATGCGTGCATGTGCGTGAGCCAGAGCGCCAGAAACCCAAATACCACCACGCCGGCCAGCTAGTCTTCAAGTTTCTGGCATGCACACCAGCCAGCTGGTCTTCGCGCGCACCGGAGCACCAGAAACCCAAAGATCAGCTGGCCGGCATGTGCATCCCTGTTTTTTGGCCATTTTCAGGCTGGTTTTCGGGCTGGTTTTGGCATGCAAAATGGCCCGAAAAAGGCTTGTTTTTTTTGGCCATTTTCAGGCACTCCACGAAGACCGCGCCGGAAAGTAGAAGAGCAGCTGGCAATGGCATGCATGCCCACAGAGTGGGCTCTGCGTGCCACATTTGGCATGCGTGCCATAAATTCACCATCACGGCACTATAGAATTAGATAAATGGCAAAAACCCTGGGAAAGAAACTATAAATTGACGATGTCAACAGCCTACAAAGAAAATCTCTACAAAATGTTTTATAGACGGCATTTGCCACCAGCAAGAATGGCAGAGATGTTCCAAAATATATCTCCCAGATGTTGGAAACGCAAACAGATCCCGGGTTATCATATGTGATGGACTTGCCCTATGGCAAAAAAAATAAAAATGTGGCTAGAAGAAAAGATAAAACAAATAGAACTAAATGTTCTTCTTGAGTATTCTACTGGAGAAAAATAATAAAAGAAATATTTATTTATTTATTTATTTATTTATTAGTTTAATTTATATGCCAAATTAATTAAAATTAAACTAAAATCAGATTAGTCTAATTTGATTTTACATGTGGTAACAGCAGCAAGAATTGTGTATGCACAAAACTGGAAAAATGAAAATATACCTATAGAGGAAAACGTAATAAAGAAAATACTAGAATGTGCTGAAATGGATAGATTAACATTGAAAATTAAGGATAAGGAGGAAACATAATATTTTTAAACTTGGGAATTATTCTATCAAGGATTAGAAAATAGAAGCAGAAATTAGAAATTTAGAATCGAGGATATGTAAATAAAAATGAAATAAATCTGCAATTAAATAATATTGAATCATGAGGATAAGTAAACAAGATTAATAGACTTGGACAATAATGGTTACAAATGTGATGGTTATATGATGTTTATTGATATTGATATCATTAATTATAGATAAAATTGAATAGAGCATTTAATTAAATAATGGAAAATGTTTAATAAGGATATGCGAAGAATATGATGAATAGATTTTGAGAATAGTAGTGATAGCTACTGTATATGTAAGAGTTATTATTTGTATTTAAAAGAGATTATACCCAGTCAGTACACTGCCATTGTGGATATGGAAATTTTATATATAACAAAGAAAATTGTATAATAATAAATAATATTAAAAAAAAGAGAGAAGGATTGGAGAACTCTGCAGAATGTGGGCACCATGATATTAAGGCTGTCTTATGTTCAGTAGTTAGGTTTTGTTCAGTCATTAAGTCAAGTCTGACTTTTCGCGACCCCATGGACCATAGCACACCAGGCCCCATTATCCTTCCCTTTCCCCCTGAGTTTGCCTAAATTCATGTTCATTGTGTCAATGACACCATCTAACCATCTCATCCTCTGCCGTTCCCTTCTCCTTTTGCCTTCAAACTTCCTCAACATCAGGGTCTTTTCCAATGAGTCCTCTCTTCTCATTAGATGGCCAAAGTATTTGAGCTTCAGGAGTTATGTTAAACTATTTAAATTATTGTTTTACTAGGATTTTTAAAATTGTAAACCATCTTGGGTTGTTGTTTTTTACAAGTAATTGCTTGTGTAATTAAATTTAGAGAGCAGCCTGACCAAGGTAGATACAGTACATTAGAAGCACATTAGATCAGGAAAGGGACATGAAGAAAATTAATAGCAAGCAACATATTCGGTCGTATTGCTATACGAAGAGAAAAATCCAGTAGCCATAGTTAAACGATACATTAATCCAGAACAAACAGTATTCCCGAAAGAAGATTCTTCTTGATTAAAGGCAAAAAGGATATATATATATAGAATAAAATAACAGAGTTGGAAGGGACCGAATAGGTGAAATATCTTTTTATTTACTGTATCTCTGGAGAAGAATAAATGCTTCCAACATTGAGCAAACCCTTACTTACTTAAAACTGGCCCTGCATTTCATGTGTTTCAACAGTTTTCAACTGAAATACCTTCCTGGCAGAGCTGTTGATCCTATAATGTATGGGTGCTGCTCTGCAGAAATCCTGTGGAATTACTGAAGAAATAAATCTTATTTTTGCCTGATCTGAACTGAGAATTATTTAGCCTTCTCTTGTAGGCTGGGATTTATAAAGCTGTTGGTATTTCTACACAAATACACACACACACACACACACACACACACACCCCTCTGGTTTCTTGCCTGAGCAGGGGGTTGGACTAGAAGACCTCCAAGGTCCCTTCCAACTCTGTTACTCTATTCTATTCTATTCTATTCTATTCTATTCTGAGAGAGAGAGAGAGAGAGAGAGGGAGGGAGGGAGGGAGGGAGGGAGAGATCTTCGTGAGATTCCTGTTTTAATTCAGTTCAATTTGTTTATTGATTAGTCATTCGTCCATACCAAGTCATTGTAAAAACAATAAAAAACAAAATAGGAGATATCGACAACATATTATTGCCCTGCAGTTAACCCCAATCTGTTCTATGGGGTCCACCCTCTTTTGATATAAAAACATACCCCCCCACGCCCCCAGCTATGTGCAAGTGCATTCCGTGCAAAATATGTAATAATTTATTCTTGGTGTCCGAGTATTTCTTGGATTTTAATGACCTAAGCAGGGGAAACAATATATTATGAATATGTCCTACTTTTCTTTACATTGTTTTTATAGCTTTTCAATATGGTCAAATGATTAATCAATAAACAAATGGTCTTGGGCATTACTTAATGTGGCTATGACTCTTTCTAATAAGCAGGATCTTTGATTGCCTCTCTTCAGCAATCTTCATCTTCAGACAGCTATTTACTGTCACACCCGTTCCTTTCCTTTCTTTTCTTTTTTTTTATGAAAGAGCAGTGGATAATGTCCACAAGACATTTCTATTGATTGATATGCACAGATTAGCAAGATGATCCAGCCTTCTTTTTCCCATCTGCCAGTAAAGGAAGTTTTTAAACAGGCCCTAATGGGTATCTTAGATCCATAGCTGAGACGAAAGCTAACTAAGCAAAAAAGATGTAAAATATTGCCAGTACGTCTACTACTCTGAATTAAGGAAATGTTGGCCCACAAGATGTAAGAGGTGCAGCTGAGGCTGGCAAAAGACAGAAGGGCATAGAGCAGTTCCTCCCCAACGCATTATGAGCAAACCCAGTCAGATTATGTTGACATTTGAAGCAGAAGATGTTCACCTTTCCTGCCCTGATTCATTGCAGTTAATTTGCTGCCTTTCCATGATAAAGATCCCCCTTTTTTTCCCCCAGTATGCAAAGACTAGAAAATTCCTGTAAAGGGAAAGAAAAGTGTTATCATTAGGATTTGCATACATTTTGCACTACAAAAAAAAAAAAAATCCAATGAACTATTTTTTGTCAACAAAGAAAGAAGTAACGGTTTGGTTTTGGGCTCCCCCTTAAGCAACCGGAGTTTAGATCCAGTTGAGCAACGGAGCAGTAGATTTTCTTGCAGTCTTGATACGGTTGTTTACTCAAAATTTACTTATCTGATTATAGTGCAGCTTTAGGTCCAAGCTTTTACATTCCAAGGTATCCAGAAGGATTCCATGAACTATGACAACAGTGTGACATACAGAGTTTATTTTATTTTATTTATTTATTTATTTATTCATTTGTCAACAAGTACAAGGAAACAAGTAACAGTACAGACATAGACATGGACACATGAAAAAAAAAATTTGGCACAAATAAAAGGATATAAATAGGCACAACATAGCCATAAACAGATAGAATGACTACATATAAATGGGGACAGTAGGACAGGGATGGTAGGCACGCTGGTGCGCTTATGCATGCCCCCTTAGGGACCTCTTAAGAAACATGAAAGGTCCACGGTAGACAGTTTAAGGTAAAAGGTATGGAGATTAGCGAGACTAACAACAGGATCAGGTAGAGCATTCCGGACATTTACTACTCTATTGCAGAAGTCATATTTCTTACACTCAAGATTAGAGCGAATTACATTGAGTTTGAATCGATTGATAGCCCTTAGTGTTATTGCAGTTGAAATTAAAGTACTCATTTACAGGTAGGACGTTTTGGTAAATAATCTTATGAACTAAGCATAGGTTGGAACGTAGATGGCGTAGTTAGAGGCTATCCAGACCTAAAATTTCAAGCCTGGAGGTATAAGGAATTTTATTTCGAGCAGAAGATTTGAGTACTCTTCTAGTAAAATAGTTGGAGTACAACTCCCATTAACCAGAAATGTTGGTTAGAACCAGCCAAAGTTCAGGAACAATTGAAGGCCAGAAATTTTTAATCCTTGCCCTATGGTATCTATATTGTTTAGAGATCCAGCAGAACCCAACATAACATATTCCCCATTTAATTTTTACCATCATGCTATCGTGGCCCTTTCTGCCCCAGACTCCATACTGAACCAAAATTGATACAAAGCCCAAATAATCCAAATTCAGGATTCATCAAATCCTGAATTTGAAAGTAAACACTTGTTCTAGAAAACTGCTCATAAAAACAATATTTTATTGTTTTTATTTTTGTATAAAATTTATATAGCCTTCCATCTCACCAGATCAACTATTAGTTATCAAATGAAGTAAGATCTAGCATTTTCCTATATTTATTGTATTTCAAGAGTTGTTGTTTTTTATTACTGTGGATCATAATTGATGATTGGGTAGATTATGGCAGAGTTTGAAACAGAGGATTGTTTGCATCCATTTATGATGCAAACGGGGGCATCATGAGCTACTTTAAAATAGATATTTATTTATCCCTTGCATTTGCAACTCTGTCAATGCTGTGTCTTTACAGGCTCTGCAAACATCAATGACAGAAGCATGTTGGGCAAAAGAGACAGTGAAATGGCTGTCATTGTGGAGGATACCGACATGATTGCTTCAGTGATGGATGGGGAAGACTACAAAGCAGGAAGATTTGCCCAGTCTCTTCGCCTTCAATGCTTTAGGTACCACAGCTGGCAAAACGGCTTCGAGAAAAGTCAGAGTAAAACCAATCTACAAAGGATTTACGGTCATTTGATTGCCTTAGCATCCACAGAATAGACAATCCTGTGTTTGTCTATTCGGCCAGGTCTTCTATTTCAGAGGTGTCAAACTCAAGGCCCAGGAGTTGTATCCGGCCTGTGGGGCCACCCTGGAAACTTTAAAAGACCGGCCCACGGTGCTTCTGCCAGCAAAAACAGAGCTCAGGAGGGCCACACACGGCCCTCCCGAGCTCCATTTTTGCTTGCAGAGGGTTGCAGGAGGCCATGGCAGCTGAAAACTGAGCTTGGGAGCCTGTTGTCACTGGCAGAGCGCTCAGGCCACCACAGGCGCCCCCCAACACGAATGACGTCAAGCTGGCCACGCCCATTCTCGCCACTCCCACCCCGGCCCCCTGAGGTCAAACACAGCCCTGATGCAGCCCTCAATGAAATTGAGTTTGACACCCCTGTTCTATTTAGTTCAGTGGGGTCTGTTCTAATTTGTAGGTATATGTATTAAGGTAATCCAAAAGGCAACTGGACTTTCTTGTTTATTTTTGTGTGAAAACATTTCACTTCTTATCCAAGTAGCTTCTTCAATTCTGATCCTTTGGGACAACCATGACCTGAATAATTGAGAATCTCTGTAGATAATGTATTAAAGTGGTCCTCAACTTACAACCATTTGTTTAGTGACTGTTTGAGGTTTCAACAGCACTGGAAAAAAATGACTTGCAACTAGTCCTGACACTGATGACCATTGCAGCATCCCAACTGATCAAACTGAGGTTTGGAACTCAGCATGTATTTACAATGGCTGGACAAGATCGACTGCCCTCTGTCCTGAGAAAGGGAGCTTTCTACCCATTAAACCATAACCTGGATGAATGGTTTAACCTTTCATCTTTTCATTTTACAACATCTCATCATTTATTCAGCTTCAGAGTCACTTTGTAGCAGATATAGCCTGGCTTCTCCCTATTTTGAGGGGGAGAGGTTTAATTGTCTTTATAATAATTGCCTGCCTGTTCAAAGTTCTTCCTTTGAAAAACTGTTCAGAATTAAAACTGCCACTGTCAGAGTGGGAAAGATAATTAGCAGACCTCCTTAATTTGCCCCTGCTATCTAACTGGACAGATAAGCAGCAGAGTAGCTGCCACAAAAATCCCGGCCTTTTCCACCGCCTACTGTGAATGTCAAGTCAAGAAAACCCCGGGCATTTGCAGAAGGCAGGTTGAGAAAGCAAACTAGGAAAGGTGGATTGCAACACAAACACCACTTCATTTGTGTTGTATGAGCTACGACAGGAGCCACTTTGGTTAGTGGTTCATATAGCAGGCTAGAAACCAGGAGACTGGGTTCTAGTCCTCCATTAGGCATGAAAGCTGGCTGGGTGACTTTGGGCCCATCGCCAGGAGACTGTGAGTTCTAGTCCCTCCTTAGACATGAAAGCTGGCTGGGTGACTTTGGGCCCGTCACCAGGAGACTGTGAGTTCTAGTCCCTCCTTAGACATGAAAGCTGGCTGGGTGACTTTGGGCCCGTCACCAGGAGACTGTGAGTTCTAGTCCCTCCTTAGACATGAAAGCTAGCTGGTGTACTTGAGCCAGTCACTTCCTCTCAGCCCAACCCATCTCACAAAGTGGTTGTTGTGGGGAAAATAGGAGGAGGAAAGAGTATTATGTATATTTATGGAGATTCTGAATCATCCAGGTCCAGAAGCCTCTTGGGTGAGAAGTGAAATGTTTTCAAGGAAAAAGCCACAAAATTCCAGTTGCCTTTTTAAAAGCACCTTTGGGAATATTATGTACGTATGTTTGTAACCTTTATAAAAATAATAAAGGCAGGATTTTTTTAAAAATTAAATACACAAATAAGCAAGAGATGGAGTTTAGATCATCATGCACATTTTGCCCCTCGAGGAAGATATAGACAAGATGTTGAAACCTGCGAAGAAGCTTTAAAACAAAACAGCCAAACCTTGGGTTGATAATGACTATCATTCTTTGTTTGGCTTCTGTTGGAGCAATGTTCTTGTATTTTATTAGTACCCTGTGGGGTTGTATTTATCTTCCTGTTTTCACAGTGGTTATCGTTGACCTCACCTACGAGTTTAATTGTGCGTACTTTCCTTTCTTTTTATTATTTTTTTCCTTTTTTTCTTCTCCCATTCTTCAGGGTTGTTCTTGGCAGCTCAATAGATCTGAATGATATCCAGGATCCCATAAGTGACAAATTCTTTAAAGAAGTGTGGGTTTCAACAGCAGCACGTAACGCCACTATTTTTGGGAAGGTGAAGTATGGGCTTCTGTTTCACACTTATTGTTACTGAAAGGCATGAGTATTGTACAACTTGCCTTCAGAAGTTGTGGGTGCTCTGTCACTGGGAGCTTTTAAGGAGAGACTGGACAGACATTCATCTGGAATGGTATGGTATGGGGCAGGAGTGCTATTCAGCAGGTTCTGACAAGTTCTGGACAACCGGTAGTGGAAATTTTGAGCAGTTCGGAGAACTGGCTTAGAAAATGAATTTTAACGGGGTGTTCGTAGTTTTTAATATAGGGCCATATTTTAATATATTTTAAATTGTTTTTAAATTTTATGGGTTTATGTTTGTTTTAATATGGCTGTACACCGCCCTGAGTCCTTCGGGAGAAGGGCGGTATAAAAATTTAAATAGATAGATAGATAGATAGATAGATAGATAGATAGATAGATAGATAGATAGATAGATACCACCTCTGGCTTGCCCCAGAGTGGGGTGGGAATGGAGATTTTGCAGTATCCTTCCCCTGGAGTGGGGTGGGAATGGAGATTTTGCAGTATCCTTCCCCTGGAGTGGGGTGGGAATGGAGATTTTGCAGTATCCTTCCCGTGGAGTGCGGTGGGTATGGAGATTTTGCAGTATCCTTCCCCTGGAGTGGGGTGGGAATGGAGATTTTGCAGTATCCTTACCCTAGAGTGTGGTGGGTATGGAGATTTTGCAGTATCCTTCCCCTGGAGTGGGATGGGAATGGAGATTTTGCAGTATCCTTCGCCTGCCACGCCCACAGAACCGGTAGTAAAAAGAATTCCACCACTGGTAGGGGGTCTCCTGCTTAAGCAGGAGGTTGGACTAGAAGACCTCCAACTCTGTTATTCTGAATAGGGCTGTCCAATTCTTAGAAGTCTCCCAACCTTGCTTTAATAAATCCCTGACCAGTGCTATATTTATGCTCCTGCACAACACACACCAACCTTTGGAATCAAATCCAAAAGCATTTCACATCCATATTAGAAATTTTAGGGATCAGAGATGTGGCATTGCTAGGAATGCCCACACAACAACACTTGAAGGTGACCCAAGAACTTTAGAACTAAACATAACTTTAAAAAGATCAACAGACTGAAAGTTTGTAAGATCAACCACATTGCTAAAGGTTTGTGTTCTCATGAGGTTTTAGGCAAGAATGTATACGATTTTGGTGTTCTTATGTGACATGCCTCGGTTATGAAAGCCTTGACATTTGTGAACTTCGGCATTCTGCGAGATTTTTGGCTGTTTTAAAAATATTCTTGCTTACTTTTTTACAACCCAACACCTGTCCGAAAGGTGCTTTTTCAAAGGCAACTGGACTTCCTTTGTTTTTCCTTGAAGATGTTTCACTTCTCATCAGAACTGAAGAAGCTTCTTGGAGGAGAAGCAAAATGTCCTCAAGGTAAAACCAGAAAGTCCAGTTGCTTCTTGAAAAAGCACCTTTGGGACAACCATGACTTGGATGACTGAGAATCTCCACAGACAAACCCAACACCTGAAAACCTGCCTACTTTTATCCTAGGTGTATGGTTAATGATTGGCTTATATCTGTAGCATGATCTCAAAACCCTTGACCAGGATAACAATCCTTAAGCCATAGATCAGTGATGGCTAACCTTTTTGCCATCGCGTGCCAGGAGAGGGGGGGGCGGGGGAGGTTTGCACGTGCGTGTGCCCACACCCATAATTCTATGCAGCCTGCCCTGCATGCGCAACCCCCCCTCCCCCCCGCTCCTGGCATGCAATAGCTCGGTAGACCTGTTTTTCTTTCTCACCTGGCTCCAGATCCTCTCTATGCATCTGGGGAGAGCGAAAACAGCCTTCCCCACCCCCTTGGAGGCCTAAAAGGGCCCATTTCCCAACTTCCAGTGAAACAGGAAGTGACTTTTTTGCTGTCCTCAGCCTCCAGAGCCTCTCTGGAGGCTGGGGACAGCAAAAAATGTAAGCGTGCCATAGGTTCACCATCACGGCCATAGATCCAAAGAATCTCTGTCTCACCTATATACAGGTAGTCCTTGACTGACAACCATTTGTTTAGTGATCACTCAAAATTACAACAGCACCGAAAAAAAGTGACTTATGACTGGTTTTCACACTTACAACCACTGCAGCATCCCTATGGTCATGTGATCAAAATTCAGACACTTAACATGTATTTATCATAGTTGCACTGTCCTGGGGTCACATGATCTCCATTCATGACTTTTCCAGCTGGCTTCCGACAAGCAAAGTCAATGGGGGAAACCAGATTCGCTTAACGGCTGCATGATTCACTTACCAATTGCAGTGATTAGCTTAACAGCTGTGTCATAACATAAGGCACTATTCACTTAACAACTTGCCTTGCTTAGCAACAGAAATGTTGGGCTCAATTGTGGTCGTAAGTCGAGGACTACCTGTATATTTATAGTTGACAGCTTTGCTTTCAAGTGCTTCTGAAAAACCAGTGATAATTTTCTTCTTAAGTGAAAGAGGGCTGAAACGGTTTAAGGTCCTAACATCAACCAGAATGTAAATATAAACATATTTACATGACTTTGATTCCAAAAAATCTTGGGGGACAAAAATCAAGTGTCTTGGAGATTCTGAAAATCCTTTGTTAAAGTTCTAAAATTCAATGAGCACAGAGGTAACATGACTAAACAGTTGGGCAAGTTTCTAGTATAGACATGTTCTTGGAGAGAGATCTGTTCTCACATTTTTTTCTTCACTCTTCCTCTTCTCAATTAGGTTTTCCGATGTCTTCCTAGCGATGAAGTCAATAACTTAACTCACCTGCGGGATTTCATCAATAAACCAAAACTTGCATGCGAGAATCCCACTAAAGCAACTGAAGAATTGAAGAAAATCCGTGGATTTCTTGTCCAGTTCCCCTTTCGCTTTCTGGATGAAGAGAATTTGCTTCCCTCTGTCGGAACAAAAGAATCCATGGTGCCCATGGAAACGTGGACTTAAAGAGAAGTCAGCTTGAATTTTTGTTTCTGAGTAAACAAGACGCAGATCTGGTTTGGCTTCTGTTTTCACAAGAACCTGTTGTCCTAAGAAGGAAAAGCTGCACCAATCCAAAAGTGCCTTTTGGTGGTAGGGTTTTAGAGAAAATCACAATCGACTAGAGGCAGGGTTGGAAATAGCAGATCATTGATAAATTATGTTCTCAGTGATAGCAGGGCCATCCAAGCAACCTGAAAAGAGGGAAGAGGGTAATGGAAGATACTTTCTCTAAAAGTCTACAATCATACGTCAAGACACTTTTCATATTCCATGCATGCTCACCCTACATGTTTGATTATCTCAAACAAAATCTACAAAGTCTTCGTTATGAGTAACTCAGATATTTGCTTATACTAGCCATCTTTTATTCTGGACAAAAATTGGGAAAACCTTGTAACTAAGGTTACTGCTTGTAGAAATTACCTTTCCAAGCAAAGTGACCTGCATCTACGGTGTCTACTTTAGAAGAAATCCACGTGTAACAGTGACAATGCCTTCACTCTTTTGTGGGCTCTTAGTGTTGTTTATGTCTTTGGAACTATGGAACTTGTTAAGATAGAGTATTCCTTTATAATTCCTTTTTTTAAATTCTGCGCATAGGATAGCAACTACTGAGAAACACTGCACGACGCCCCTTTGGGCTTAACTGTGATCTTTCTGGAGTAAGTTATAGAGGTTTTGCATAGATGATTTTTTTTTTTAGTGCTGCATTTAGCAGGAGAAATAATTCGTCCTGCATGTGTCATGTTGCAACAGTATGTGTTGAAGATTTCTCAAGCAGTACTGGTAAGCCGACCGATTTGTTTTGTGTCCTTAATGGCCGAAAAAAGTGTATTTATGTAATGATTTAGCAAAAATCTCTTTATTCTCTTCAAGAGGGACCAATTAGTTCTTCCCTTCCTGTTCAGAAACACATGGCCAAAGAATTCCTTCTTGTATGCCTACAGTTCAGTGTTCCAATATTTGAGGGGCTGCCACAAAGACAAGGGGGTCAACCTATTTTCCTAAGCACCAGAAGGCAAGACAAGAAACAATGGAGAGAAACTAATCAAGGAGAGAAGCAACCTAGACTTAAGGAGAAATTTCCTGACAGTGAGAACAATTAACCAGTGGAACGGCTTGCCTTCAGAGGTTGTGGTGTTCCATCATTGGAGGCTTTTAAAAGGAGACAACCTCTTGTCTGGAACGGTATGGGGTCTCCTGCTTGAGCAGCAGGAGCAGCAAACAATCTATGAAATACTATGTTAGAGGGTACTCAACATTTTTCAAGGACTGCGACGGTGGGTCAAGTTTTATTATTTTTTTCACAGATGCAAGAGTCTTACATTACAATGTAGGTGTGTTTCCTGTCCGCACACAGTAGGGAATCCATGCCACTAATTTGGCAGTTGTGATTGGAAGGACTGTGAGACCTGCAAAAGAAGAAGGGTAGGAATCATATATGTTGTTTCATTATAGGTTGTTCAGCCCTGTGCTTATGAGATTCTTCCCACCATCACCCCACAATAGATGGATGTAGAGAAAAGAAACATTCTACTGGACTCTAAATTCTAGACTTTGAACTATTCAATCCCTGGCATTTCAAGGTCAATGGGATTAAGGTCTTTACCAGAAATCCCAATGCAGTTTTCTCAAATCCAAATCGTCCTTCTGTGTTGGGCTCTGATTCCCCTCATCTCCAACCAGCATGACCAATCAAAATAAACAAAACCAAGCTAAATGAGATATAAATTATTGTCCTGTTTCCAAGTTCCTGTTTCTTAGAAAGTACATGAGAACATATCTTGTATTAAAAAGATAGCAGTGTTTAAGTAAGGAGAGTGGTTTAGAAATAGGAAACATGAATAAATAAATAAAAAGTAAACAAATTAGGCCTGCTTATCAGAATTTGAGGTAGGCAGGAAAACCGTAGTAAAACTTCATCCACTTTCTCCAGATCCTAACTTGCAAAAAGTTGTCTGAAGCCTTACACTGTGATATAAGAGCAAGACCACACAGTTGTACTGTATATCCTGACTAATTTGGGACCATACATTAACTTCTGGCATTATCTTCCTATGGGTTATGGATAGTCCTCAGTTAACAATCACTCGCTCAGCAACCCCTTGAAGTTATGACAAATGCTGAACAAGTGATGCTTACAACTGGACCTTGAAGTTCAAGCCATCGCAACACTCTAGCAGTGACATGATTGCCATCTGGGCACTTGGCAGTCATCTTGCACTTTTCAATGGTTGCAACATCCTACAATCCTATGATCACCATTTGCAAACTTCCCTGCGAGCAATCTCAGTGGGGAAACTGGCAGGGAGGATTTTAATTCTCCCAGGTAGATAATTCACACTCTCCCCTACCCAATAGCAGGTCACCCCTGGCCCTGCTGCGCTCATGCAGTGCCTCATGAGCGATTTGAGCTTCCTCCCTTGCCCAGAAGCCGGTACCCCTGCGGGGCTTGTACCATGTCTTGTTGGCTACCCACACAACCTCCTCACCCAGCAGCCTTCTTAACTGCCTACTGCTTGAGAACCACCTGGGACCATTTGCCTAGACAGTAATCTTGGATTCAGTCTAATTGGATTTTGATTTCTCCATCTGAGGATCTCTCAAATATTCTGTGTTTCATCTTCTAGCATGAGTGATATTTCAGATCTTGTTGAATTACAAAGACTAGCAGCATGGCCAAAGTCTTTGGACTTTGTACGTTTGTCCCAAATACGATTACGGCGTAATGCAACATGCTTAACTTATTTAACGTATTTTTTTAGTTGCATAGCACATGTAAACCTAGATTTTAAAAGGTTGGATTTTCGCTATGTGTTAAGCAACAAAAAATATTTAACTAAGATTAAAGCTGGCCCAAGCTTAGCATGCTGTGTGAATGAAACCAGCCTTTAATTTAACTAGTTAGGTATATCTTGTAAAAAGCCCATGAATTGTTGCTGGTCTAGACTGTGTTTGTTTCATCTTCTAGCATGGATGATATTTCAGGTCTTGCTGATCTACAACTGCTAGCAGCATGGTGAAGATGCTGGGAGTTGTAGTTTGTCCTCAATACTCTGGAGAGTGTTTACATTGTATTCCTTAGCTTTTAAAAGTCTGTGACAAGGGTTTTATAGTCTCTCCCATAAAACATAACCGGCCCTTCCATGTTCAGTTTAAGACCTGTTGGCCACATTGCAGAAGCAATTTAATAAGGTGTAGAACAGTGCACAGCAAATGGGAATCAATATTTGTCATGGGCAAACCAACTGCCCAGCTTAGTTGTTAGCATGCTTGGTGCTTCATGCTCTTAATTAGTAATAAGGATGGAAATCATAATCATTGTTTAAAACGAGAGATTATATTGTGCTTTCAATAATTCTTGCAGCACAAGAAGTCTAAATAATTATAACACTATAGTCTTTTGTACATTGTTCATTAAATGTATACCCTACCTTTTCTTAAGTAGCTCAAGATAACATACATAACACTTCTGCAATTTTTTCTTTAGAGTAACCATCACGAGGGACTGGCCCGAAGTCACCCAATGACCTAAGGTGGATTTAAATCTGGATCTCCCTGATCCTTATCCAATCTTTTCATCGCTATGCCATATGATTACTCAGAAAGTTTGTTTCAAGTCTTTCCATTATTGCTATTTGCAATAAACATTGGGGATCACCTATCCTGTCCCCTTATTAGAAAATCTGGAAGAAGCACATCTAACTGATGTGCAGCATTTCAGTTAGAATTTCACTTTAGTACTTTTTGTACATGAAATGCACTTTATAGATCAGGCATGGGAAACTGACCTATTGCAAATGTTGTAGGGTTCCAACCATCATCAGCCCCTTGCAACATTGATAAGGTTGGCAGAAACTGTTTAGCAACATCTGTTTAACAACATCTGGCTACAAGTTCTCCAGTTGCAGAAATGACAGGCACGATATGTGTACCCGCCTTGGAGTCCTGATTGAATGGAAGAAAACTTGGGGCTTTGTATGTTTTGTCCCAAAAATGATTGGTTTGACGCAACATGCTTAACTTATTTAACTTATTTTTTATTTGCAGAGCACTTGAAATCATAGATTAATTAAAGAGGCTGTATTTTCACTATGTGTTAAACCACAGGAAAAAATGTCTATGGAGATTCTCAATCATCCAGGTCATGGTTGTCCCAAAGGTGCTTTTTCAAGAGGTAACTAAACTTTCTGGTTTTTCTTTGAAGACGTTTTGCTTCTCATCCAAAAAGCTTTTTCAGCTCAGAGAGCTGAAGAAACTTCTTGGATGAGAAGCGAAACATCTTCAAAGAAAAAACAGTCAAGTTGCCTCTCGAAAAAGCACCTTGGTGACACATATTTTTTTAAAAAACTAAGATTAAAGCTTCCCAAGCTTAGCATGCTGTGTGAATGGAACCAATTTTTAATTTAACTGGTTAGGTATGTCTTGTAAAAAGCCCATGAATTATTTCTGGTCTAGATTGTGTTTGTTTTATCATGCTTCCAAGTACTCTGTTAGAACTGCTTATTTTGTTATTTTGAGAATGACTGGCAAATCATTGTGTCAGAAGAATATCAACAAATATGCATGCTTTAAATGTTCACTACATGAAATACAGATGATCTAAAGCTGGTTTTTCAAATGTGTAAATGATCTGGCTATAATCATGGGTAGTATTTAACAAGTGGAAAATGAACAGAGTATCGTTGACCATCCATACATTAGGAAGGTTATCACTTTGTTACAGTGGGAAAAATGTCTTGCATTTTTAGAATAATTCTAATCATACACTTCTGCACATAAATTAACACATTGCACATTGTACAAAACTGGATCCTTTCACACACACACACACAAATCTTTTTAAGCTGTATTTTCTAATTCTTTTATATTATCAGGTCCAGGAAATTATCAGATCAATTGGTTCCTTCATTAAAGTCCATCGTCTTCACTCTTGTATATACAAGGCCTGCAAGAAACATTATGTACCAAAATTACATAAACCGTAATATGGCTGGTATCAATAATGGGCTTTTTTGCTATGCTTTTTGCTACTATTCCTCCAGTAATAGTCTTTTGCTGTGGGGACCACCAGAATTGTCCTGACTCCATCCTTTAGGAATGCTAAGTTGACAAGAGAAAATATGACTCTGACAAGTCAATTTTCTTGTAGGCGCCAACCTCTGTTAAAAGATCCATTCTAGTTAGGACAATACAATCCTTATGGTACATAACATGAAACCAATACAGCTAAAATATATCTTCCAGAGCATCCTTCCTGTTCACTCAAGTTATCATAAGAGCTTCATCTTGTCACAATATTGTTCAAAATGTGTTAGATTGTATTATGTCGGTCGCAGTTTAGAACCTTCTCAGCTATGGCATCAATTTTATTCAACTTTACCCAGTAAGGCTCACTTGACTTTCATATTCTGCATTCAAATGAGGAAATGTGTGTTTTTGACAGGAGTCATATTTTGAGCCTCTTTTTATAGTTTAAACTGGCTGATGGTATATGCTGATTCATGTGCTGGTCTGTATCATTTAGTGTTAAGGTCTTGTTTTTAATTGCTGAGTGCTTGTGGCATTGGAAAATCCATATATGTAGATGCGATCAGGAACTAGGAATGAAGGGATATACTGGGATGAAACAGAGTTGTACTTTGTTCACATTTCTACTGACGTTAAAACTTCTAAGACCATCAAACAAGATTATCCCAGTTGCTGTAATTGCTGAGACTTTATTGCCTGATGAATCAGGAACACGCGAAGTTGAAGGACAAAACTCAGTATTGATTGAAATAATCCTGCAACCAAAACAGAGCCTGAATGAAAGTCAGAAACTACTGGAATTTAAGGGTTGGTTTTTTTTCTTTCTTTTCCGTTTGACCTTTTAAGAAGAGAAGAAAAAAAGTTATTTCTCTCTCTCTCTCCCTCTCAGTTGTCACTAAGTCCTTTATTTTCTCTGTATTGCATTTTCCTAAAATAGATGTAGACGCTGGGAATAATTGTAATTTATTTGTCTACATCCTTGACACTGAGATAATGGGAGAAAAAAACAACATTAGCTTTTTAATTGGCCAGTCAAGCTGCTGTCACATCAATGGAGTGTTATCTAGGTGGCAAAAAAGCTTGTAGTTTTACATCTTCAGAAGGGTTGGAACAATTTTATGTATTTGTGCAACACTGTGAATATTACCTTCTGTGAAGGATACATAATTATCTTTTTTTTTTTTTTAAATTGCTAGCCTCGCTAACGTCTGCTTTCACTATTTTTTCTCCTTTTTTCTGTAACTGGGAATACTTACATGTTTATCAACTGAAAAACGGAACTTGAATATAAAATATTGGGCCCATTGCATTGTGTGTCTTCATTTTCAAAACTCTAGTCTCCTTTCACACTGGATGAGGTGGAATACCTCTCTTATTAAAGGGACAATTACTTAATGCAGGGTTTTTCAACCTTAACAACTTTCAAACGTGTGGGCTCCAACTCCCAGAATTCCCCAGCCAGCCTGGAAGTTGAAGTTCACACATCTTTAAAAAGTTGCTAAAACTGAGAAAGACTGCAGAAAGTTGGTGCCTGCAGATGCTAGATTCAGTAACAATAGTGGGAAACAAGAAACACTGTTTGTAGACAGGAGGAGCTGAGATCCTCAGAAAGCACAAAATATGTTTGGCAATGCCACAAAAGTGGATAGGGACCATCCAAAATACAGTTGGTTAAAAACTAAAAGGCAACATAAAGATGCCAGCAATTGAAGTAATGCTGTCTTCTAGGACGATTCTCTATAAGAAGGTTAATAGGGAATTTAACTTTCTAACACCAACATAAACATTCTTGTAGCTCTGAGACCCTCTCCAGTCTATATTAAGTTACCATGCTTGGAATTTTAATTAGGAAGAAGGCTCCCATTCCTTCCAATCAAGCTTTATAGCAGGGGTCTCCAACCTTGGCAATTTTTAAGACTTGAAGTCTTGGAGTTTTGTTTTTTTTAATTTGATTTATATGCCGCCCTTCTCCGGTGACTCAGGGCGGCTTACAATGCGCTAAACAATAGCCTTCATTCTTTTGTATATTTATACAAAGTCAGCTTATTGCCCCCACAATCTGGGTCCTCATTTTACCTACCTTAGAAAGGATGGAAGGCTGAGTCAACCTTGAGCCTTGGCGAGATTCGAACCTGCAGTAATTGCAGACAGCTGTTCTTAATAACAGGATGCTTTAGACCACTGTACTACCAAGGCTCTTGGAGTTGAAGTCCACAAGTCTTAAAGTTGCCAAGGTTGGGAACCAGAGGTGGGTTTCAGCAGGTTCTGACCAGTTCTGGAGAACCGGTAGTGGAAATTTTGAATAGTTCAGAGAACCAGTAAATACCACCTCTGACTAGCCCCACCCCCATCTATTCTCTGCCTCCCAAGTCCCAACTGATCAGGAGGAAATGGGGATTTTTGCAGTAACCTGCCCCTGGAGTGGGATGGGAATGGAGATTTTGCAGTATCCTTCCCCTGCCACATCCACCAAGCCACACCCACAGAACCAGTAGTAAAAAAAATTTGAAACCCACCACTGTTGGAGACCCCTGCTTTATAGCATCAAGAGTCCTTTGGTGACACACTTTTTCAATTGGAAGATTTGAAAGGCTGAGTTAGGAACAGATTATTATGGGGGGGGGTTATGTGGGTGCTAAGAGATGACAATGACTTCACGGCACATAATCAGTATGTTAAGTTTGCCTCAGACCAGAGTGGTCCAAGGATTAAACAAATGTCATCATCAAAGCAATTGACAGGAGATTGTTGTCATTGGAAGTTCTCCAAAAAGAAAAAAGAAAAAACAAAGAAAGTAGATTTGGACTTGAAGGACTATAAATCTGAATTATTTTTTTTAAAAAATGCTGGAAAAAGCTATGACAAACCAGTTCTGTAATGTTACCAATAAAGCAACATGGCTTTATGTAATCCAGGGGTGTCAAACTGGCGGCCCATGGGCCGGATGCGTCACACGCAAGCCACACCCACCCCAGCTCCGTGAAGGGAAAAAACATCTGTGACAGCAACGTGATGCGGCGAGTTTGACACCCATGATATAATCCATGTTCAAGATCAGAGCATGACTTTACCTATATATATTTAAAAAATGAAATTGCACTCAATGTCACCTGTGTGTAATTGTAAATGAGGTTAAAAAATGTGTGACTGACTTCTGAGAGATACTAAGCCTAAAGCTGTTGTCACATTTCAAAGTTGTTACAGCAAAGTTTAGGATCGTTTTTTTCAGGCCAGTGCCTAAAATTGTCCATTTCTCCCACTTACTGAAAAGCTGACAGATTGTATCACAAATGAAGAAAAGGAAGAAAAAAGCAGGGTTGAAAAAAACAGACAGTGAGTGGAAATGGCTGCCAATCAACAGCCTTTAATCCTTGACTGCTGGAGTGACTTTTGTTTTCCAATTAACAATGTGCTTGCTTTGTGCAAATTTACATGATTATGACTGCTAAGGGAAAAAAAGATTATAATTGGTTCTGGTCAGAGCCCATTATAAGAAATGGGTTGGAAACAGATTTCCAACTTCTGTGCTTGCAGTCTAAAGGCTGCAATGAAGCCAATCTTTAGCCCAGCCATATACCACATGGCTTCAATAACTGTTTCCTTGATTAACCACATAATGATTGACTAGTCAACCACCGTAAAAGAAAAACAGGGTTAAGATCTTGGTTATTTGAAATGCTCTTGGCTCTTGGTGTCTTAAGAATTTTTTGTTAAAGCCCCAAAGCCCAGTTTAACACATCCACAATAAACATTTCGAGATTTATTTATTTATTTAAATTCTAGGTACATTTCATAAAACATGATGCAATCATTCAAAAGATAATAATAAAACATCAGAAAGATGGGTTTCTTTTTATCTTAATTTTAAAATGTATGATTTGTGCAGAATCAGACCAAAATTGGATTTATTCCAGCATTCTGCTGCCATAGTGACTAACCATAGACAACAGGAGGCCCCAAAGAACACGCTGAATTGAATCTGTAAGGATAGTAGCAAGCACAGCACTGTTCAAAAGAAAGGTGAATAGCAAATTTATTTTTAAAACCTTAGCTTCAGAGAACATGCACGTACCTGTGGTTTCCTATCTATTTATGCAGTGTTTTGTGTGCATGAATTGATATAAATTCATGTAAATTCATATTTACAGATATTGGAACTAGACATAAGGGATGAAACAATCCCTATACATTAAAGCACTGATGAAAAACTGGGAGAAATGTTAAATCCCACTGATTTAAATGGTTTATATAGGACCATCTGGATTCAAATATATGTAGACATATGGGGACATAGGCATTGTTCACACATACCCAAATCCAACAATATTCAGCCATGCATGGTAATCTATAATGAGAATTGCAGATGTGGTAAACTTCATTTGAATAAGAAGGAACACCATTTGAAATAAAAAAGGGGGCTAAAACATTATCACGCTTTTCCAGATTTCTGTTACATAAGGATTAGTCTACCACAAGAGGAAATGCAAGAGTGGTCAGCATACAATTTAACAGCAAAATTAACATACTTTATTGTATATGCTTGCTGGGAAATCTGGCTTCATTTGAACCTCCATGCATATCATTAGACTTAGGAAACGTTTTGTGACTTAACTGGAAAGATCTGAATTGGCAAAGAGCTTCTCATTCGTAGACACACACACATAAGAAAAAAATCTGCAAATTGGTTGCAAGATTATGCTTTTTCCTACAGCTAAGGAGAGATTTTGAAAAGATTGTGCGGATTTCAGCAGTGGACAAATAAAAACAGATTGTTCTGTTCTCAATAAGACCAGATTGAAATTCAGACCCAAATGTTGTTCCATGTTTGATGTTTTCATTTTTTTTTAAATCTCACAAAAAGTTTTATGTAATAGTAATAGCAATAGCAATAACACTTAGACTTATATATGACTCCATAGTGCTTTACAGCACTCCCTAAGCCAGTATTTTTCAACCTTGGCAACTTGAAGATGTATGGACTTCAGCTCCCAGGATTCCCCAGCCAGCATATTGCCCCAACAAGCTGGATCTTCATTTTACCAACCTCGGAAGGATGGAAGGATAGGTCAACCTTGAGCCAGTCAGGATCGAACTGGCAATGAGCAGAGTCAACCTGCAATACTGCATTCTAACCACTGCACCACCATGGTAATAGAATTCAATTATATAGAGATTCACTAATCAAATTTAAAATAGTTTGAATGGATTGTGGTTTAATTGATGATGTATGTTCAGCATGGTTGTAGCATAATATGGGAACTAGGTCATCACATAAAGCTGTACTTGCAAGAAATAGAGCTGCTGAATCAGGAATTGGATGTTCTTAAGCTAAACAAAACTGCTATGTCAACATGGATCAGGTACTTCTCAGAGTCACCAAGAAAACAACCAAAATTATCCATTAACTTTCAGAAGTAGGAGAAAAATTTAAAATTAGGAGTAGATTTAAAAATAGACCTATAGAAAGGGTTTGACCTTTTGGGCAAATCTGTATTGACATGGCTTCATTTTTACCTGCAATAAAAAAAACTTATTTGGCCAAGCTCTTTAGAAGTCTGGAGAATTAAATTCTGGTGCGAAGCCTTGACAGTAAAGTATCAGTTAAAAATAACTTTATGTAAATATAACGCAATCCCAGGTTTAGGATTTATTGTGTTGTATGAACTCAGCCAATGAGCCATACCTTCCCCAGACCAGGATCAATTTCCAGTTGCCTTCAGTGCTGGCTAGTATCCCAGCTAGCTTGTGGTCTGAAGATTTCATGTCTGTAGGCTGGGGTAAGTTTTTTTTAAAAAAAAATCCCAATAGGTGGCAAGGGGAGTGTCAGTCCATTTTGATATTGTGGAGTTGTTGGTGCTGTCTGAGTTTGGTGGTCTGCCTTCAGATGTTTCATTGGCATAACATCATCTAGTCAGATAATGAAACATCACTGAAGATGTTACCTAGTCATGTAATGAAATGTCTTCAAACAAAGAGGCAAGTTGAAAGAACACCAATGATTCAACAGTTCATCCCGAGCTGTAGATATTCTCTTCTATTAGAACCATTTTCTTATTGTTTCCAAAAGAGTTGGTTCCACAAAAAATCATCACTGCTCAAGACCAACTCTTCTAAGGAAAAGACACTGCATTGACTTTAAAAAGTTAAAGGATTCCCCTGTCCAGTCCACTCCAGTCCAATTCTAAGGGGCAGTGCTCATCTCTGTTTCTTAGCTGAGGGAGCCAGCATTGTCCAAAGATGCTTCCATGTGGTCATGTGGCCAGCATGACTATATGCCGAGGTGTACAGAATGCTGTAACCTTTCCACTGAACTATTATCTACTTGCATTTGCATGCTTTCAAGCTGCTAGAGTACTCCCCTCCTCTACTCACAATAGAATCCCTTATGCCACCAGTCTTGAAATTCTGGACTTGGACAATCTGGAACTGCGCCACCTGCGGTCTGATCTAAGCATAGTACACAAAATTGCTACAACTTCTTACCTATCAACAACTTCTTCAGCTGCAACCACAATAATATATGGGCAAATAATCGATACAAACCACTCCAAATTTGATTGCAGAAAATACAACTTCAGCAACAGAGTGGTCAGCACCTGGAATGCTCTACCCGACTCTGTTGTTACAGCCTCAAACCCTCACAGCTTCAACTTCAAACTGTCTACCGTGGACTTCACCTCATTCCTAAGAGGCGTGCATAAGCACACTAGAGGCGTCCGTAAAGGGGGCGTGCATAAGCACACTAGTGTACCTACTATCCCTGTCTTACTGTCTCCTTTTATCTGTACTTATTTACTTTTATGTTTATTTTTATACCTGCTATCTTCTACATGTTTGACAAACAAAACAAAATAAAATAAAATAAAATAGATTGGCAGGAGCTAGAGCAAGAATGGGAACTCACCCCATCACACAGTGCTTGAAAGTTGAACTGTCTACCTTCTGGTTGATAAGCTAAATGTCTTAACCACTAGGCCACTGCCTTGACTTACTGCTTTTTGTCTCTATGTCCAAAGACCAAAAGAAAAGATTAACATCTCTTTCATTCTGTTTCTGTCTCTCTCACACACACAACACGCACACACTAACATCCAGGTCTGGATTACACACAAATCAGGGATAGGTTCTAAAAAATTTTACGACTGGTTCTGTGGGTGTGGCTTATTTTGTGGGTGTGGCTTGTGGGGGGGTTAATGTGACTGGGTGGGCATGCCCAACTTTTTTTTTTAACTTTTAAAAGCATTTTTTCTACAACCTTAAGAGGTTTCAGAAAAAAATGGCTTTAGAAGCCTCTGACGATCAGGCAACTCAGCTGGGATCACCAGAGGCTTTTAAAGGCATTTTTTTTCTACAATCACTTCGGCCGAAGAGGTTGTAGAAAAAATGCTTTTAAAAGCCTCTGACAATCCCAGCTGAGCTGCGCAATCGTCAGAGGCTTTTTTTCAGCCGAAGAGGTTGTAGAAAAAATGCTTTTAAAAGTAAAAAAAAAAAAAAAAAGCCTCTGATGAGGTGGATGGGGTAAGCGAGTGGCGACCAGGCCGGGGACCGGTTTGGGGACGTGGCCAGCCAATGTTATTACTGGTTCTCTACAAATTTTTACTACCGGTTCTTGTGAACCGGTGCGAATCGGGAACCCACCACTGACACAAATCCTGTAAATAATAAACTACAATTGCATTAAGCAGAGTTTACCACTTGGTCTAGGTTTGGATATCATGCCAAATCTAACCAGCATGTCATCTAGGCTAGATCAATTCGTTTTCATCCAGTCATCCAAATTATCATTTGTGGTGTGACTGTTTTCCTTCCAACTTGAATTCCTTTCTTAAGATACAACAACAGCATATCTGCAAACCTGCCTCTGCTTCTAACATGGGGAATGAGGCGTTTACATCTTCTGAATAAATGTTTTAAAGCCTTTCTTTAAATGTTCACAATAAAAGAAAGAAAGAAAGGGTTTCCCTTAAGCACAATCCCTGCTTTTTTTAAGAGTTAGAAAACCAGGAAGATTGGGGCATGCCCACTAGGGAACATGAAGGAGGTCATAGAATGCACCGACTATATCAAAAAGAATAGATAGCTTTCTTTAAATCTGGATAGCCCTGAGGGAAAATCCTTTCTCAGAAGGAAATAGAAAAGGATAGTTTGAAAGTCTTTTGATAACCCTTCATATCAAATACTTAAGGTGTTCCTTTTATTTATTTTTAATTTTTTAAAAAATCTGTACCGCCCTTTAAAATCGGATTGCTCCGAAACCAGCTGCCAGTGGCTGGATGATAACCAAGTCTTCTAATATTATATCCCGATTCATAGCTAGGTTTATCCCAATTAAAAAAAAGGAGTAAGCTCTGTGAATAGAGAGCGCTTTGAAGTGAAAGGTTTATCTCAGGAGGACAATAGAAAACTGCCTGATTAGAGGCAGCTTGATAACCTTCTATTTCAGCAGGTCAGAGAGGCAGAGAAAACGATGGCTTTCTGCCAGAGAATGTAATATCTACCCGATTACAAGACGTGAAATGAAAAGAAGTGGGAGATACTAGCATTTTGGGACATTTTGTTATACTGCAAAATGATTTCTTCGTTGTTGGTCACTATGTCTGATTTTCTTCAGTTTAAAATTAACAGTTATAAAAATACATGCACATATATTGAACTTTAATATATGAATCTTTTGTTAATTCTCAATGATATATTCTTGCTATTCTGAGGGAACATGCTCGCACTTAATTGTTTTCAAAACAATTAACTTCTTTTGTAACTGAGATTACATAAATCCAATCCTATCCTCCTCCTGCTCCTCCTCCTTTCTCACCACTTAAAATTAACTTTGGGGAAAGGATGGATAATCAGTGGCACTGAAATTATTCCTGTTGAGAAATAGATCCTCTATCATCAATTTCAAGATCCTAAAATTTGTACTTCTAGCCAATCCTCCTCCCTCAAGCTTCGAAGACATTTATATGAAAAATGAAAGGAGAAAACTGTGATTCCCTCCTATTCTATATTTTGCTTTTTAGATTCTTTATTTTTCAATAAAATGGAGAATTTAAATAGGGATTCATTTTGTCACCTGGAACAATAGTAGATGAGATCATTAATACTATTCTTCTGCAAACATTCAAAAGCCACTGATGATATATGACTAGAGCAGGGGTGAAATCCAGCAGGTTCTAACAGGTTCTGGAGAACTAGTAGCGGAAATTTTGATTAGTTCGGCAAATACCACCTCTGGCTGGGTCCAGAGTGGGGTGGGAATGGGGATTTTGCAATGTCCTTCCCCTGCCACCCCCACCAAGCCACGCCCACAGAACCAGTAGGGGAAAATTTTGAATTTCACCCCTGGACTAGAAAGCATCATACTTTCTCTGAATCCTATACATGTCTTTCTTAAATGTACAGATTGCTTCTTATTCAGAAATAACAGGATAGTTCATTCTTCTAAATAAAAGAAATTCTGGAGCCAATGCCACTAAAGGGTATTGACCTAAGTAGAATGTGTAAAATTAAATGTATCTTTTTTATTGTCAGGTTCCTTTTCCTAGCTTTTCTTTTAGCAACCAAAAGGCATTATAAAAGGTTACTTCTTAAATACAGAAAAGAGGTTTCCCATCATTTCTTTTTATAAGTGCTATTACTACTACTATTAAAGTAGTAACAAAAACTGACTAAGTGCATCTGCTGGGTAATTATTCCAATTTCAGTAATAATAAATACTTTGCCCATTTTTGTTAAATAGGTCACTGGCATTTGTTTTTCTGCATACGTCAAGAAACACTTATTTTGTTCAATAACTTTGCCTGCCCGACTTTTAAAAAACATTCTCTAGCTTTTGTGTTCTTAATTGTTGTTATATTCCTATAATCATTCTGAGAGTTTAGATTTCCAAATGATTCCTTGTTTTTGTTTTTAAATGCATTTTGGAAGAATATTCTGAAGAAACAAGAAACCATTTCTTCTAATATCAAAATGTTGCCATTTTGTGGAAAAGCCTCTGCAGATATTCAAAATTATTAACAACTAGTCCAATTTAGTGCCACTGTTACATCATGTTTTCTATGTATTTAACAATCACATTTTTCTCCTGCAAGAGAAGTGGAAAGGGGATATCTCCAATTTCTCTTTTAGTTCGGTCTAAGGTAAAGGTAAAGGTTTCCCTTGCACATATGTGCTAGTCGTTCCTGACTCTAGGGGGCGGTGCTTATCTCCGTTTCAAAGCCGAAGAGCCAGTGCTGTCCGAAGACATCTCTGTGGTCATGTGGCCAGCATGATTAAACACCAAAGGCGCACGGAACGCTGTTACCTTCCCACCAAAGGTAGTCCCCATTTTTCTACTTGCATTTTTTACGTGCTTTCGAACTTTTAGGTTGGCAGAAGCTGGGACAAGTAAAGGGAGCTCACCCCGTTACGCAGCACTAGGGATTTGAACCGCTGAACTGCCGACCTTTTGATCGACAAGCTCAGAGTCTTAGCCACTGAGCCACCGCGTCCCTCGGTATAAGAACACATTTATTCTCATAACATTTTAAGATAGGAAACATTTTTCTACATATGGAAATTGATTACTTTTGCTATTTTCAAGGAGTGTGCATGGTTACACAATAATAGGAATCAGAGATTGAACTGCCACTTCCCCCCTTATTTCTCTAACTGCTTCATCATAATCTATTTTTTCACCACACCCAAAGCTTTCCTTAATGCCATTTTACTGTTTTGCACTTTGTACATATTTTACTGTTTTGTCAATCAATGAAAATGGTCCTCTGTTGTCTTTGACCATAGTATGACCCTCACCGAAACATAGTCAAGTAGCTGGGAAGAATAGTTCTCTTCAAGAATCTCTGTTACCCATTCTGAACTCTTTCCAAGATTCATATGGATCATGTCCAAAGCAACCTTCACCACTCCAAAAAACGTCCTGGAGCCAAAAGCCATGTAAGACCACTGAAGATCCTCATGGTGGGGATTAGCTTACTTATAGCCAGAGGTGGTATTCAGCCGGTTCGGACTGATTCAAGTGAACCAGTAGCGGCAACTGCAGGTGGGCCTGCTCACACACACACACACACACACACACCCCGGTGTAATGCCATCCTGTTTAACCATGTTTTTGAGGCCGGGCACATGCGCGGAAGGCCGGGCGCATGCGCGGAAGGCCGGGCGCATGCGCGGAAGGCCGGGCACATGCACGGAAGGCCGGGCGCATGCACGGAAGGTGTGCACGGCAAACCAGAGGTAAGAATATTGGAACTCCACCACTACTTATAGCCCTTTAAAAACCTAAACCGATGGGTTTACCTTTCCGTGACCCTAATACAGCATCCTTACAGTTTTCTAAAGAAACAGTTTGGAAGAAGTTAGTCCCTCTGAGATATTTTCTTCAAACTTCCCAGTCAAATCTACTTTCTCAATTTTCCTGTTGTCTCTCATCCAAGTAGTAACCAAAGTAGTAACAACGGACTCCCACTTAGCTCATGGAAATCAGCCAAAGGTAACTAGGTATGGATGGAACATCTTTCTTAAGTTTTGTGGAGAAAATAATTCCAGCCAGCTTGATCACTGTCTTCTGTCCGAGGTCCTGATCACTCCTGCTTAATTAAACTAGTCCCTGAAGTTAAAGGAAGTATGAAAGAAATGAAAAGTGAAACCATTGGGGTAGAGGGGAAAAAACTGTAGACTTGCAATTGCAAAAAACTATAGACTTGATAAGCTGCCTGGGAAAACCAAGGGAAATCATCAAAACCATAAAAAAAGCGAAACTTGGAATATTTTGGACATGTGATGCAATACCCAGAAAAATACAGCATAATTCACTTAATCTTCCAAGGAAAGATTGAAGGCAAACAAGGTCCAGGCAGAAGAAGAACATCATGGCTTCAAAATCTAAGGGACTGGTTTGGACAAAACTCAGCAGCACTTTTTCATGCGGCTGTTGATAAAAATAGGATCACCAATATGATTGCCAATGTCCAATGACGTATATGGCACAACAAGAAGAAGAAGACTTGCAATTATACTGGACTAAGGTAGAGATCAGAATTGAAATCTAGAGCAGCAGAGCCAAGGGAGACCAAAATTGACAAACATATCACAATACCAGTAGCAGGTCTGAAACTGCTACACCAAAATATGCTGCGGCTATTAAATTTTATACAGCACACCTCTACTGTGACAATATTTTAGTAATGAGATAGATGGCTATTTACATAATTATAGATGCTTTCTATTATTTCTTATTGAAAATTCATTGTTCTTTCGATAACAAAATGGAAGTTCTTGTAAAATAATATCGATGTCTACTTAAAGGTATTAATTTATAGCAGAGAGGTTCAGAGGCAGAAGATTCCTTAATCATCATGTTAGAGAAGGATCATGTTAGTCTATGGTGGCCAAGAATTTGGTAGCACTGGATGTATCTGGATGTGCCTGATGAAATGAACTGCAGCTCATGAATGATTGTGCCTTTTAATAAAATTTGTTAGTCAGAAAAATTGATTTAAAAAAAATCCTGGTTCATCACAACTGTTTTGTAATAAATTATTTTATTAAAATATGTTTCTCACTCGTTGTATTTGTGTCAGAAGCACTGAGGCACTTCTGGGTTGAAAGAATTAGCCAGTGACATTACCGTTGCCCAGTTAATGTGCCTATTGAAATGGTATTTATTTATCAACTTGTGTTTACATGCTTTTGAACTGCTAGGTGGGCAGCAGCTGGAGCAAATGACAGGAACTCCCTCCCTCACACAGCAACACTCAGGCCTTGAACTTGGGCTTACTGATTCTCAGCATTCTAGCCTTGTGAGCCACTGTGCTCTACTATTTCTATTACTCAATAAAATGGAGGAATAATGCTAGCAGGAAGATGACAATGATGATGATTTCTCAATAAAATATACTGTTTAAATTGTGTCATGATTGGTTCTTTAATCCCAAATAGAGACACAGGAGGAAGAGGAGGAGGAGGACTTCTAGAAATCATATTCCAAAATCCTTGAAAATGAACATGATTCAGCAGCCAAGAGAGATATTCTTCCTGTCCTCTAGATGGCGCCTCTGAACAAAACATGATCCCATGATACTATCCTTTTCATCATGAGAAAACTTCCTTGTTTTTAAGTTAAAAGCCACAGATTTGAAGATGATTGATAATAACTGATGATGATGATGATTTTGTCAAAGTTCTTTTAATTCAAATAAATTTACAATTTTATTTCTGATTATAAACCAGCATTCATCCACGAACATTTCTTCAGTTACATCAGAGTCACGGCAGTGAGTTTGGGTTTCAAAATTTTTTACTACCAGTTCTGTGGGTGTGGCTTGGTGGGCGTGGCTTGGTGGCCATGGCAGGGGAAGGATACGTAAAATCTCCATTCCCACCCCACTCCAGGGGAAGGTTACTGCAAATTTTTATTAAATAAACATTAAAACAATGGACACTGTGTGACCATCCTGGCTTTGTCATTTTCATAGATATTTTAAGATAACTAGATACAATTCCCACTCATCATACATTGTTACATTGATACTATAAACAATCCCTTATCCTTATTTGAATATTTGTCTAAGTATTGTTCAGTTTCATTTCTACGAATCCTCAATATTTTCTATTTCAACTCCTTTTTCTCGTTTCCAATCATTGGTACATTCTCACCTTTATTTTTAGTGTTAGTCTGTCCATTTCTGCACAGGCCATTCTTTTCTTTATTACAGTATCTCTTCTTCAGAGGGGATATCCTTATTTTTCCAATTTTGCGCATACACCAATCTTGCTGCTGTTATAACATGCAACATTAAATATATCAATTCTTTATGTCTCTTTTATAATTCCTAATGGGAATAGTTCTGGTTTCAAATCTATATTTTGGTCTAGCATCTCTTCCAACCATGTCTTTATCAGATGCCAAAATTCCTTGGCTTTCATACATGCTACCTATGAAACATTTTATATAGGTTTTCTTTGTACGTGGTGGCTAACGTTAATTTCCTATTTCTCTCCCATAAGTCTTGCCATTTATCCAGTTTAATATTGTAACCAAAGTTTTTGGCCCACACTACCATAGTTTCCTTCGTTTGCTCTGCCGCCATTTCATATTCCAGTAGATATTGAAGAGTTTTCTTTATCACCTTTTCATCTGTTCCTAATAAAATTTTATCTAGCGTGTCAAGTATTTGCAAGCCATTGGCACATGTGTCATATAGACACCAATGGAGGCAGAGAGTGTCTCCACCCCTATGTGGAAAGGAGGGGCTTACCCTGAGTATAAAACCCCTTCCAACCTTTTCCACCTTGCTCTCTCCAGCTCTCTCTCTCCATCTTTCACTTCTTGTGTTTGTTTCTCATGAGACTTGATCTCTGTTGTACATAGTTAATATGATTTATCATATGAATAAATACGTTTAAGACATTTATTTATGCATCTGGCTCTGAACTCTTCTATGCTCCTGGGTGTTTCTACGATCCCAACTCCACATAGCGTCATTAATTCTTTCATAATACCCCATTCTTTGCTATCTTTCATATAGTGTGATTGTATTTAAAGGTATACCCACCACTCCAGTTCTATTCCTTCTTCTTGTAGTTCTTTTCTAGATCTTAATTCCCCTCTTTCATTTAATGTATCCTTAGATGTAACTACTTTTCCCAAATTAATGAAATTTGGATGTACCAACATCTCCAGCGTAGAGAGCCAGGCCGGGATTTCCATATCCCATATCCATGTTGTTTAACTTTTGTCCAAACCTCAAGGAGAGCTCAACTCTCAATTCTTGATAGCCATAGAGGGTACCTCTTGATGTTAAAATCTTAATGTACACACTGCAAATATGAACTTGTCTGTTGAAGTCTGGTACCGTTATCTAAACTCCATCATTATAACACAATGTGTATTTTGTCTTTCCCTCCTCACCTCCCCATGGATGCATGTAACAGAGGTTGATATTTAAGATCTAAAAGAATAAGTATTGTGTATTAAGAAAGTTACTACAGAGAGAGAAAACCTCGTATAAGGGAGAAAGAGAAGGAGGAAGAGGAAGTATTTTATTCTTCCTATAAGACGCAGACTGAAAAGTGTCAGGTCTTTTAATTGGGGACAGCAGAGCTGAGAGAAACAGGAATCATGAGGGAATCTCTTACTTGTTTTTTCTACAGGTTGTCCTTGACTTACAACTATTCATTTAGTGACTGAAATTCAAGCTGTTTGGAAAAAATGACCTGTGACAGTTTTTCACACTTATGACTGTAGCAGCATCCCCATGGACATGTGATCAAAATTTGGACACTTGGTTACTGGCATGTATTTATGATGGTTGTAGGGTCAACTATCTTTTGTGACCTTCACCTTTCACCTTTTGTGACCTTCTGACAAGCAAAATCAATGGGGAAGCCAGATTTATTTAACAACCATGTTACTAACAACTGCAGTGATTCACTTAACAACTGTCGCAAGAAAGGCCATAAAAGGAGGCAAAATTCACTTAACAACTGTGTTGCTTAGCAATGGAGATTTTGGACTCAATTGTACTGTAGTTGTAAATCAAAGTTTACCTGTAATTCCTTTGTGGTCCTAAGATAAGGATGGAATGGCATCTCCAATCATTTTTCCTTTCCTTTTCCACCATTCAGACAAAGAGCGGAAGGTAAAACCCTGATTAAAGGCTAATAAGGTACTAAATATTTGTATTAGAGGGTACAAGTGAAACAGCAATTTGAATACAGCATAGGAATGTCCTGGAAAGCCTTTATTGACTCTGATGATAGTTGCCATTATCTTTCAGGAACCTAAAAATAAAACTTTAGCCAAGCTACTCTTCATTGTACTTCCTTGTAGATGGAAACATCATTATCTCTGACGAAATGCACTAGATAACTTGCTACCTGATCTTAAACACAGCCTTTAATTGCTCTTCCCACAAGACTAGTTTCCCTCTCAAATTATGAATCACTGGATTCATAATTTCTGCCTACTATCACTTCCTTGTGTACTATAATATTATGATTTCAGTTTTATTTAAATATGTTTAATGAATGTGATGGGAGCATCATATGACATAGAGAATAAATGTTGAGACAGTGTGGAAACCAGGTTTGGCAAATGCAGAATAAATCAGGGGTGAAATTTAGCAGGTTCTGACAGGTTCTGGAGAACCGGTAGTGGAAATGTTGAGTAGTTAGGAGAACCGGCAAATATCTCCCCTGGCTGGCCCCAGGGTGGGATGGGAATGGAGATTTTGCAATATCCTTCCCCCAGGAGTGGGGAGGGAATGGGGATTTTGCAATATCTTTCCCCTGCCATGCCCATCAAGCCACACCATGCCCACCAACCCATGCCCACAGACCCAATAGTAAAAAAAACCTGAAATCCACCACTGAAATAAATATATTTCTCTGCTTTTTTTTTTCCAGGCAAAGGTAGATGATAGTCTTATTTTAATGTTGCAATTAACAATGCTACCACTTCAGTTTATGCATAAAATCAGAGGATGCCTTTTGTTTTTTAAAGTAGTGCAGTGATGGATATCTGAAATAGCTTTCAAATGCTTCTCTTTCATCCTACAGAGCTCCGTCTTACCGTCACTACGAAAAATGAATGGTATGGTCTTCCATCATTGTGATATGAAAAATATAACTCATATCAGGGATGAAATGCTCCTGGATCGGAGCGATCTTGGCTGGTGGTTCAGCGATCTGGTAGCGATGGCGGAACGAAGCTCCACCCACCCACCCAGGTGTTTTTTACCTTCTGCACATGCGCAAGTCTGTGTGCGCATGTGACGCATGTGAGCGAGTGAAGTGAGCACATGCGCGCATACGTGTGCACTTCCGAACCGGTAAGGAAGGGAAGTAGATTTTACCCCTGCCTCATATATACCATAGCATACCAGATCTAGATGAAAAATGGTGGCCAAAATGGGTGATCCTTAATAACCATAACCAAACGGATCATGTAGATCTAACCAAACCACTTCCAGGAATGAAGCTGTCCTGAAAAATATGGAGCCACCAGAATAGAATTAGGAAAGGCCAAGCTCTTTATGTGAGGAATGGCTGAGAGCTCACAATGTAACTGTGGTACATCAGAACAAACAATCACACATATTGTTCAAGAATGTCACTTCGGGAAATTTCAAGGCATCTGGGATCTCAATGCAGCCACGCCAGAAGCAGTTACATGGTTACAATATCAAATTATAACATCAATACTACCCTGTTTCCCCCCAAATAAGATATCCCCTGATAATAAGCCCAATTGGGCTTTTGAGCGTATGGCAATAAGGCCAAGCGCTTATTTCAGGGTTCAAAAAAATATAAGACAGGGTCTTATTTTCAGGGAAACATGGTATTGTGATTCTGTGGCACCATATTATGGCATTTTTACCAAGGTTTCACCCTAATTTAATATTTTATCTCATCTACTCTACAGTCCACACATTTTAAATATACATGTTATTTGCCAATGCTTTATTTAAATTTATATTTGTGTTTGTACGGATAAGGTGATTTATTAGTGTTATGTATCACTGATTGGATGACCTCTGTAGAAGCCATATACTAAATGTGAAAAATACATATCATTGCCCTCTGGGCATCTTTTCCCCACCACTTGCAGCCATTTGAGTGGGTCCATGAAAATCTTAAGCTTGTTCCTTGATAAACAAAATCTTATCAGTTCTTGATGTAGTGTTTCTGTTGAATGGCCACAACAGGCCATACCAATACTTAGAACAGAAGATACAACTTAGAACAGAAGGTATGCATTTAAATTTAAATTTAATAAATGTAATTGGTGTAAATATAATTTAAATTAATTAATCAATTAAATTAATTGATTTAAATGTAATTTAGATAAACATAGAAACCATTTCAATTTAAATTTTTCATAAAAGTTAATACAGCACGGAGATAATTGAAATGTAATTCATTTAATGGTTTGAAATTTAAATTGATTTACATTTACATGGATTAAATTTAAATTTAAATCATCCCAACATTGTCCGTCTCCCTTTTATGTAACTGTTTACATTTTAATTGCTTTTGTATTTGTCTTTTTTTAGATAAAATCATCTTATCAGTGAGATGGGCGGCATATCAAATTAACAAATAAATAAATTGGATTCACTAGAAGAGATATGTCTAATTTCCATGCGGTTCAATATTTTTTTACATCATTTAAAAATTAAAACCTGGCAACAAATATTTTGGTTGGAGGACACCTTCAGACTGAAGGCTTTAAAATCCTTCCTGTGATCTCCAATTCTGTTTTTAGAATAGTATTTCTCAAGTTAGGCAAATTCCAGATGTAGGAACTTTATTTGAGAAATTCATTCCTGAGAAATTTGGGGATTGAAATCCACACAAAGCATTGCCTTAAATTAAACATAGGTAGGCAAGCTTGGCTCACAGCACTAGAATTGTGGTTGTTGTTGTTACATCACAATTTCCCCACAACCTACCAAATGGAACCTATGGTGGAAGACCATCTCTAGTAATAAAAATTTTTGAAGTCAGGAATTTGTTTTGAGCTCCAGAACTGAACAGAAATCACTTTTGATCTTTTCCATATCCCTATCAGCATTCTGAGTTTAAGCCAATTTTCCCTTGATTGTGTGAACTAAATAGTTGTTGGGATTACAATCCTTATAACTAATGTGCTGAATTTTGAAAGATGATTTGGAAGACAACATAACAGAAAAGTATCACATTATGGAAATATTTGATGAGCTAGGCCTGGTCATTTTAACTATTCATTCATAAATTGATCTCCATCAAATTAAACAGTGCTGAAGATATAGGAATCCATTTACGATTTGGCCATGCAAATTTAGAAGTCATCACAAATTTTTAAAAAATAAGGAATTGAAAGAGTGAAGAGTAACAAAGGTGATGAGAGTCTTGGAGGCTAAAAAAAGGTGGTTAGAGGAAGCCTCAACATTACATCATCTCTTTCAAGACTATGATTCCATGGAATTACCTTATTCAAGGTAAGAACTTTAAATCTTGAGTTTTTATAACCAGCTTCACAAGAGAACTACACCCATTTTCTCTCTCTAAACCTTTGAAATGAAAACTCCCTGGTGACAAGGCTAAATCAAGCAGATAATAGAACTTAACATTAGAAAGTGTTTGGACAAGCTGTTGTCCAATACACATATGCAGCTTATCATTTATGGGCAAATCTCAGAGGCCAATAAAATTCTTGAGTTTTCTGGCCCAGCTGAGACAGGAAAAATGGGGCAAGAATATTTAGGCTTGGAAACCACAAAAGGGTAGCATGGGATTTGCAATATTACATCTTATCAAATTGTCCTACTAGTCTTGTAGAACGAAGATATCTTTTTTTGGTATGTTGTTGCATCAAGAAAACATGTTCAGTGGAGTTCTTTTTAAAGTTCATATAATTTCACAAGGAACACTATTGTTATAAATAGAAAATATTTCTCTTTTTCTCCCAGTTCATTCCTCTTGATGCGTGCAATTTTAAAATTAAATCTAATTTGTGATAAGGACTTTCAGCATGTACAACCATTTTTAATAAAAGTAGTTATTGTATGTGTCAGGGTATGCTGGATGATGTATCATTATATCAACAAAATCATTCAGAAGGTGATACATAGTGTGGTAAATCAATGCACTGACTTTAACATATGAAAAAGGTGATGGGTCCCTGTACTTTTAAGCACAATTTACCGTAATGTGTTTTAAGTATACTGTAATGGAACGAAGGAGAAAACAACAATTACTGAATTTCATTTGAAATATTTTTTCATAGGCCAACTCAGTATCATACAATAGTGTGTAACTTCTATTTGTGCTTCAGGACTTTTTGATCAGGTTAAATTAGTGGCCAACATTTGGAGCCTTGGGAATGAGTGTGGCTGATGTTCAAAGCTTGTCTATATCAATTACAAGCTTATGTGGAATATGGGGCTAGATTACAGCATGCAGTTTTGAATTACTAAGAGGCACTGACAACTTCAGAAATCTAGTAAGCCAAATGTTTATGTTCGACACCGCACACATTTGGCACATAATCAATCAACAAGCTCTAAGAGATTCAGAGACCGAGAGGGGGGAGGGGGAGAGAGAGAGAGAAGAAAGAGAGAAGAGAGAGAAGAAAGAGAGAAAAGAGGGAGAAGAAAGAGAGAAGAGAGAAGAAAGAGAGAGAGACAAACAGATAGATAGATAATAGCCACATTAACCTATATGAAAATATCCAAAGTCCACGCAGTGTCACTGGACAGTATGCAGGTTTTACAGTGTGCAAGAACTGTAACAGGCCACCTGATGGGGAAAGCAGGAGGTGTGAGAAACAACCTGAAAGATCTCCCAATTAGGCCAAAAGCGATGGGAAAATAATAATAATAATAAAGCGAGTTTGGTATAGCGGTGAAGGTGCTGGTGTAGAAATGCCAGGAATTTTGTGAGTTCTAATCCCGCCTTGGGCATGAAAGCTGGTTGGGTGACTTTGGGCCAATCATGCTCTCTCAGTTCAAGTGTGATGTGCGGTATAGAAAGTTGATAAATAAATAATAATAAATCTAAGTCATGCGACCACAGAATGTTGCGAATGGCCATAAATGCAGGCTGGTGCCGAGTGTCCAAAATGCAGTCATGTGACCTTGGGGTGGGGGCAGCCATCAGAATGTTGAATCAGGTTGTAAGTACCTTAGGAAGGTCGATTGTAACTTCAGATAGTCACTAAGCAACCGGTCATAAGTCAAGGACTATCTGTATATCTTTCTTCCTTAAAAGGCGTTGTAATCCCAGTCAAAACAGTATCACCTAAGCCCTGAACTCCAGTCCCCAATAGCCAATATCTTTTGTTGAGTGCAGCTTTAGTCTCTCCTATCTAATCCTTTGCAGCCTGTGGGCATATATAAACCATGGGACCTTTAACCCTGAGCTGAGGAAAGAACTCAAGCAGAGTATTATCGGCTCCAAATCTGTGAGTTTCCAAGAGCTTAAGATGTTAAAGAACATGAGAGACAAGACTTGCAGAATTGTCTTGGACAACTCCTAAGGAGTTGAACAAATCTCCAAACAACCATTTCTGGCTGAACCAAGAGAACCCATAGATTGCATTGCTTCCAAACCCCATCAAAGAGCCGTGGTGACTCAGTGCAGTATTGCAGGTAAACTCTGCCCACAACCTGGAGTTTGATCCTCACCAGCTCAGGTTCGCTCAGCCTTCCATCCTTCCGAGGTCAGTAAAATTTAGAGTAACAGAGTTGGGAGGGACCTTGGAGGTCTTCTAATCCAACCCCCTGCTTAGGCAGGAAACCCTACACCACTTCAGACAAATGGTTATCCAATCTCTTCTTAAAAATTTCCAGTGTTGGAGCATTCACAACTTCTGGAGGCAAGTTGTTCCACTGATTAATTTTTCTAACTGTCAGGAAATTTCTCCTTAGTTCTAAGTTGCTTCTCTCCTTGATTAGTTTCCACCCATTGCTTCTTGACCTGTCCTCAGGTGCTTTGAAGAATAGCTTGACTCCCTCTTCTTTGTGGCAGCCCCTGAGATATTGGAACACTGTGATCATGTCTCCCCTAGTTCTTCTTTTCATCAAACTAGACATACCCAGTTCCTGCAACCGTTCTCTTGAAGACCAGATTGTTGGGGGCAATAATATGCTCACTCTCTAAACCGTTTAGAGAGGCCTGTAAAGTACTATGAAGCAGTATATAAGCAAGTGCTATTACTATTGCTATCTCCCCCAAGGACTCCGACATGATACTGTGGTCCGTTTTATTAAAAGATTGTCGTCCTGTATTCTGGTACAGAGGTAATGCTCGACTTAAAACAGTTCACTTTTTTTTAAAATTTGATTTATATGCCGCCCTTCTCCAGAGACTCAGGGTGGCTTATAGTGCGTTAAGCAATAGCCTTCATACTTTTGTATATTTTATACAAAGTCAGCTTATTGCCCCTACAAACTGGGTCCTCAATTTACCTACCTTAGAAAGGACGGAAGGCTGAGTCAACCTTGAGCCTGGCAAGATTCGAACTTACTTTAATTGCAGACAGCTGGTGTTAAATTACAGTGCCTTGTCCGCAGAGCTATCCAGGCTCTGGATAGTGATCATTCAGAGTTACAGTGGCACTGAAAAAAGTGATTTAAGACGTTTTTCCCAGTTACGATCTTTGTAGCATCCCCATGATTGTGTGATCAAAATTCAACTGCTTGGCAACTGGTTCCTATTTATGACCATTGCTGTGTCCCAGGGTCATGTGATTCCCTTTTGCGACCTTCTGACGAGCAAAGTCAATGGGGAAGTTAGATTCATTTAACAACCGGGTTATTAACTTATCAACTGCGGTGATTCACTTAACAACTGAGGCAAAAAAGTTGTAAAATAGGGCAAAACTCACTTAACAGATGTCTCACCTAACAAGAGAAATTTTGGACTCAATTGTGGTCGTATGTTGAGGAGTATCTATACACCATTTCCATGCCAGAGCTGGGTCTGAACTCAGACTGGAAAGGATCAATACAAGTCTTTTAATTTAAGAACTTCTGGAGATGTAACATATTTGGCCAGGCTTAAGGCACTTGTGCTGGCTTGCTAATACCAGAGAATTGTTGGGAGGTGGGTAGATCTGCTCCCTTTGCAGCACAATTGTCTATACAAAGACACATTGTTTTAACATTGTTCTACAATGAGACTGATCAATTGTCCTACTTATTTCTTGGGTACCACTGGCACCCCTAGGCACAATTCTGTCTCCTCCATGCTTCCCAATTGTGTGACTATTTATTTATTTAAAGCAGCATCCACAGGTTCAGTTGCTCAAAGAACTGACAAGAATTCTCTAAAACAAACCCAAACTGTTGGGATTTTTGAGATAAAACTTATAAATCAGGTTTTATCATCTGGGTAACAAGTCTTACTGCCTTACTGTCAAGATTCCTACAAACAGACTTAGCCAAGGGTGTGTGGGTAACAGGTGTGAAGTGCAGACTGGGGCTCAGATCAGGGGTGAAATGTAAAATTTGTTACTACTGGTTCTGTGGGCATGGCTTGGTGGTGATGGTGATAATGTGACTGGGTGGGCGTGGCCAACTTTTTTTTTTTTAACTTTTCAAAGCATTTTTTCTAATGCTTTGAAAAGCCTCTGCCAATCAGGCAACTCAGCTGGGATCGTCAGAGAGGCTTTTTAAAAAATGGTTTGAAAAGCCTCTCTGCCGATCAGGCAACTCAGCTGGGATCATCAGAGACTTTTCAAAGCAATTTTTTTACCACCTCTTCGGCCAACAGGTTGAAGAAAAAAATGCTTTGAAAAGCCTCTGACGATCCCAGCTGAGCCACACGATCATCAGAGGCTTTTTTTTTACTTTTAAAAGCATTTTTTCGTCGGAAGAGGTTGTAGAAAAAATGCTTTTAAAAGTCAAAAAAAAAAAAAAGCCTCTGATGATCGTGCGGCTCAGCTGGGCATGGTGGGGGGGGAGGGATTTTTGCTACTGGTTTTCCGAACCACCCGCCTCCATCGCTACCGTATCGGGCGATCCGGTCCGAACCGGGAGCATTTCACCCCTGGCTCAGATATAAATGTACATTATGCAACTTGAAACTAGGCTGTCACAGAAGATGTGCCAGCAGAGAATTTTCTCCTTGAGGAGGCCTTAAATATTTGAGACTTATTTACTCTTCACACAAGTACACATGAGGAGTCTGTGCAGCCCTGAAGAAATCAGATTTTGCAAAATTTTGGGTCCCATCAGATTTGTCCACATTCTCAAAACAGATACTAGGGAAATGAACTTGTTCATTCATGAAGTGACTATCAGAAGGGATATAACTACTTAAAAACCATGATATAACAGAATATTCCCTGCCTATCTCTTATCCCACATTCTGCAGGAAACTATCTACTTCTCCTCCTGCTTTCTTTTGATCTTTCAAGTTTTCCACTGGATTGCATAATTCTATTATTTTTATCTTCTAAGAGTCTATTGGACTCATTTGGGATCCAAAGGCATTGTTGTCCTGATTAATGGGGGTGGGGTGGGGGAGGAAAGGCAGGAAAATGTGATGTGAGTTCGATATATAATTTATTCCTCAGCGCAGTTAAAATCATGGGATTAAAATTAAGCATAAAGAAGATCAGATTAATAACAACAGGTAAAACACCTGGCCTGAGAATTGGGCAACAAAGATATTGAAGCAGTGGGCAGCTTCTGCCTCTTAGACACAGCTGTCAAAAAGTAGGCCACAGATTAACACTTGGTGAAGCACCGTTGAAAACCTGTGGAAATATATCCAAATGTCGTGATATGTCCATATCTACAAAGATCAGGATTGTGTAACCATGGAATTCCCCGTGACGCTCTATGCAAGTAAAAAATTAGATTCTAAAGAAATAGGACAGGAAGAGCACCTTGCAACACCTCTGAACTTTGGTGTTAGATAATACCCCTGACTCTGAGTGTATTCTGGAAGTTGGACTTCTCTTTTTAAAATGTTTTGCTGCTTATCCAAGTACGGTAGCTCCTTCAGTGGAAGTGGACTGAAGAATCTACTTGGATAAGCAGTAAAATGTTTCAAACCGAAAGAGAAAAGAAGTCCAATTGCCATGACTCAACTTCCAGACAACTGTTCCTGGAAGAATCTTCATTGACACTCATAGACAGCTAAGAAATTAAACCAATGGATCATTGATTAAATCAACATAGAGTTCTCACTTCAGGCACAAACAACCAGGCTCAAATTATCCTACTTTGGACCCATTGATGTGAAGACCTTGGTAGGTGGAAAAAGCTCTACTGCTGGGAAAAGTGGAAGGAAAGAGAAGAAGAGGACAACCAGCAGCAAACTGGATGGACTCAGTGATGGTGGAACACCATTGGTAAACTTTAAACAATAGGTTAGGGATAGAGTGTTATGGAGAAATCTGTCTATGTGGCTAATTATCTATGGAGATTCTTAGTCATCCAGGTCATGGTGTTCCAAAGATGCTTTTTTCCAAAGGCAAGTGGATTTTCCTTGTTTTGTTTTGCGAAGAAGCTTCTTGGATGAAAAGCAAAATGTCTTCAAGCAAAACAAAGGAAGTCCAGTTGCCTTTGGAAAAAAGCACCTTTGGGATATCTATGTGGCTACTAAGAATTGAAATGACTTGAGAACATACATTCAATCAATCAATCAATCAATCAAAGTTTTGACATCATTGATGTTGTCCAATATGAAGAAGCAACAAAATAAGAATTTCTAAAAGGTCACAGATGGAAAAAGGCAGAGAAATCTAAGAAAATAGCAGCTGGTGTATCAGCAGCTACTGCGAGATATTTTGAATCCCATCATTTCAGATTGATTGTTACCTGTTTTTCCATTCTTAGAGATTGTTTTCAGACAGTGTCAAAACAGCCTACTTTTCATCATCGTTTCTGGCCTTGTAAATCAGAGTGGTGCATGGCACAATACCAAACATGTTCTTGAAATCCAGATAAATTATGGCAGCTGTTTCGCTACTTTCTGGCAGTGATGGTGGCGGGATACAAGTACATTTGTGAGGTAAAAAATTCCATTAATGCAATGAGGGTACAGCTTTTTGGGTAAAATGGATATTTCTCAACATTTTGTAATCTAAATCCACCAGCTTAGCTGTTGGAGGAGGCCCTGAAAACAGGTTCAACAGAGCAATAGATAAAGAGGATTTGGTGTTCTGTCCCTCAGCTAGAATATGATTTGCACTCTGGGTTGACCGCACTGATTTTATTGCCGTTACCAATCCTTCTGTAAATAAATGAATCTTATTCATTACAATATTGATACTCACCTCTTTCAATTAAATCATTTAGATGGCTTTCCTTGCATCATGAAAGCAATCGAGTGGTTACAATAATTTTTCAAAAGCATTTCTGGCAGATAAAACTTCTTCAAAAGCAATTAGAGACCAGTTTAATGCTAGAAGGTAGGTTTATTCCACAAAGTTGCAGTGTAGAGAGCTCGCCTTTAAAATCGCAGACAGACAGAAATGCTCCCTTGCAGAATACTTAATTCATTCCATCTTCCTTTTTCATTATCATATCATTCTCCAGATATTGGTATCTCACACATCTTGGAGTCTTTGCACTTCTGTACTGGATCAGGACAGGTGACCCAGTTTAAATCCAGTTCCTCAACTATGGAATTTCACTGGCTGATGTTGGGCCAACAGTAATTTTTCAGGTGAAGTTACCTCACAGGGTTATTAGAGGGAAACATTGGGGAACATATGTTTTTTGTATGCCATCTCAAGCTCCTGGTACAATCTAAATTTGTGAACAAACTATCATATTCACTAATAGTTGAGTTTTCATTACGATTTGATGTTTCCTTATCCAAATTTTCAACACAGGTATAATTCATGACGTTCCTCCCAGCCACGTGATCCCTCCCATTTCTTCATCAGTGCTTTCATTTTGACTATGGTTCACCAACTTTCTTTCCTGAAATAGGATCGATCTAGCCTGCCAAAATCTAGTCCACTAGGTGGCAACAAAGATTGTTTGTATATCCTTGCTGCCACCTAATGGTTGCTAAGTGTTTTGCAACTGATAGCTGGAGCCTTACTGGGAAGTCTGATGCTTTAATACTCTGATTTTCAACACATGTCTTACACACTATTGCATTTAATGACCAGCAAAGGGGGGAAATCCTTAATTTTCAAGGTATCATCATCAAGAATATCCTTGACTAGCTATGAGAGTCTCTGTAGTGTAGGAGTGTCAAACTTGATTTCATTGAGGACCGCATCAGGGTTGTGTTTGGCCTCGGGGGGGCGGGGAGGGCGTTGGGTGGGTGGCCAGGGTGTGTGTGGCCAGAATGAGATCACTCGTGTCAGGGGCACCTGTGGTGGTCCAAGCGCTCTGCCAGCGAAAACGGGCTCCCAAGCTCTGCTTTTGGCTAGGACAGCCTCCTGCAACCCTCTGCCAGTGAAAACAGAGCTCGGGAGGACCTCCCAAGCTCCGTTTTCGCTGGCAGAGGCATCGCAGGCTGGTCCTTCACTGTTTCCAGGGCAGCCCCACGGGCCAGATCTAAGCACCCCGTGGGCCGCATCCAGTCCCCGGGCCTTGAGTTTGACACTCCTGCGGTAGTTTATGGTTAGGGGGGAAAAAACAATTAAGATGGCAGCATCAATAATGTAATCAAAGCTTTGCTTGTTTTTAGGATTTCAGTTAGTGGAGTTCTTAGTCTTCCCTGACACAGGGCAGGCCGACTGCCAGTCAGAAAAAGAGAACGGAATAGATACTCAGAATAGTTTGATATGGTATCGGGAAGATTGTTACGTAAAAGAACATTTTTTTGCACTTGAGGCAATTGATCTTCCACAGACGTACACACCCATACACACCCATGATATTCAAATCTTAGTGAAACCTTCATGGGGTAAACATGCTATGGAGTTTTTGTGCTTGTTTGGCACACTGCCCAGTTACAATGCAACTGGGGTGGTATGCAAAAATTTTCCGTCTTTCACTCTACAATCCTCTCTCTAATGGTCTACAACTTTTCTGGCTCCCTGCCTCTTAGATAAGTGCCAAGAAAGCTTCTCCTGTTGGCTTTTCTAAGAAGGGGGGAAAGTATAATATAATGGAAAGATGTGTAACAGAAAACACCAGTAGCAGTAGCATCTTTTACGCCTTCCTTTAATCTTGGAAGTACAGTATTTATTACTTTATTTATTAGATTTCTATCCCTCCTTTATTTACAAGAAACCGAATGCAGTGAATATACCAGCGGTGAAATGCTACCGGTTCGCACTGGTTTGGGCTAACTGGTAGTGATAAACTACCGGTTCGGGTGAGCTGGTAGTAAAAAAAAAGCTACCGGTTGGTCCGAACTGGTATTTCTGATGATCAGCTGTGCCGCACGATTTAAAATCACTAGAAAGCAGGAAATCCTACTTTCTAGTGAATCTAAATCGCGCGGCACAGCTATTCCCCCCTCCTCTGTTCTACTTACCTTCCCAAACCTCCTTTTTCTGCAAGAAGCACGCGTTTGGCACATACTGCACATGTGCACGCACAACACATGCTTGGCGTGCACCACACCTGTACGGGCAGCAAATCGGTGGCAAACTGGGGAAGAGTTCACCACTGGAATATACATAATATTTTTTCTTCATTCTATTTTCCTCACAACAACAACCCTGTGAGGTGCTATGTATGGACTGAGAAAGAGTCACTGGCCCAAAACCACCCAGCCAGCTTTTATGCCTAAGGCAGGACTCAAATTGACCATCTCCTGGTGAATGGTCCAAAGTCACCCAGACATCTTTCATGCCTAAAGTGGGATTATTGTCCTGGTGATTGTCCCAAAGTCACCCAGCTGGCTTTCGTGCTTAAGGCAGGACTAGAACTCACAGCCTCCTGGTGATTGCTGAAAGACATCCAGCTGGCTTTCACAGTTAAAGTGGGGAGTAGAACTCAGTCTGCTGCTTTCTAGCCCGATGCCTTAACCACTAGACCAAACGGTATCCACCAGAAGATCATTTTGAAAATAAGGTAGAAATCAAGACAGCTCTTTCACGGAGGAAAATAACGTTTTGAAATGGAATGACACAATGCAGCACACTATTGTAGGGGAGTCCACAGGAGGAGTCAAAACAGAGACGCCCAAACAAATCTGTGCCCCTCATGTGCTGAGCAAACCACACATGTAAAACACGAATGAGAATTTGATCGCTTGGTGCAGCTGCCATCTTGCCTTCTTTTGACCCCCTTCCTGCATAGACCCCTGGCAGTGAAAACAGAACAAGCGTGTGCCAATCTTTCAGTTTTCTGTGACAATGACAGTGCTTGGAAACAGATGTCAGGTATGGGGAAATTAGTTAATTGAAAACCTCACCAACCTGAATGTGGTCCAAGAAACTAAGATGTGTGCCTGTGGTGAAATATTAGCCATTTCCTCAGGCATACGTGTTCAATATATCCAGGTAAAATCTGAAGGATATAAATTGTGAAAAGGATCAAACAGCGCAGCATTTATTTGCAGTCGGTGCCAAAATATCGTTCATGGCAAAAGAGAAGAAAAGAGATGTATCAGAGGTCTGGTGGTGGGTCCCCTCTATTCTTTTCCATCAGCAGATTTGGACTTTGATGGGCTCTCTGGAGAAGAAGGGCTGCGGCAGGGAGGTTAATTGACTAAGCTGATTCCTGCTTTGCTACAGGAGCTGGTTTTAAAAGAGAAGCATGGAGATAAATTATGCATGAAGCCTTTCTAACAGGAGGCTGTCAGAAGCAGCACAAAATGTCAGCTTTGACATGGGAACCGAAGCAGCTGAACTCTGCAGATCCTTTCCAAGATGGCCTATTCTAGCCATTCTTGGTCTTCCTTTAGGTCTTCTACTTCAAAGGGCCACCACCAGCTGTGTCTGCCGGGTGTGGTCGGAAAAGTCAAGATGGAGGCTGCAACAGTATGGTTTATAGATTTTTTTTGGATCTGCTGCACAGAAGCAGCCCACTGACAGTCAGAAGAATGAATACTACTACGGCAAATGGACGTTCAGATAGTCTCGTTTAATAGAAGGCAGCTTGCTATGCGAAGAAAATGGGGAATTTGCATTTGATGCAATTAATTTTTTTCCCCATCTAAGAAAATTAGAATCTTGTCAAAACCTTGGTGTCAAGCATGAGAAATCAGGCAGTTCAAATATAAACATTTATTGCAACCTTAACCTCTGTACAAGAATCTGAACTACTAACAGTCAAAACAAATTGGTGGTAAATAAGAGTCAATGGAATTCAAGGTGGGCTGGACTCATATCTCTTCTGAGCACAACAGGACTCAAGACTGATGACACATTTGGCCCCTCCCTCAAGTTCAGCGGGGTCATCTCCTACTCTTGGATTGAATACATTATGGATTTACAGGTAGTCCTCAACCATTCATTTAGTGATTGATCAAAGTTACAATGGCACTGAAAAAAGTGACTTATGACCAGTCTTCACATTTACAACCATTGCAACATCCCTATGGTCACATGATCAAAATTTGGGTGCTTGGCAAGTGGCATATATTTACCATGGTTACAGCATCCCAGGTTCATGTGATCGCTGGCTTGTGACTGACAAAGTCAATGGGGAAGCCAGATTCATTTAATGATCACATGATTCACTCAACAACTGCAGTGATTCATTTAACAGCTGGGGAAAAGGTCATAAAATCAGGAATGATTCACTGAACAGCTGCCTGGCTTAACCATGGTCCCAATTGAGGTTGTAAATTGAGAACCACCTATATATCGTATTTGTTTGGCACTTTCTCTGTTACAAGGCATCTGGGGTGGTGGGTAAGAAGTCCCATCTTCTTTTTGGGAGTCAGCAGGTATGTCGAAAGAATTAGGATGGAAACTATAGTTAAAGCTTCACCTGGTTTTTTTATGTGCAGCAACTTTGCCTCCTTTGTCCGTATCTTGACTTGTTTGACCACATCCTATGGACACCCCTGCCAAGTTTGAAAAAAAGCATTAATTTAAACCAGGGGTGTCAAACTCAATTTCTTTGAGGGCCGCATCAGGGTTGTGTTTGACTTTGGGAGGCCGGGGTGGGCGTGGGCAGGTGGGCATGGCCAGTTCAATGTCACACATGTCGGGGGGGGCTGTGGTGGCCTGAGTACTCTGCCAGCAAAAACGGGCTCCTGAGCTCCGTTTTCAGCTGCGACAGCCTCCTGCAACCCCCTGCCAGCAAAAACAGAGCTTGGGAGGGCCACACATGGTCAGTCCAGTGAAGGTCGGTCCTTCACTGTTCCCAGGGCAGCCCTGAGGGCCAGATCTAAACACCCCACAGGCCAGATCTGGCCCGCAGGCCTTGAGTTTCACACCCCTGATTTAGACAATGAGATGAAGCTTAAAAGAAACAGCCATGGTGGTAACCATATGAGTAGCTTCCTGGTTGTTGCTTCAAGAAGCCATATGGAAGAATGTTTCATCTCCTTGAGCTCCCAGCAGCTTCATGACTGAAAGTCACCACACCTAATCCCATAACATCTCTTCCGAGAACAACATTTATCTCACAGGATCCAATCTGGGTGAGTCGTTGGGACCAGAGGTTTAATCTTCTAAGCTTTCAGACTCATCCTGGAACCCATCATCAGGGAACTTCTCTCTCACCAGAAGAGAGAAGTTCCTACAAGATGGGCTGCAGCAAGAGTCTGAAAGTTCGAAAGACCAAACCTCTGGTCCAGTGGTGAAATTTGTTACTACCAATTCTGTGGGCGTGGCTTTGTGGGGGGTAATGTGACTGGGTCGGTGTGGCCAACTTTTTTTTTACTTTTTTTAAAAAAATATTTAATTAAAGATAAACAAACAAAAACATACATACATACAATACACAATATAAACAAACTATACATTTAAATCAAGTCTTGCAACTTGAGCCTTAAGAAAAAAGAAAGTTACTTCGGTATTCTATATTTCTATATATATATATATCTACATCTTTCATTATATAACGATATTTTAAGATTATTTCTTGATTTTTGTTTCCTTAGTTGGTATTCCCTTTCTATCCTACTAATTATTTTTTATTTCGTTTTCCTTTTCTCTAACCAGTCGTACCATCGTTGCCAAACCATGTAGTACTCTGTGTCTTCTTTTTCTTGTATTTCTTTGGTAAGCCTGTCCATCTCTGCACATTCCATTACTTTTTGTACTATTTTATCCTCCAATGGCGTATCTTCTAATTTCCACATTTGCGCGAATGTGATTCTTGCTGCTGTCAGGATATGGATTATCAAATATTGTATTTCTTTTTCATAGTGATTTGCGATTGTACTTTTAAAAGCATTTTTTTTACAACCTCTTCGGCTGAAGAGGTTGTAAAAAAATGCTTTTAAAAGGCTCTGACGATCCCAGCTGAGTTACCTGATTGGCAGTGGCTTTTTTTCTTTTAAAAGCCTCTGATGATCAGGCAACTCAGCTGGGATCATCAGAGGCTTTTAAAGGCATTTTTTTTTCTAAAACCTCTTCGGCCAAAAAGATTGTAGAAAAAATGCTTTTAAAAGCCTCTGATGATCCCAGCTGAGCCGTGTGATCATCAGAGGCTTTTAAAAGCATTTTTTTTCGACTGAAGAGGTTGTAGAAAAAAATGCTTTTAAATTTTTTTAAAAAAACCTCTGATGATCGGGCAGCTCAGCTGGGCATGGCGGGGGGGCAGAGATTTTTGCTACTGGTTCTCTGAACCACCTGCCTCCATTGCTATGGGATCAGGCGATCCGGTCCGAACCGGGAGCATTTCACCCCTGCTCTGGTCCCTGTGACCAATCCAGATTGGATCCTGCAACATTATCCCGAGACATGTATATTTGCCTTCATTCATAACATTTATCTCACTCATTTCTTCAAATACCAGACTGAAACAACACTTACAGCTTGGTAGAAATTTGACCCATGCCAATATTAAATGCATGCACCTATGGTTTCCCTCCACCTCATTTCAGCCTTCCAGGTGCAATTCAAGCTGTTGGTTATCACCTTTCAAAGCCCTGCATGGCACAGGACCAGGGTATCTGTAGGATTGTCTCTGCCTCTGGGTACCTGCCTTCTTACCAGATTGGATGTGATGCTCCTCCAGGCCTCTTCTCTTAAACATTGCCATCTTGCAGAATCTTGTAAATGTGCCTTTTTCACTGTAGTACTCGTTTTGTGAACACAATTGCCCTGGAGATCCAAGAAGCATTTGGACAAGAGATTAGAGGTATGTTGAGAATGTTGTGGGTTGCATTGGGAAAGTGTGGCGCCAGGTGTTTCTGGGTTTGGTTTTATTGTTCTGTTTTTATTGCCTGCATGCATTGTCAGCTGCTAAGAGCTTAATATAGGTGGCTATGGAAATGTTTTAAATAAATATTACACCTCAGCTGATTAGATGGGCAAGCTATCCTGAGGGAGAGCAAATGCAATTCACAGATTTTCCAAGTCCTTTATGTTCACACCTTCAGTTTGCAATCTGCAGTTTCAAGGGAAGGAAAACATGGCAGCATTGCCAAACTCTTAACTGGAAAACTGTATTGTTTCTAACCCCATGCATTCCTCACAAAGCTAAGGCACTACAGTGTTCCTTCTTCTGATATACCAGTTGATTACCAGTGGGGAGTAAGAATCCTAGGATTAACTCTAGGAACCGAAACTGGGTTTTTTTGCTGTGTATATTATTCACTGGAATCACTTTGGTGAGGTATTTAAAACATCAGGCTAGAAACCGGAAGATGGTGAGTTCCAGTCCTGCCTTATGATGGATACAAAAAGCTAGCTGGGCGATATTGTGCCAGCCACTCTCTCTCAGCCCTCAGAAGGAGGTAATAGCAAATCACTTCTGAAGTCATGCCAAAAAAACTGCAAGGACAATGACCAAGAAACTAACATTGACTTGAAGGCATAAAAAAAAAATTCACTAATTGCCTTCTTTTAAAAATGTTTTACTCAAATGGGAAAAAAAATAGATTTGTCCACAATGAATGAAGAGTGAAAAAAGCTGGACACGACGACTGGCATCAGACATGTAAAATTAATGGGGGAAGCCAGTTTTGTTTAATAATTATTCATTTAACAACTGCAGTGATTTGTTTAACAACTGTGGCAAAAAAAGTTGTAAAATACTTAATAACTGTCTTGTTTAGCAACAGAAATGTTGGGCTCAATTGTGGCCATGAATCAAGGACTACCTCTATGAAATGTTTAATCCCAGGATATTTTGTCCTGTGGAGAATGACCAACAATCCTATAAAATCCAAGAAATAAATGACTTAATTAAAATATATTATTATAATACACTGTGGATCCACAAGGACTGTTAATAGCAGAGACACTTTCAAAGTTACTACAGGAAGAATATTTGTTTGAAATCTAGTTTGTTTACTCATATGTGATGTCATCTGACTCCAATTCTTATACTTTCCATAAAACATAAATATAGAAAGTACTTTTGTAAGAAGCCAGTTGAAGGTATTAAGAATGTGACAGAAATTCTGCATCACACTAACCCATGGTTTGCTTAACCATGGTTTTTTTAAAGAAATAATAAACCATGATTTATTGAACATACTGTATGTAGACAGATTCAAATATTTATGCATAAGATATGGCATAGCACTATGCTTATTCAAATCCAAACAAACCCTGTTAAGGCAAGTGTGATGGCTTAGAACTCAAGCTGTCCACATTTTCCTCCACAGTTCTGCTATAAGTCATCACCCACTGGCTAAATAAAGGCTGAGAAACAGGACTGGTTTATAAAAAAATAACATCAACCACACTGTTCTGGTTTGCAATGAAATAATTATCAGCCACTTACTGTATCTGAAGGCACTTATCCTGCCCCCTTACTGTTTTTGCAGAATGCATCATTTCTATAAGTTGCTGCTGTGAATGTATTGCTAGAAACGTTTGTTTCCACCCTGGATCTCCTCCTTTTGCTACCTCCTCTGGCTGAAGACACGACTGCAGGTTGCTTCTCTAAGTGCCTCAGTACTCAGCACTAATGACCATAATAAGGCATTGATTCAGGTCCAGCGCTTGCAAGAGGCTGCCTCGTAAAACAAATGCAGACAGCGCAACGGTCAAGAGAGAAAGGGAGGGAGAGAAAGAAAGAAGAACAGAAGGAAGAGACTTCTATTCTTTGGTCCATCTTTCCTTTAATGAAAATCAGTGTCTCTGTGAAACTTCAGTGGTGTTCAACCTAAACTCCTGGGAAACTTATTTTTGTGTCTCAATTTAGGTGGAAAGTGAAACTCTCTGAAGCTGTAGCTTGTGGTGCACACAGGCAGTCCTCAACTTACAACACTTTGTTTAGTGACCGAAGTTACAACGGCACTTAAAAAAGTGACTTATGACCATTTTTTTTGCACTTGTGACCATTTCAGCATGTGATTTAAATTCAGACGCTTGACAACTTCATATTTATGATGGTGGCAGTGTCCACGGGGTCAGGTGATTCTCTTTTGCGACCTTCTGACAAGCAAAGTCAAGGGAGAAGCCAGATTTGCTTAACAATAACAGTGATGCCAATTTAAGAACTGCAGTGATTTCCTTAACCAATGTGGCAAGGAAAGTCACAGTAAAATGGGGCAAAACTCACTTAACAAATTTCTTCCTTAGCAACATAAATGTTGGGCTCGATTGTGATCGTAAGTTGAGGACTACCTGCACATGAAAATGTAAGGAGGTTTAGGCTGGACCAGACCAAAACGCCATTGACTCCAGCATTCAAGTTTCTTTTGAACTGAACTCAGCTTTTGTTGATTGTATGGATGAATATTAGTGTGTTGTTTCTTGGCAATAACACAGAAGGCGGTGGGCACTGCCTACTTTACTTTGGGGGTTTTGTTTTGACTTCCCACTCTAGCCTGCAACCCAGGGATTTCCTGGTGGTACCCAGGGGTGAAATCCAGCAGGTTCTGGCAGGTTCTGGAGAACTGGTAGCGGAAATTTTGAGTAGTTCAGAGAACTGGCAAATACCACCTCTTGCTGGCTCCAGAGTGGGGTGGGAATGGAGTTTTTGCAATATCCTTCCCCCAGGATTGGGGAGGGAATGAGGATTTTGCAGTATCTTTCCCCTGGAATGGGGTGGGAATGGAGATTTTGCAGTATCCTTCCTCTGCCACGCCCACCAAGCCACTCCCACAGGATCGGTAATAAACAAATTTGAATTACCCATACAAATATTGATCAGGTCTTGCCTTGTTTCACTTTCTGAGATCAGCCAGAATTGGTTAAGGGCCGCTTTGGTTGTTGTTCCCCGGTGAAGCATAAACTGATGTTCATGAACCTCTTTAATGCAATATCAGATATACAACTCTACTTCACCAATGGCATTAATACCAATAAAAAAAATGTTTGTAATTCAGGGTTGAACTGCGGGGTCCTTAATTCTCTTTGAGGTTGGGTGTTTTCTTGCAGATGTTTCACACCCAACTAGGTAATATCATCAGTGCTACACAGGATGACTTGCCCTTGCTCCAGATCAGGTTCCATTGTATTGTTTGTTTACTTCCATGTCTACAGGCAAAGAAACAAGCATTTCTTAATCCAAATGTTTGCATCTCCACACGTGAATTGAAGTCCACCTATAGTTATATTTCAATTAATCAATAAGAGCCTTGATAGTACAGTGGTCTACGCACCCTGTTATTAACACAGCTGCCTGCAATTTACTGCTGGTTCGAATCTCTCCAAGGCTCAAGGTTGACTCAGCCTTCCATCCTTTCTAAGGTAGGTGAAATGAGGACCCAGTTTGTGGGGGCAATAAACTGACTTTGTATAAATATACAAAAGTATGAAGGCTATTGCTTAACGCATTGTAAGCCGCCCTGAGTCTCCGGAGAAGGGCAGCATATAAATCAAATTTTTTAAAAAATTACAATTGTTGTAATTGAACAACTGTTCAATTACAGTTTGTACAGTAATTGTTAAGAGTTGCCAAGGGTGAGAAATATTTCTCTAATATTTCTTTGATGAAAGAATATGGAAGTGGTTTTTTTCCCCTAATGGCTATTTTTCAGATGAAAGGGCAAACTTCTCAGAATTGTGACTTGTTATTGTAGGTGTTGCAAAACATAATGGACTCCCATGCTGAAGATAACTAGATAAACAAGAGAGGAAAACAACTGTAATTGAACTATATTTGCCAGCAGTCCCAGCCAAAATATTGGGAGTTCCAGAGACACATATAGTTCCTCAGCTAAAGCCAAAATTCAGAAAACTTGTATTATGACTGGGTACAAGTAGTCCTCAACTTACAACCACAATTGAGCCCAAAATTCCTGTTGCTAAGCGAGACAGTTATTAATGAGCTTTCCCCCCATTTTATGAGCTTTCTTGCCACAGTTCTTCAGTGAATCGCTGCGATTGTTAAGTTAGTAACATGGTTGTTAAGGGAATCTGGCTTCGCCATTAATTTTGCTCGTCAGAAGGTCACAAAAGGTGATCACATGACCTCAGGACATGCAAACGTCATACTTATGAACCAGTTGCAAAGTGTTTGGATTTTGATTGCATGTCCATGAGGATGTTGCAATGGTTGTTAAGTGGGAAAAATAGTCATGAATCACTTTTTTCAGTGCCTTTGTAACTTTGGTCACTACACAAATGGTTGTAAATCAAGGACTACTTCAGTGGTGGGTTTCAAAAATTTTTACTACTGGTTCTGTGAGTGTGGCTTGGTGGGCATGGCATGTCTTGGTGGGCGTGACTTGGTGGGCATGGCAGGGGAAGGATACTGTAAAATCTCCATTCCCATCCTACTCCAGGGGAAGGATACTGCAAAATCCCCATTTCCTCCCAATCAGCTGGGACTTGGGAGGCAGAGAATAGATGCGGGTGTGGCCAGTCAGAATTTTTACTACGGGTTCTCCGAACTACTCAAAATTTCTGCTACTGGTTCTCCAGAACTGGTCAGAACCTGCTGAAACCCACCTCTGGACTACTTGTACGCGTGTCAAGTCATGGTTTGTTTGATTGTGATTGATTACAATGAGCAGGGATCACATGCTATACTGGATATCTTGGTTTATAAACCCACAACAGCTTGGGGGGGGTGGCACAGAACGTGCTACGCCAAGATGCAATTTGCTCACTTATGCCTTTAGCATTGTTAGGGTAATCTAGCCAGTTACTAAGAATCTGGTACAAAACGTGGCATCACATATATTTGACTTTGTTGTGTCTGTGTTGGCTTCACAGGGCGATTGTTATGGGGAAAATAGGAAGAGGAAGGTGTGTTGGATATGTTTGCCAGTTTGTGTAAAACAATAAAGGCAGGATACAAATAAATAAATTAAAAAAACAACACCGCCTTTCTGTCATTTGCATAAGGATGTTACACTGTAACATGATGTTGCCTAGACATCTATGGCCTTATGTTTCTTCTGACACTAAATTACAAATGTTAGGAGTCCCAACCAGCTTGGCCAATTCAGCAACATTGGAAAACTAAAATAATGCACTTTTATTCAGAAATACGTCCTGCTGCACTGAAAAGCTGTTTGCCTGACACACCAAGCATCACAAAGTATTTGCATGTTGCCCACATGCATTATGTGAATCTAGTCCATACAGCCAGAAAAGTATGTTTAGTAAATGTGGGTAACCATGAATATGTTGTGTGAACACAAGGAAATGGATTGGGGGGACGACGACAATGACGACACTTTCCATTCAAATTCAGCCATACATCCGATGCACATTTTATGGGAGTAATCCGGGGTGAAATCCAGCAAGTTCTGACAGGTTCTGGAGAACCGGTAGCAGAAATTTTGAGTAGTTCGGAGAACCGTCAAATACCACCTCTGGCTAGACCCAGAGTGGGGTGTGAATGGAGATTTTGCAATATCCATCCCCTGGAGTAGGGTGTGAATGGAGATTTTGCAATATCCTTCTCCTGGAGTGTGGTGGGAATGGAGATTTTGCAGTATCCTTCCCCTGCCACGCCCACCAAGCCATGCTCACAGAACCGGTAGTAAAATAAATTGGATTTCACCACTGAACTAATCCTTGGTGACCATTTCTCCCAAGAGACTTTGCTAGGTATCTTTTTTTTTTTTTAATTTGATTTATATGCCGCCCTTCTCCGAAGACTCAGGGCGGCTTACAATAGCCGTCATCCTTTTGTATATTTATACAAAGTCAGCTTATTGCCCCCACAACTAGGTCCTCAATTTACCTACCTTAGAAAGGATGGAAGGCTGAGTCAACCTTGAGCCTTGGCAAGATTCGAACCCTGCAGTAATTGCAGGCAGCTGGTCTTAATAACCAGCTTAATAACAGGGTGCCTTAAACTCCTGTACTACCAAGGCTCTATCTGTGCTCTAAATGAAGCCTATTAACCAGGTGTGCACATATGCATGCCTGCACCTAGGCAGGCATGCATATGTGCATAAAGCAGGTATTTTAGGAACTCATAGCCAAGAAAGCCTATGGAAAAAGTCTGACTCCTACTATAAACAAAACTCTCCCCTTTCCAGCAGACCACCATAAGACTGTGTTTAATTGGATGGGTTTTCCAGAACAGTTCCTGGCTTTTTCCTTTTTTGCAGAAAGTAAAATACACTTGCTGCAAAGTATAGTGAATGCCAGAGCCTGCATTTCTTATATTCCTGGCTAGCTTTCCTCCGTTTTAACGGCTTATTTAAGGCCAAAAGAAAACCATCTGTAGATGTTGCCCAACCCAACCCGGCAAGAATTTTAACGGTGGATTTGAAATGACTGTCAGTCACCCAGGGAAGCTTGTTTCTTTTTTTTTTCATTTTTGAATTCATAATTTGGCACAGCAAAGGAAAACGACCAAAAGGGAGCACTTAAAAAAAAGTAGTTGAAAATAAGGCGTGGTCAGTTTCTTATTCAAATAGACGAAGTCAGAGTGCTATTGGGCACATTAGAAAGAGAACCGGGAGGGGTGGCGGGGGGGGGGAGAAGGTTGAGACTCCTAAGGCTGATTCAAAGGTCTTGTTCTTCTTTTGGCGTTCATTATTGTTGACTTGTCTTTTATAGCTCCATCTCCGCTTCAAACTCACAAGTCCAAGCAACTGCCCGGAACGAAGGCGGCGGCGGTGGTGGTGGAAATAAGACCATCTGAATGTGACTCGGGCCAAGCCCGAGTTTTACCCTGAAGGAAACTCGCGCCCATCCTATGCTTGATTTGGAGACGCCGCAACAAGCAGAAGTTCGTATCCGCGCAAAGTGCCGTTTCCTCGGAGCCATCTCGGATGCTCTCCCGGCGTTTCGAATTCTAAATCCAGATTATTATTATTATTATTTTTTAACGCAGACCTTGTACATCGGATCCGGGTTGAGGATCGGGCTGCGTTTTGGGGTAAGGATTTTCTCAGCCGGCTCGACCAACCAGAACTGGGGAGCAGCAGAACCTGAAAGATCCGCCGACGCTGCCTTCCCTTTTATTTCCTGCCTCCTTTCCTTGGCTCTCCTTCTTCCAAACCCGCCTGATTTTTTTTCCCCCTCCAGGCGTTTAAAGGGAAACCGCGCCGCGCTCCATCCTCCTCCTCCTCACCCTCCCGGGTACCGAGCACCGAATTAGCGGCAAACACCCGGCCCGCGATTCCGCCGATCGCCGCCGCCGCCGCCACCCGGCTCTCCAAACGCGCGCTCAGGCGCCGCCCCTTCAAGCGGCTCTTTCTCCTCCCAGGAAGCCGCCGTGACGGCGAGGGCTCTTCTCTCCGGAGCAAGTGGACGAGGTGACGCGCCGCGCCTCCTCCGAAAAGCCGCCGGTTGGCGAGCCGTCGGGAAGGAGGAGAAGGAGAGAGAGAGAGAGAGAGAGCCGGGCATGCCTCCGCCGAAGCACTCGCGCCCCTGAGGGAATCTCGGCCGCCGAACGCAACTCGCGCCTCCTTTTTCTGACACCGAGGAACGACCGGGCTGGGGCGCACGAGAACTGGGCATCGCGCCTCAGGCGATTTGGTGGTGTTTCCCCCCCTCCTGAGCGCTCGTTTGGAGAGCGAGCCCCGGCTTTCCCCTTCGCCCTTGCCTGGGGAAGAGTGCCCGGGGGAGGGTCTCCCCTCCGTCGGTCGCAGCGCATGAGGAGAGAAGCGCCCTGAGGACGCCTTCCTCCCTCCGGGTACGAGAGACCGACGGCTTGGCCGAGGCTGCCCCGGCGGGCGACGGCGTCGGTAACCTTGGTCTTGCGCTCCTTTCCATCTCCAGGGGCGCGGAGGTGGTAGCCCCCCTCTCGTCAACATGGCGAGTGATTCTCCGGCTCGGAGCTTGGACGAGATAGATCTGTCCGCCTTGAGGGTAAGAGGGGGGGGGGGAGAATCGGAGCGAGCTGGGAAAGATGTGGGGAGGGGAGATTTAAAAACCCACCCCAACAGCCCCCCCCTTTTCCATTCTTCCCTCTCTGCCCCCTGCCCATTTCCCTCCTCTCCCACCCCCCCTCCCCGTTTTATGATCTGAGCATCGCCTTAAGTTTGCAAAAAAAAAAAAAAAAGGGGTAGCTGGTTGCAAAGAAAAAGGATGGCGTTGGGGAAATAATCTAGATTAATCTAGATTATCTCCCCCCCCTTTTTTTTTTGCTGGACACGGAGGAATGTAGGCGCTCATTGATGTTTTGCTGAGAATGAAAACGGGTGAAAAAGGGCCCCGGGGGGGGGTGGGTGGTTTGGTGGGTGGGTTTGGGAAAGGGAAGGAACATCTGTCTCTTGCTGTCTCTTTTTTTAATGGTGCATCTCTCAGCTGCAAGTGGAAGGAAGGAAAGAAAGAAAGAAAAGGGGTGGAAGGTTGATTGGAGAGGAGAGCTGTTTTGGAGATCACCTTTTGCACATTTGGAAAGCTGTTAATTTCACACTTGCAAATCAAGTGGTTTTTTTTTTCTCTCTCTCTCTCCTTCCTCCCACCCCCACCCTGGTTTTTTTTTGGGGTGGGGGGACTGCCTTCCGCTGTAGAATCAGCAATGCTGCTCCTATAGTTAGAGAGGAAAGCATGGGAATGTTTCTAGGCAGATTGTGTGTGTGTGTGTGTGTGTATTGGTTAGTGTGCATTTGATAGGTTGCCACATTTTCTCCTCCTTAAAACGTTTCCCTGGCGTCCAAGCCGCCTTCACTTAGTTGCCCCCCCATCCCTTCTTGACCCTTTTACCTTTTTAGCCTCCTTATAACGAAAGACAATGCACAGCTCTTGTAGTAGGTGGGAAAAAAATCAGGGTTTTCTGCAAGGATTAATTGGGTGGTCTTTTACATGTGGCCTCTGCTAAATGCTAAGAGAGAACATTGCCCGGCCACACTCTGCAATGCTTTGTAGACTTGGATGCAAAACTGAGTTTGCATCGGCTTCAGGGTCAGCGTTCAAGATTAATGTTCGTGTCCATCTTGACCATAGGGTGAAATGAAATTGCATGAACCTTGGTGTGCTCCCCTTTGCACTTCTCCTGAAAAAAGGGGGGTGGGGGGGAGATTTCCTGGCTAGGGCAGCCACATGACATGCTACACACATGTTATTGTGGAGTGGAGATAATTGATTTAATGGTACATTTTCCCAGAGCGTCTCATTTAGCATAGATTCTTGGCTTCTGCAGAAGCCTTTGGAGGACTCAATGCAGGAACAGCTCCTCCTTGTAACTGGAATTGGGCCTTAAGTATTGCTACACTCTGGTTTGATCTCTTGCCATAGCATTCATTTCATTGTCTTAGTAGTGGACCTATTTGGGAAACTCTTTTATTACTAGATTCCTAGGACCCCTGGAATAGAAGAGACATATTACCAAAATATGCTGAACCTTGAACTTGTTTTTGGAATCAGTAATGAGCATAATTCACAGTGGCTAGATTACGACTGGGTAAATCATGCCTGTGTTTACATCCTTAACTATGAGTTACTCAATCATTGCCTGAGTTCCCATGACATACTAAACCCTTAGCCAATCACACACACCCCAGCCAAAATGTGCTTGGTTGGTTTGTAGCAAATCAAGCTAATGTGATTAGTTTATGGTTTTACCTGTTATGCGAACACATTAACAGTTGAGCTAACCAGCTAGTAAATGTCCACATCAAATTCCTCAAATTTGCATAATTCAGTAATGAGATGCAGGATGTTGCAATACCTGTTCAGGTATTATGGAAGTTGAAATCCTTGTTGATCACCTGGGCTAGAAATCTATCTTTAGATCTCTGTGAGCTGCTTTTCTTGGTTTACACTGACTGGCAGTGACTCAGTGTGCATAATATATTTTCTGGATTCACACCCAGTAAACAGTAAACCCAGGTTAATAATGCACAGTGTTACCCAGCAGGCTGTGCCCAAACAATCCATATTATAGCTCATACAGTAGCATGCTAAGAGGTTGGCTGGGCTCTCACGAAACGCTAAACCACAAACTCTCCAAGCTCATCTCACCTAGCTTGTATAGCTAGCTTGCTTACAGTTCAGTACGTCATGTGAACCGATACATGTGGGTGTATTGGTGTTAAATGAGTACAGCGTGGTTCAGTAAAGCGTGGGTAAGCGGACACATTTTGCAATTTTAGCCAGGGCTGATAGATCTAAGAAGTTGCTTTTGTTTTCTTATTTCAGTGTGTCAAGCTTAAATTAACCACGAAGTTCATAATGTATTAAAGATTTGCTTAGCCATGATTTCAGAATAAACTACTCAACGGGCAGCAGGCCAGTTGGAACCAGGTTCTAAACTATGGTTTAGAAATTGCAAAGGCTGGGTTCCCTTGCTATGCTTAAGACAATATGTGGCTCAATTGAGATTCTGGCCCTAGTTCCGTGATGGCGAACCTATGGCACGCGTGCCACAGGTGGCACACGGAGCCATATCAGTAGGCACGTGAACATTGCTCTACCTCAGCTGCAAGCACATGTGTGAGCCGGCCAGCTGATTTTCAGGCCTTCCGGGTCCCCCAGAAGTCAGGAAACAGGCTGTTTCCAACCTCCAGAGGGCCTCCGGGGGGATGGGGAAGGCTGTTTTCACCCTCCCCAGGCTCCTAGAAAGCCTCTGGAGCCTGGGAAAAGCAAAAAACAGGCCTACCGGGCCCATCGTGCCATCGCGTGTCAAAAGCAGGGGGAGCACAGGGGTGTGTGTCATGCAAGCATGTGGGGGGGTGGGGCGCATTGAATTATGGGTATGGGCACACACGCGCATGACTCCCCCCCCTGCACTCTCCCGCTTTTGGCACACGATTGCAAAAATATTAGCCATCACTGCCCTAGTTACTCCATCATGTTACTAGTCTTGTGGAATCAGGATTGAGGCTTTTTTTTTTTTTTAAATCAAATGGATGTTCCCAGAGTTACTGATGTTGAAATGCATGCATCATTTTTTTTTTTTTTATCAAAGACCATTTGCACACGTCAATGTTACAGATATCTGTACGTCTGTTTGACACAATGTAATCCTTCAAGGTCAACTGCATAGGAAACAGCCGAGGCACACTGAACCATCTGATCCTGGTGCTGTAATGCTCTCTAAGGGTTGACACTGTATGGTACATCAGATTTACCTTTGTGTAAACAGAGCTCTGGGGGAGAGAGAGAGATTTCTTCTCTTCTTAAAATACACACATCTATCGGTTCTGGGATGTTCTCAAGGATATGATGAATTGTTCAGTATTAATGTAGCTACGAAGCTGGTTTCTGGCCTCAATATTTCTTTCCCTCAGTAGTAGCATGTTTTTCTTGCAGAAAGAGCCATGCTAAATCCTTGCTGAAAAGAATCGGGGAGCAAGAGATACGAAAGATACCAATTAATAATCTCAGAGGACTGAGTAAACAGTACCAGGCTAGATGGCTTATCTGCTGTGTAGCAGTTCCTGGCATCTGGGTCTGACCAAATCTTGAGGACTTCTATGCATTTCAAATGGAAATAGTGGGGATTGAACTTGAGGCATTCATTTATTGGTTTACCCATTCAAATGATCTCCAGTTGCTTTCTCCAACGACTCAAAGGTGGTGTCCGATATAATTTGGAAAAGGTTACCCAAGCAAGCAGCTGAAGAAAATGGTGGAAAATAGCCATGCTAGAACAAATACGGTTTGTTATGGTAAAAATATGGTTTTTTATTCAGTCTTGTCTGATTTTCGGACAGACTTCCTAGACCCGTGATGGTGAACCTATGACATACATGCCAGAGGTGGCACACAGAGCCCTCTCTGTGGGCAAGCGCTACGTTACCAGCTGATTTTCTAGTTTCTGGCCAGCTGGTCTTCATGTAGTGCTGGAATGCTGGGAAACTGCCTGAAAATGGTCGAAAAAAGGCCTGAAAATGGCCCAAAAAATGGCCAAAACCAGCCAAAAAACAGACCTGTGCATGCCAGCCAGCTGGTCTTTGGGTTTCCGGTGCTCCGGTGCACGCACATGCACACGCATGCATACACGTTCCGGTTTGGGCACTTGGTGCCAAAAAGGTGACAAATCCCTGCAGTTTTCTTGGCAAGGTTTTCCAGAAGTGGTTTGCCATTGACTCCTTCCTAGGGCTGAGAGAAAATGACTGGCCCAGTAATGGTGAACTTTTTGAGATTGGTGTGTCAAAAATTCAGAAAACGCCTAAGAATTCTATTGGTGTGTTGCACACACTCACACACACACACACACACACACACACAAAGGGAAACAATTCATCACATAATAATAAATTAAATTACTTTAATATATTAATAAATAAAAACTTACATAATTGTAAATGTTTTTTGAAATACCTATTTGAACCAGCTCCAGATTGCATGAGGTCAGGAAACTGTGGAAACCTCTTCTGTGGCCTTGAAGTGTCACACAATTTTTGGAGGCTCCAGAGGCTGCCCCATAGCAGGGTCCTCTCGCATGACTTCCAGAGGGTCCGTAAGCCTGGTGTGTCACTAAAAATAGCATGGCATATAACCTGTGAGACAATGTCATACTGGCTTTGGGCCTAAGGCATGACTAGAACTCACAGTTTCCCAGCCTGATGTCTTAACACCACACCAAATTGACTTTCATGCATACAAACAAAAGAACCAAAATACCTGGCTTTTGAATGACTAAGCCTTTGGAAAGTGGCTTTTGTAAACCATATGTTGTGACATTGGCCAAAAATCTGTATTCTAAAATATGACACGTTGCAAAAGTTCAACTTGGAGCTCCAGCAACTTCCTCCAAGTGAAAGCATTATGCTGGCCAAAGTCACCAAAAACACTCTTGCAGTACTATATGCTGCAGATAGTATCTGATAACATCCTTTATTTAGAATCACCATTAGGCCATAAGTCCCTGCAGTTGTTAAGCAGGTCACTAGTGATCGGTCCTGAGTTTATAATCTTTGTTTGAAGCTGTTAAGTGCCAATGTAGTCAATGGGTGTTTTTTGCCGGAAACTGGGCAACCGGCAAAAACCACTGAAAATCACAGTCACATGACTGCAGGATGCTGTATATTAGTTAGTTACTTTATTGTCATTGCACCTCATACAACAAAATTAAATGCCATCTTCAGTGTACATCATACATAAGAAAAACTATAAAAATAGAACAAAAAACCCACATCCTTCACATTCTATACAATTAAATTGAAAACCCCTGATATTGCATTAATATTGCACTATACAGTAGAATTCAATATAGTTACTGTTCTGGGATGGAAGCTGTTTTTCAGCCTATTTGTCCTTGTTTTTATTGTCCTGTACCATCTGCCAGATGGTAATAGTACAAAAAACAAAAAAAAAAAAGGGTGCCCAGGATGAGATGGATCTTTAAGAATGTTTTGAATTTTTTTAAGGCAGTGGGAGCTATAAAGCTCTTCCAAGGAGGGGAGAGGGCAACTATTGATCCTCTGAGCAATGTTGTTAACCCTCTGGAGTGCTGTCCTATCTGCCACTGCAATTGGCAAACCAGGCACAGGCACAGTAAGTTAAAACACTCTCTATAGTGCAACGGTAGAAGGTCACCGGCAGTGATTTATTCAGTTGTTGTTTCCTGAGAAGTCTCAGATAGTATAATCTCTGCTGGGCCCTTTTAACCAGTGCTGCAATGTAAGCGTCCCAGGTCAGGTCTCTTTTATAATAATACCCAGAAACTTAAAACTGGCCACTTAAGTAGTGTGCCCCATTTGCCAAACAACAAAATATGACCACATGACCCTGAATAAATAAATAAATAAATAAATAAATAAACTTTATTGTCATTGTATGTGTATACACAGTATACACATACGACGAAATGTACTTGACACCCAAAGACCAGGTCCCACACACATAATCCCCAAACACACTCCCACCCACCACAATTCCCCACCCCTAAACCACCCAAACATCCACACAACAGACCAAGTAATACTGTCCAAGAGCTCACTGATGGTGGCCCCTTAGTTCATTGTTGAGTGCAATTATAGCTCTGAGATAAAAACTATTCAGAAAACGTGTGGTCCGAGATTTAATTGTTCTGTATCTTCTGCCAGAAGGCAACAGTCCAAAAAGATTGTAAGCAGGATGGGAAGAGTCTCTGAGAATGTTATGCAACTTCTTCAAACAGCGAGATTCGAAGATGTTGTCCAGGGCTGGTAGCTGGAGTCTGATAATATTCTGGGTAGTTTTAATGATTCTCTTTAGAACTTTTTTGTCCGCTACAGATCTGCTCCCATACCATGCAAGAATGTCATATGTGTGTGTGTGAGAGAGAGAGGGAGGGAGGGAGAGAGAGAGAGAGCGCGTTGGAACTTCTAAATCAGGTGACAAAACTCTTTGGGGTGGGGGGATGTCCATTGTAACTTCAGACAGTTGCTAGGTTGTTCAGTGAGTTTATTATAATAATAATAGCCTTTATTGTCATTGTACATCATCATGGATATAACGATATTTGTTCTACTGATGCAATTCAGAGGTGGGTTTCAGCAGGTTCTGACCAGTTCTTGAGAACCGGTAGCGGAAATTTTGAGTAGTTCGGAGAATCGCTAGTAAAAATTCTGACTGGCCCTGCCCCCATCTATTCTCTGCCTCCCAAGTCCCAGCTGATCAGGAGAAAATGGGGATTTTGCAGTATCCTTCCCCCAGAGTGAGGTGGGAATGGAGATTTTACAGTATCCTTCCGCTGCCACGCCCACCAAGCCATGCCACGCCCACCAAGCCACACCCACAGAACCGGTAGTAAACATTTTTGAAACCCACCACTGGTGCAATCCATAACAGAAACTATAAGACAACATGACTAGTATAGAGTCTAATCCTTATACAAGTAATTGGGGGATGTGGGGAAGAAACTAGTCATATGTTTCCATATCTGTGAATAGACAAGAGACTATGGACCTTGAAAAGGCTAAGTGAATTTGGTTGCTATAACTATACACACACCTATACAGACAGACATAAATACAAATACTCTCTGCCTCTCTCTCCTTCCAGTAATTGTTAAAGAGTTACTGCAAGGGCATGGTGAGGGAAACCTATAATTATGCAAAGACTTGCAATCAGAAATCAATAGTGATTTTGCTGCCTGAGCCCAGAAGCATGGAGGCAGGAACGATTTCATACGTCAGTCTGACTTTTGATTGTTTCAAAGTCAGGGTTTGGACCACAATACAGCTTATCAAGTGTAGGAGAATAGTGGAAGTGAAATTGACACACTTGAGGAAGGAAAATATAAATGCAATTCAAGCCAAGCTGATAAAATTACATTTGGATATTAAAACTGTATGTGAAACGCAGAGAGGAATGTTGAGCAAAAGATGTTTTGTGTTCTTGGAGGTTGGTAAAACCATCACACTCAATAAAAAAAGAAGGTTGAACTGTAGAGTCCTTGATGTTCTCTGAGCTTGGTTTCTTGTAGACATTTCATTACTAAACTAAATAGGTAACTAGACCCCCACAATCACAAAATCATACGAAAGAGAGTTGCATATTGAACCTGTTAAGGTTGAACTGTGGGGTCCTTGATGTTCTCTGAGCTTTCTTGTAGACATTTTATTACTAAACTAGGTAGGTAACTAGACCCCACAATCACACAATCATATGAAAGAGTGTTGCATATTGAACCCATTAAGGTTGCCTTGAACATACGCAAAATGTAAGATTCCAGTTTTCAAATTCCTTAAAAGCAAGGGTACATTAAGTACCGTGACAAATGTATTGCATTATTATTATTATTTTTTTAAAAAAAGTCAAGCATAATAATTATAATAAAGATGAACATTTGAAAAAGAAATATTTGTATTTAAGTAGATCAAACCATGCTGGTACTTAAATAATGTTGGTTATTTAATTTTTTGTCCAAGAGTAGTGATCTACTTATACCTTGAGCTAGTCATTTTAATTCAAATTTGATTCTAATATAAACCATACAAATAGCAGGTCTGCATATTCCCGGTTTGAAAGGTGGTGATCAGTGAACTTCTGGCTTCAAAGAACAAGGGGGAAATAATTTATATAATTAAAGAAATTGAGATTGGTTGACTAAAGAGACACACAAAAGTGCATGTTATATGTTGTGGGGAGTGATGTGGAGGCTATTGGCTGCCTAAAATACCGTTAAAAGATAGGAAGAAACCTGCTCTTAGTGACTGGAATTTCTTGGATAGATATGTCTTGTCTGGTCAATATAATTTTATTGCATTTTATGTGACATGTTTATGATATGTGCCCTGTAGAGCTTGTTGAGTTACTGACGCATTATGCGCTATCTATGGGAATTCTCTGCTGTTCACCTAGAATTGCAGTAAGAATCCATTTTTAGTCATTTTAGAGATACCAATTGAGTTTCTACTAGGAATTCCACCTAGATTTTTAGCAGTGTGTTATGAACTACCTTCTACATATTGGCATGGCCAATGACAAATTCCATATTGATTTAAGGATTTAAACGACCCCTTCTCCCTGTATCACATTAAACATGAGAATTTGGTGGTAGGTCTAGAAGAGTATACTCCTGATTCTAACAGGTTGTATGTCATTTTAGACATAACTCAGATTGTGTATTTTTCTTTATAAAGAGAAGTTTCCAAGAAGAGAGAGGTAGTTGTACACCTATGTTGACCTTTGTTGATGGTATCTTACTAGTTTTATAAGGATATTGTTAGTTGGATGTTTAGTGCATTAATTAATTAAAAAAAAACAAATTGTACTTCAAGTCCAAGATCCAGGGATGTTGGAATTTCTTCATCCTGAATCAAAGATAAGGGTCTTTAATATCAGATATTATCCAGCCAAAAACTTCAGTGCTTTGTTAATTTTAGTTTATTTTGCTGTTGCACTAATTCCAGGCAACTTGTTTAGAGCTGAATGTTGATATGTGTTTGGATGACATCCAACAGTGTAACTATGTATTCCCATAGCCCCACATCTATAAAAACAATCATTTTTTCAAAGGCCATTTGTTTATTTTACAGCTAATCTTTTTCAATTAAGATAAGATGCTTGTGTGCGAAACAGAATTTATCTGTTGCACTGTTGCCAGTGTGTCCCATCAGTGTGCCATCAGTTCCATTTGAGTGGCAAAAGAGGGGAAAGTTGTAGGATACACAAAAGGATTTTTGTGCAAATTGTGTTTTTGTTTTAGCATATCCTCTGGCACAGACATCTTTTATTTTAGCACTGTGCTGAGGTAAATTAGCGGTAAGCGTATTCTAAGTGGTATGTATCCCTGCTTAACTTTCATTGAGCTCTCCGTAGAATGTCCTTAGGGGCACATATGACCACAATAGCCTGAAACTTTGGTCAAGGCCTGTGAACTTGTTTGTCACATTGCCAGCTACATTTAAGTTTAGTTTATTTTGCTGCTAGATTTTGTTAAACAAAACAGAATCAGGCCTGGTTAATACTCACATGGGAAATACTTATTGGGCTCATAGGATAGCATGAGATATCAAAAAACACTCTGAATAGGCAGTCTGAAACACATCTCACCAAGTAATTATGATATTAACTTTCATGGATCATCAAGCATGTCCTCAGATACAAACATTTATAAATAGTAAATATATGGTCTGTCTGTATATATGTGAGCATGAGATCTCTCTCTCCCCCTCTCTCTCTCTCCCTCTCTCTCTCTCTCTTTCTCTCTCTCTCAAATGTGAGCACGCCCGGGGCCTTCCACACATGTGCAGAGCGTCAAAAACGGGACGTGATTACATCCGGGCGGGTGGGTGGAGCCTCCCGTAGCCGCCGCTACTGGCTGAATACCACCACCGTTTTTGTCCTACTTTTTTTGTAAGTTGAGCGCTGAAGTATAATACAGGTAATACACGGTTCATTCAGTGACTGTTCGAAGTTACAATGTCACTGAAAAAAGGGACATATGACTTTTCACACTTATGACAATTGCAGCATCCCCATGGTCATGTGATTTACATTCAGATGCTTGACAACTGGTTCATATTTATGACAGTTGTAATGTCCTGGGATCATGTGACCATCTTTTGCGACCTTCTGAGAAGCAAAGTCAATGGGGAAGCCACTTAACAACCATGTTACTAATTTAACAACTGCAGTGATTCACTTAACTGTAGCAAGAAAAATCACAAAATGGGACGAAACCCACTTAACTAATTTTTCAGTTAGCAACGTACATTCTGGGGTCAATTGTGGTTGTAAGTCGAGGACTACCTGTATTAGTAACCTTTTCTTTCCTGGAATAATTTTTATATAGACCCTGCCAGCTTTTCCTAGATGTTGCTGTCTGTCCCGTATGAGTCTTTCTCCTTCGTCTGCACTCTATCCTTTGGAGTTAATTTGGAGTTAATTTTTGGTAATTTGGAGTTAACCTTGAATGACCTTTAAGGATGCCCTAACATCTGTTTAGTTACACTTTAAGATCTATGTGAATTCTTGGGAATTTGTTTTGTATACCACTATAATCCTTGGTACCATAAAAAATAACAAAGGCTCTAATAATATATAAAGGACCAATAGTCACTTGGAGCCATTAACCAGACACTATAAAACAGTACCATCCCACTTATCTCATTTTACTGGAAAAGCTCTAAATTGCCAACCCAACTTGCAGAGGAAAGCTTTTCACACAGAATGGAAGCCATCACTTTTGAATCCTTCTCACCTTGTGAAACTGAGAACCTTTAGCAATTCTGCCTGGGATGGTTGGGGAAGAAATTTTTGAAGGTATCTGAGAACAAGCCGTTCTAGAGCTTTATAGATTTAAACCTACACTTTGAATTTCACACATTGCTCTTAAGAACAATGTGGTATGTGGGGGATCTTGATGCTCTCTGAGCCCTGTTGCTTTTCTTTCTAAATTTGATCCCCTTCCCTTTGTCAGTTGAACGTGGGTGGTGAGATTAGTGCTTGTTGGACTATCAGCAAATAGCAATAACAATTAGATTTATATACCACTTTACAGCCCTCTCTAAGTGGTTTACAGAGTCAGCATATTGCCCCCAACAATCTGGGTCCTCATTTTACCCACCTCAGAAGGATGGAAGGCTGAGTCAACCTTGAGCCTGGTGAGATTTGAACTGCCAAATTGCAAGCAGCTGGCAGTCAGCAGAAGTAGCCTGCAATACTGCACTCTAACCACTGCGCCAACGCGGCTCATGATAAGTGCATGTTGAAGTTTTCTTTGATGTCTACTTTTCTTGGCAGCTACTTTTACTGTGGACGAAGAGAATTTGGAAACTCAAAAGAGAAAAGTAACTTGGGTCTGGAGCATATTCCTTGGACTGTCGAGAAACCCCTGGCATCTCCTCCTCCTCTTTTTGGTACTTTTTAAAACCCAGATTAAAAACATGTCTGTGATAAAGATTTTCCCATCAGGAAACTGAATATGTATAGAACAGAATGTAGGAACCAAACAGAGCCAGAGGTCTTGGCACCCTCCCCAAGAGGTTGTTCATTATTTCGCACTAGAATAATCTGATTTAATTATTACTTTCTGTCAGGAGACAAGAAAGCAGTTGGGTTTGGGGAAAAGGCATTTAACAAGGAGAACAAATCATAATTCTCTTAATCCTTTCTGCTTTAGCTCTATTTAATTACCAGTGTTCTGGAAGCAACTGCTAGTTAAAAAACCATTTCCCATCTTATCCTTCTTTGATTGTTAATATATTCCCTTATTATTCATCCTTCAGGTCTGTGCCACAAATCAACAATGTGAGAAGCTATGCAACTAATAAATAAATAAATGAAACGGCTGTTGCATTGGCAGCTGAAATGTTTTGTACTTCCTAACAGCAAATAATCCCATCTATCCTTCTACCTGCAATGAAATAGGTAGAGAAATTAGTTTTAAAAATTATATCTTCAGAATTTTTCGCATGGTATAAGTAAACATGGCTCTTGCTATTGTGGACCAAAGGCTAAATACTGCCCCAACATGTGTTTGTGTTCAGTGTATAACAGGGTGGATTTGATTTAAATCGAGTTGATTTAAATCACAATTTAAATCATGATTTAAATCACTAGTAAAAAGGCTTGATTTAAATCAACTCGATTTAAATCATAATTTTTAAAGAGCAACTGTCATCTCTGCTACTCCTTTGACCCACTGTTGACTCACCGATAGTCCCAGTGTTGCAGAATATACAGCCTCATGCTACATAACTAAGCTCCATTTCATGCTAAATAAACTAAATTATTTATGTATCTTAAATAGAAAACTATCTTACGATAGATTTTTACCCCAAAAGTTTTTTATTAAAATAAATTTGATAAAAATAAAAAAAATCCGATTTAAATTAAAAAAAATCTGATTTTTTTGATTTTTTAAAAAAAATCATTGATTTTTATCCACCTTGGTGTATAATGATTGTGATACACGTTGCTGTGAACCATTGCCAAGACTGGGCAGCCCAAATTTAGTTAACCATGGTAGTTTGGTGCCTTGCATGGAAAGAGAGAAAAGTAGTTTCTTTGTGTAGTTTCTTTGTGAAGAATTACTGTCATAACTATGATCTCAACAAGTTGCGGATATAACTATAATATAACTCTTACACAGATCAAGCCAGTGAGTGCAGAGAAATTTACTTCAACAGGGTTTCTAGCAAAAATTAATGTCATGATCTGTAGGAAGGAAATTGAGCACTGAAACTTAAAAGGAATAGAAAACTTTTCCTTCTTCCCTCCCTTATCTTTATACAACACCACTCCACAAAGGTTGTCAGGAAATCTTTGCTTCCATTTAGGTTAAACCAGGGCCAAAACTTGTGTGATACCCTGTAAGACTGGAAATGCAACAAAACATGGCAGTGTTAAACGATACTGTTTATAGATCTAATACCTTGCTCCATTGCTAGACTTCTCCTATTCTATTTCCTTTTCTAATCATAATTTTCCAGTATTGGTCAGTTGAGCATGCTCAGTACCCATTAAGCTGTGTTTTGTGGTTAACCTTCCACAAAGTTCTGTAAACCTTGCGCTTCTGCTAAGCTTCCTATTTTACTCTTCTCTTGCATGTATGAGAGGTTGTTTTGACAAATGCAAAACTATTTTGGTAGTTTTAGTTTTAGTTTTGCAATGAAAAACACTGTAGACAAAAATGTTGATGGTACTATCAACCTGAGGCGGTGCGGTGACTCAGTGGTTAAGACTCTGGGTTTGTGGGCTGGAAAGTCGGCAACCCAGGTTCAAGATCTGAGTGCCACATAATGTGATGAACTCCTGTCCTTGATCCAACTCCTGCCAACCTAGAAGATCGAAAGCCTGCAAATCATCATCATCTTCATTTAACGACCCCATAATCCCTTGAGGGGTGTAGTCTGGGCAATTGAATGGAGCTAGCAGTGTTTTAATGGCCGGATGCTCTTCCTGTCGCCAATGCAGAGTTTTGTTCAGCAGATATATTCTCAGTGTGCCCAGAGAGAGAGATACCTGCCTCTACCTAGGATCGAACTCGCAACCTCCTGATTGTGAGGCGAGAGCTCCGCTTCTAGGCCACTGCACCACTCCTTCGAAAGCATGCAAATGCGAGTAGATAAATAGGTACCGCTTTGGTGGGAAGGTAACAGTGCTCTGTGATGTCATGCTGGCCACATGACCGTGGAAATGTCTTCGGACAGTGCTGGCTTGAAACAGAGATGAGCAACACCTCCTGTAGTCGGCAATGACTAGTGGAGTAAAATCCGCAGGGACTCCTTTACTTTTTACCTTTTACTTTCAACCTGAAAAATGGAAACCTGGGCGGGGGGGTCGTTCTGTACATAGAGCATTGTATAAAAAATGATGGATTGTAGTTTTGAGGATTTTAATTGTGATATGTGATTCAGTTGTCTCATGTGGGGAAAAAAGTTAGGTAATGTTTTGCTTGTGGACTGTTTTGTCTTGAAAAAGTGGAAAAACAACGAGTCCTTGGCCAGGATAGGTCACAGCGGGAGAAACTGCCAATAGAACAAATCTGGGCTGTATAATGAGACCATGCATGATAGTCCCGATTCTGTTGCCAAATTAAATTGATCAAGACGCAAGTTTCATAAGACTTGGTGAATTATTCCAGTCTACCACAAAAAATCTCATGGCCTGGTCTTGTGATGGTTAATTAAAAATTAGTGGTTTCTGTTAAGGTTTTTCAAGTCCTTTGTCACAGATTCTATTTAAATGTGGTACCTTTGTAGTTGTAGCTATTGCAAGTGAGTGATGGTAGGCTGTTGAGTGTTTAAGGCAGGGGTGTGAAACTTAGTTTTATTGAGGGCCGCATCAGGATTATGTTTGACCTTGGTGGGGCCTGGGGGGGAGTGGCCAGAGGGGGCATGGCCTGGGGGCGTGGCCAGCTCAATGTCACTCATGTTTACGGTGCCTGTGGTGGCCCGAGCGTTCTGCCAGAGAAAACGGGCTCCCGAGCTCCGTTTTTGCCTGCGACGGTCTCCTGCAACCCTCTGCCACGGAAAATGGAGCTCGGGAGGGCCACGGCTGGTCCTTCACTGTTTCCAGGATGGTCCTGCAGGCTAGATCTAAGCACCCTGTGGGCCTTGAGTTTGACACCTCTGGTTTAAAGGCTATTTATTTTATTTTATTTATTTGATTTGATTTCTATACCGCCCTACTCCTGAAGGACTCAGGGCGGTGCACAGCCAAACAATAAAATACATACATACAAAATTTAAAAGTGGAATTAAAATCAAATTAAATACTTTTGGCCGAAACAAATTAAAACCCCAATCAATTTAAAACCAATTTTAAAATTTGAATATATAAAATAATAAAAAATATTAAAAATTAAAAATCTTTTATAAAAGAGGGAGAAAATTAGGCCAGGCCCGCCTGGTGAAATAAAAAGGTCTTTAAGGCACGGTGGAACGTGCGCAGATCCGGGATCCTCCGTATCTCCGGGGGGAGCTCGTTCCAGATAGTAGGTGCCCCCACAGAGAACGCTCTCCCCCTGGGGCCCCCTGGGGTAATTGAAAGAATCTGTCGAGGTAAAGAAGATTTGGCCAATCCTGTCTTTCATAAAACTGATCTTATACAGCTGTGATTTTTAATTGGACCTAACCTGATCGCAGTAGCCATCTTGTTAAAGGTCAAGTCTTTCTCCCAGTGCCAGCAATTTTATAAGAATACTGACGACACGCTCCTTCACATTTCCAAGCGGGCTCACTAAGTTTGAAAAGGTCAGTGATCTGCTGTGAGAGAGGCGGGGACAAATTGCTTTCTTCTCATGCTGTTTTCATATATATTTAGTTACCCGACATTGATGATCTGTTTTTGCAAAAACGTGCATTTATTTTTTTCCAGGTAGTTTTCATAAATGTTTTTTTCTTCCTTCCATTTAGCTGTGTCCAGTGTCTGGGAGACTAGCTGGACAAGTCCCTTCAGTTTTGTTGGTAAAGTTTTTCAGAAGCATGTTTGCCATTGCCTCTTTCTTGGGGCTGAGAGAGAATGACTGGCTCAAGTCACCCAGTTGGCTTTGTGCCCAGAGCAGGAGTAAAACTCACAGTCTTCTGGTTTCTAGCTAGCTGAAAATTCTGGCTCTTTTCATTTACACAGAGGGGGGCAGGGAGAGGAAGAGGAAGGAAGGAAGGAAGGAAGGAAGGAAGGAAGGAAGGAAGGAAGGAAGGAAGGAAGGAAGGAAGGAAAGATTTGAGTCCAAGATACCTATACTGAGCTTCAAGTATGTTTTTTTAGTATACAGCATTGTACATACATATCCTTCAACACCATTGTCTTTTGAGGTGGAACATTTTTAAGCTTATCTCTTGGTTATGTATAATTTCTTCCATCTGAAATTTCATCTGGCTTCTACCTTGCATACTGTTAATCGAGCTGGCTCAAGAGTATGATTATGTTTACATTTTAGTTGATTGAATTGATGCCTTGGATGGCTGTTCCTGATCTGGTGTTTCTTTTTTAATAATAATAATAATAATTGTTTAAATAATTATCGCTCACTATAACAGTGAGCGATAATGGCGTAAATCAAGATTTATATTTCTTCCTTCTTCTTATCTCATACCTTTAATTAAATTGGTGCATTATTTCTTAATTCCTTTCCAGTATATTGTATAACAGTGCTTATCACAAAAGGGAATAATGTGATGATTTCATACGTTGCAAACATGAATAGCTCTATTTGAAACGAAACCATGATTCAAAAGAAGTTCTGCTTAAAGTAGACTGTATGTGAGCGGATCCTCATTAGTTTGAGCCAATAATGAAAAAGTTACATTACAGAGGGTGGTGAGCACAGCATAAAACATCGTGGGCTGTCTCCTGCTACCACTAGATGAGATTGCTAGGGCTCGTTGCCTTAGAAGAGTGAGGAAAATCCTCAGGGACGACTCTCACCCTGGTCAGCACTTCTTTACCCTCCTACCATCCGGAAGGAGATATAGAAGCATAGCCAGCCGCACAAACAGGCTGAAGAACAGTTTTTATCCGTGGGCTGTCAGAATCCTGAATGAGAAATAACATCATAACTATGTAGTATGATGGACTGCAGTGCCGGCGCAATGTGTAACATGTTCACACTGATGCAATAGGACCGGGTGTTTGTTAATATGATTTATTGGGTTAGGGATTTTTTGTTTCCACTGAGTTGTATTGTGTTGGGGGTGTACACTGAGGGAGCTCCACCAATCTCATTGTACATATATTGTGCAGTGACAATAAGAGCCTTGGTAGTGGTTTAAACAGTGGTTTAATGCACCCTGTTATTAACACAGCTGCCTGCAATTTCTGCAGGTTCGAATCTTACCAGGCTCAAGGTTGACTCAGCCTTCCATCCTTTCTAAGGTAGGTTAAATGAGGACCCAGTTTGTGGGGGCAATAAGCTGACTTTGTATAAATATACAAAAGTATGAAGGCTATTGCTTAACACATTGTAAGCCGCCCTGAGTCTCCGGAGAAGGGCGGCATATAAATCAAATTTAAAAAAAAAATAAAAATAAAGGTTATATTAGCTCCGTGATGGCGAACCTATGGCATGCGTGCCACAGATGGCACGTGGAACCATATCTGTGGGCACATGAACTGTTGCCCTAGCTCAGCTCCAGTGCGCATGTGCATGCCGGCGCCAGCTGATTTTTGGCTGGCCCCAGCCATACCGCCCTCCCCTCCCAGGAGTCTCCATGCAGCCCGTTTTGGATGCCAGGTAAGTACAGGGCTCACGCGGAGGCTCTGGGAGAGTGTTCTTGGCCTCCAGAGGGCCTCCGGGGGAGGGGGAGGCCGTTTTCGCCCTCCCCAGGTTCCAAGAAAGCCTCTGGAACCTGGGGAGGGCGAAAAACTGGCCTACCAGGCCCACCAGTAACCTTTTTGCAGTTGCATGCCAAAAGCGGGGGGAGTGTGTGGGGTCACACCCGCATGCGCGGGGGTACAGGGGGCATTGAATTATGGCTGTTGGCATGCACATGTGCAACCTGCCCTGCTCCCCCCATTTTTGGCACACGACGGCAAAACGGTTAGCCATCACTGTATTAGCTGCTCCCTTAGTTTCTCTCCCTTTGGCCTTCTTATCTCTACAATCTTGCATTGCTGTGTTCAAGGATGCCAAATGGCATAATAGGAGTGAATCAGTTTGCTAAAAGTTGTACAGGTAGTCCTCAACTTACAGCAGTTCATTTGAAGTTACAACGGCACTGAAACAAGTGACTCATGATCATTTTTCACACGATTGCAGCACACACGCGCACACACACACACACCCATGGCCATGTGATTTACATTCGGATGCTTGACAACAGACTCATAGTTAAGACAGTTGCAGTACCCCAGGGTCTTGTGATCCGCTTTTGTGACCTTCTGACAAACAAAGTTCAATGGGGAAGCCAGATTCACTTAACTAACTTAACAACTGCAGTGATTCAGTTAACAACTGTAGCAAGAAAAGTCGTAAAATGGAGCAAAACCTCACTGAACAAATCTGTCACTGAACAGCAGAAATTTTGGTCTCGATTGTAAGTAGAGGTCTACGTGTATTTGTTGTTAGATGATCGCCCCTTTTATTTGTTTGGCAGATGTCTTTGCTTGGCTAAAGGACAAATAGATAAATAGGACAAAAAACAAATTTCCCTGGCTGAGTATATTGGACCTCATGTACTTTATTCTTGGATTAATGATCAGAATTCAGAATCGTAAAGCTTAAAACCAATATTTTGTCAGCTTTTATGCTCTCCTGCAGTGCTGCAGAGTAGTTGGCAAGGGCAAAAATAAAGCTGTGAAGGTGGAAACTAGTTCCCTAGTCCCAAACTATAAAATATTTAATAGCCTTTCTTCACTCTCATACTGAACTCGAATTGTCCAGATCATAAATCTGCCTGTTGGTATATCAGTGACCTGCTATTTTTTTAAATTCTGTTCCATTCCTCAATGTGGAATAAAGCTACCTTATCTTATGCCCTTCAGAAATTTCGACTGCAGTCTTCACAGTACCTGGCCATTGATGGTAATGGCTGGAACTGATGGAAATTGAGTTCAAAATGTTTTCAGGGTACCAGTTTCCCTATCTCTGGTCTTAGCCTTGCTTTTTAACAGTTTAAAAATACCAACATTTTCTTTGTTTATCATCTGTTTGATGGTTATTCTTTTATCCGGAACCAAAGAAAGCTAAAATGTTTGCTGGGATCAACAAAAATTGATCAAAAGAATATGCAGAGCTTTTAAAAAAACTCCTGTAATACATTTTTATTCCATTTTATTATAAAATACAAATATAAAATCCCCTCCCAAAAAGTTACGAAAGGAAGAAAAAGTACAAAGAGAAAAAAGTAATTATTTCTGACTTTCTTCATTGCAGTAGATTATAAAAATAATACATCAACCTTTTGCTGGACATTTCTCATCATTTCAAGCCATTTCGAGCATCAAATTCTAAAATCAAAGTTTCATTCTTTTTAGTTTCTAGCAAAAAGTCCAAATGAAGTCTCAAAGTAGAAACAAAATTATTTTCTTTAATTAAAACAGTCAATTTCACCATCTTTTCCAATTTTACTATCCACTTTTTCATTGTGGGTGGTAGTGTGTCTTTTCATCTTTGCACATACAAGATTCTTGCTGCTGTCAAGAGGTATGATCATTAAGGTTCAGATTTTCTTTCAATTCTTTATCCATCCAAGTTAAAAGGAAAAAGTTCTGGTTTCAGTTTTATATTTATTTTAAGAACCTTCTGAATTAAAGGTGAAATCCGATCAGGTTTTTCAAGATTCTTCGTCAAGTAACATATCACAGTTAGCAAAATTCTGAAAATGCAAAAGCTTGCATGTTCTTTTGAGTCCCTTTGATTTCAGTAAAGTTATTATACAACTATAATAATTTTTCCCTGTGGAGCAACATGGCTATTTGTTCTGTTTAGAAAATACATAGTTGTTTACTCCTACCTATAAGGAATAAACTCTGGTTAGAGCCATGGTGGCGCAGTGGTTACAATGCAGTACTGCAGGCTATTTCTGCTGACTGCCAGCTGCCAGCAGTTTGGCAGTTTGATTCTCATCGGCTCAAGGTTGACTCAGCCTTCCATCCTTCCAAGGTTGGCAAAATGAGGATTGTTGGGGGCCATATGCTGATTCTGAAAACCGCTTAGAGAGAGCTGTAAAGCACTGTGAAGTGGTATATAAGTCTAATTGCTATTGCTATCTCTATAAGACATATCAGAATATTATCTTACTTCTATATCAAGAGTGTCAAACTTGATTTCATTGAGGGACGCATCAGGCTGTGTTTGAACTCGGAGACCCGGGGTGGGCATGGCCAGGATGGGCGTAGCCAGCTCAACATCACTTGTGTTGGGGGGGCTGCCTGTGGTGGCCCAAGTGCTCTGCCAATGAAAACGGACTCCCAAGTTCCATTTTCGACTGCCATGGCTTCCTGCAACCTTCTGCCAGTGAAAACAGAGCTCGGGAGAGCTGCCTGCAGCCCTCCCGCGCTCCGTTTTTGCTGGCAGAAGCACCGCGGGCCGGTCCTTCGCTGTCTCCAGGGCGGCCCCACGGGCCTTGAGTTTGACACCTCTGTCCTATATCCTGTTTCACTAGCATTCATTACTGTTAATGAAATGTCTGCCAGAAAACAGCCAAGCTTGAGCTACAAATAATCTCCTTTATTTTCCTGTTGATGTTAGCTTATGCTTTGTCCAGCAAATTTAATGTAACATGTTGCCTTGTATATCAGCAGTTTATTATACATCCATGTTTGTATATGATATTACGCTAACCCAGACAGTAGCAGCTGCAGCAGGCGATGTCGTTAATCAACAAGCAGTATAATATTAATCACCTTCCTCTTTTGCCTTTTGAAAAGTTAATGAAGTGCATAATGATCCGTGGAAAACCATCTCAGAAGTATGTTTTTCCCTTCCCTCCTGAATACAGTGGAGGGAGAAAAAGCGTAATTGCCTAGATCCATGCATCCACAGAAGGTAGAATAGGTGCTACTGTTCTCGGAGTGATTTTCAGTGAATTGGCTAAAAAATGTCAGATTCTCAAGAGTTTGTCAAAATTAGTGCAGTTTAAGTAGGATACGAACTGTACCTTGTGACATTCTAAGCCTCTACTCCAAAAATGTCACAGCTTGCTTTTTATGTTATTGATTTTCTTTATTCTACTTGGAAGGGGGAAAAAAATAGGCCGGTATTTTTGAGTGAATTGCTAACTGTAAGACTTCGTCCAATGTTCATACTTTGAACAAAGCCTTGCTCCATCCTGTGACTTGCAATTTGCTTCTTGGAGGATCAGATTATTCATCGATGCTTCCGCTTATGGCTTTCATTGCTTTTCCATCTGAAGATGTCAGCCACAAAGATTAAAGGGCTAAAGGGCTACTGAAGTATGACTTGAGTGAACATGGAATAGCATCTTCTCATCTCCTAGAACAGGGGTGTCAAACTCAAGGCCTGGAGTCCAGATCCGGCCCGCAGGGTGCTGAGATCTGGCCTGTGGGGCCACCTTAGAAACAGCAAAGGACTGGCTAGCAAAAATGGAACTCGGGAGGGTCACGTGCGGCCCTCCCGGGCTCCGTTTTCGTTGGCAGAGGGTTGCAGGAGGCCGTCGCAGCTGAAAACGAAGCTCAGGAGCCTGTTTTCACTGGCAGAGTGCTCAAGCCACCACAGGTGCCCCCGACACAAGTGATGTCAAGCTGGCCACACTCAACCTGGTCACACTCCCACCCCTGAGGTCAAACACAGCTCTGATGCGGCCCTCAATGAAATCGAGTTTGACACCCTAGAGCATTGGAAGATCCACCTAGCTTCTAGTACAGAAGAAACGGTTAGGATGAGCACCTGTTTTAAAGTTTGTTTATGACCCGTTTTGCATTATTTGTCTTCATTATGGAGTTCAGCCATTAACACTGTGTGTTTCCTGTTAATTTTGTTGATGATATCGTGTCTGAGCTCTGTGATCCTTTGCCGCCTCATTCTCTTCTTGAAGAATTTTGCTAATGACTGATGGTAGTAAGCAGAATAGGGTCAGATATCCAGGGAGAATAATCTATTCTTTGTTTATGAAAGAAAAAAAATACTCTGGTGATTAGAGAGTCTAATCGTTAAAACACACAGTAGTATATGCAAGTTTGCATATTATGCAGAAGAAAGAATTAATAAAGAATCCAAGGATTAATTATTGCATTTATTTGTTGTCTCCTAATGTTGAAACCTCAAACAATATAAAACATGTGCAAAGTTGTGGTTATTTTGGCTACTTCATTTCATTTTTATTTATTTTGTATGTTTATTTAATTTCTATAGCTGTCTTTCCCAGACAAGTGACTCGGGGCGGCAAAGAATTATAAAATCAATTAAAAATCAACTACAAGAACAATACAAACTCATAATCACACACACACACATGAAATATCTATACTTCATGTGAGTATGTGTGTGTATAAAAACAGTGCTATATAACATCTCTGAATCAGTCAAAAATGAAATGCTGAAATCAATAAAAAATAAAATATCTTAAAAACAATCAAACACAGAATGGAATTGCAGCAACAGCAGCAGCAAAGGTAAATATAGGAATCAATAATTTCAAAAAAACATCTGATTTGGAATTTTTTAAAAAGGAAGGAAGAAACAAAAATATCAATAAATTCTTCCCAATTTACAAAGCCTCCTAGAAATAAAACAGCCAGCCATATTTTCCAGTGTTTGTTGAAAAACCAGTATTTAGAGCAGGGGTCAGCAGCTACTACAACTTTACGACCTGTGGACTTCAACTCCTAGAACTCCTGAGACAGCCACCCCTTAGCATTTCACATATTATGGTCCAACTGTGGTTACAAATTTATGGAGATGTGTAAAATAATCCAACAGGAATTAAAACAAATGGTTTTCTTCAGAAATAAGCCGTAGAAACATATGTTTATTGCAATACTTATTGTTGATTACACTTACCCCTTGCTTATGTCCACCTTCCGATGTTTTTATGTCCACAAGTAACCTTGAAAAGCAAGGAAATGTGTTGAGGGCCATTAATTGCCAACAAGCAGTATGCTTGGCCTAAGCTTCATTTATTTGGGCAGGAAATATATGTTGCAAACCTTGTCAGTTAAACAACTCTGAATGGCAGAGTCTAGGAAGAAAATCTTCTTTGTCATTGCAGGCACGCACACACACACATATGTACATGAAATATCCTCCCCCTGGAAGTGAGACAGGCCCCCATCTCCTGGCCTTCTGCAAAAAACATGGGTCTGTAGCCTCGCATGGGGAGCCCAGAACAGCATGCAGCCATGGGACTGGCTGGTGCCCTGAGACCAGTGGTGGGTTGCTACCAATTCGCCCTGGATCAGGCAAACCGATAGCGGCGGGAGGCTCAGCCCACCCGCCCAGATGCTTCTGCGCATGCGCAGAAGTTTCGCACATTCACACACACACAAGCAAACCGGTAGCAAACTAAATTGAAACCCACTACTGCCTGAGACCCCTCCCTTCGCCTTTTAAACTAATTGTAACAGCATTTAATTATTCATTCCTCCTTCTAAATTCAAAATTTTAATTTTCCCACGGACCTATGCAGTTCTTATATAGCCGTGATGGTGAACCTATGGCACGTTGCCCGTTGTTCTTCCAGGTTCCATTGCTCTTCCAGGTTCCAGGTAGCTAGTCTCCGTGTTCACGGGAGTGCCAGAAAGTGGAAGAGCAGCTCCTTGGCACACATGAATTTCTGGTTTCCATTGTGCACATGTGCGCCGGCCAGCTGGTCTTCGTGCACGCATGCATGCTAGAAACCAGAATACCAGGTGACCAGCATGCATGTGTGCACTGGAAACTGGACAGTCAGCTTCCCAGCGTGCACATGCGCACCGGGGGAGTAGTCTTCCTTTTTGTGGTGCTCCTGCTCATGTACAGCAGAGAGCTACTTTTCCAGTTCTGGCACTACCCCCCAGCACACTCCCGTTTCAGCACTTGGTGCCGAAAAGGTTCACCAACACTGTTACATGATAACATTTTATTGTACACCGCCCAGAATTCCTCTGTGAGGGAGATGGGCAGTTCAAAAATGTGAAAACTAACTAACTAATTAACTAATTAATTTTGGGCCAGTAATTTTGGATTACAAGGTAGCTGTTGTGTGGGGAAAATAGAAGAAGGAAGATGTGTTGGATATATTCATCTCTCTGAGTTATTTGTAAAAATAATTAAAACGATACAAAATAAATAAATAAAATTTATATTGATACATTTTTAAATTGCAAGCAGAAATGAGGCTTGGTTGTTTTCCAAGGCAGGCTAAAGATGTTTCTTGCATTTTACTACATACATACATACATACATACATACATACATACATACATACGCTACTCAAAACTTGCACTGGTTATCTTGCTCTGTGGGCTGAAGTTCTCTGTGCCATGATGTCATTTACAAGTAGAAATTGAAGTTGGAGGCTCCTGTTTCATTGGAGATAAAGTAATATTTTTTAAAAATCTTCCATTTTCTCCCCTTTATCTCAATTCCTGTTATAATATGGTTTTCCAGCTCTTTATGTTGACTTGTAAAGTTGAGCTTAGTATAGTAACTACTTTCTGCAGGAGACGGACATTTCCTTCCTAAAACAGCTTAATCAAAGAAATTAATGTTGTTCTTTGAAACGTTAAGGAAAATGTGATTAAAACATGTTTGCTCTTTTTTAAAAAAATGGGATAATTCAGCCTTTCCTTTAAGCTTCCATTTCATGTTGTTGTTGTTGTTGTTGGATTCTTGTATTAAGCAGAACTTCCTTAACCTCTAAAATGAAGTTGGGAATGAAAATACCCAGTTGCCTGTGGTTGGTTGACATGTGACCTAAATTTGCTCTGGAATATCGGTTGGCCTCTTTTCTTCCTGCTGTCAGATGGAAGCTAAAGAAATTACATTTCCACAAAATAGTAGCCAGGAGCACTTTAGGTTCTTGCAATTTTTTGTTTTGTGAATAAAGCTCCATTTTATTATTAAGTAGAGAAGAATTGCAGTTAGGGTTGCAAATAGGTTTTCCTTAAAACTGATGGATTTTTACTGTTTAGGGATTGCATTGCAGCTGCAGAGGGGACCTTCACAATTCCAGGACATATACAAATGTTTTAAGGGATCGTAAATGCTGCATGGGTTTTAAACCATCTTTTTATCCTCAGCTTCAAAACTTTATCATTAATTTATGCTGTGGTTCAGTCACTGACTGGATTCTCACAGTCAGATTCTCATAGATTTAAGCCATACTGTAGCGTGATTGGTTTAGGCTTAGCATGTTGTGTGAACTCAGCTATGGTAGATTGCAAACTATGGTTTATAGTTTATCACAGTGCATGAATTTAGCCACCGTGGTTTGTTCATTAAATCAGGGTTAAAATTAAATATGGCTTAGTTCAATGTATGAAACCCTACGTTGACATTCTTGATTTTTAACTCTGTTGGGAGGTCCTAGTTATAGAAGAAAACGATAGGAAGATGAACAATGTATTAAAAATAAACTGTGCATTAAAAGAAATTCTGTGGAGTTTTATTATCCAACTAGGAAACATAATGCTAGAAGGGAATGGAGTTTGGTCTCTGTTTATATGCAAGTGGCTCACCTCAGTGTTGGTGGAGTGTACTTGGTGGTTCCTTGATGAGATGTTGTTTACTGTTTGAGTGTATGTCTGAATTGGTAGTTGCTTGATTTGGAGTATTGTTTCCTGTGTGAAGCTCAAGGAACTACCAGCATAGAGAAACAAGCCAGAAATACTCCCACCAAAGTTGAACAAACCCTACTGCCTTCTAGCGCTGATGTTATTACCTAGTTGGGTAATAAAAAAAATTGCAAGAAAATAACTAAGCCCAGAGAGCAACAAGTAGGGGTGAAATCCAGCAAGTTCTGACAGGTTCTGGAGAACCGGTAGTGGAAATTTTGAGTAGTTCGGAGAACCAGCAAATGCCACCTCTGGCTGGTCCCAGAGTGGGGAAGGAATGGAGATTTTGCAATATCCTTCCCCCAGGAGTGGGGAGGGAATGTGGATTTTTCAGTATCCTTCCCCTGGAGTGGGGTGGGAATGGAGATTTTGCAGTATCCTTCCCCGCCACACCCACCAAGCCACACCACGCCCACCAAGCCACGCCCACAGAATTTGTAGTAAAAAAAGTGAATTTCACCACTGGCAACAAGGACCCCACAATTCAATCCAAAAGAAAATATTATTTACTACAAATAGTGGTTGCCCAACTCCTTCAGTCCTTGATTTGAACTCTTTCTTGTAGCATTCGGCACTTATGCTTTCCATTTGCCAAGCCAATATCTAATCTTATTCATGTCCTTCATCAACCCTCATTTCAAAAAATAACAATTGGTCATTTACTGTATATACAATATTATATTTCTATCCTGTTTTCCCATCCTGAGGTACGTGACAAGAGTTTTACTAGTCTGAAAATGATTGGTTTGTTAAGGCTGAAATCTGACATGTATCAGTGCAGCATCTTGTTAGATTACCCTGGTTTTGGCCCCTCACCTTCTTTATCCAGTCACTTGACTTGTTCTGTCTGGTTTGCCTTGTCTATAAACTTGGGATAGAGAATTTTTTGTACATCACATGCATGTTACCAGTCATGAAGTTCTTGAGATGATTACTTAACTATTCCATTGTTATTCAGAAGAAGTCAAAGGGGCACAGTTCACAGTTTGTGATGTGAAGAGCTTTATCACGGTGGAGGTCACCAGAAACAGATTCCACATTAAAATAGGGGTGAGGGAGAAGGTTTTGTTAAAATCCGATGTCTCACTCATATTGGCTTCTGCAAGATAACTCCATAAATGATGATGTTCTTTCTTTTCCCCGCCTCCTCATTCAACATGATCTGTCTCAACTTATTCCTTGTCTATTTCATTTCCCCTTTCATTTTTTAATGCCCTAGTTACTCTCTGTGCCTTCCTTTGTTCCTAGCTATTTTCATTTGCTCAGTCCTGTGATCTGGTTTTTTCTCTCTCTCTCCGATTTGACAATTTCTAAACCATGGGTTTCCCAACATTTCTTTGAATTTTATGGAAGGCCCAGATTGGCTGCATGAAACAACGAAGTTGTATTACAGCGGTATGAACTGCTTTAGTGTGATTTACCTGGTACAGGAGTTTGGATTATTAGAGCATTTTGGAAAAAGGGGGAAATAGACATTTTTATCTAGCCAAATTTATTTGAAATATTCACACACAGATAGGATAGGTTGGGTAGGGTAGGGTAGGGTAGGGTAGGATAGGTCAAGATGATAAGATAATTTTTATTGTCACTTTTTTCTTTCAACACTGGCACACATTAAAAAATGAAATTTTGATGCCTGCTTCAAAAGAATACACACACACACCTGTGTGTGTATGTGTGTGTGTGTGTGTGTGTACCGTATTTTTCAGAGTATAAGACGCAATGGAGTATAAGACACACCTTAGTTTTTGAGGAGGAAAATAGGGGGAAAAATTCTACCTACCAGGTATTCATCTGGCTAGTTCCAGCACATTAGTTCACTTGCTGGTTTTGAGGTTGGGGCTGATTGGGGCTAAAAAGCAGCTTCTAAAGCACAGCTGATCGTTGGAGGGAGCAACAATTAGAAAAGCAGGTAAAGCACGGAAGATTGCTTAGCTCGCGTTGGGGATGAAAAACAGTTTCAAAAGGGAGCTGCAGTGACTAAAGCAGGCAAAATGTGGAAGGGGTAAGAGAAGGCAGCAGCTGTTCTGGGTAGCCATTTTGTGCACCGCGCGGGGTTACATTTGGAGTATAAGACGCACCCAAATTTTCAGCCTCTTTTAGGAGGGAAAAAAGTGTGTCTTATACTCTGAAAAATATGGTGTGTGTGTGGAGAGAGAGAGAGAGAGAGAGAGAGAGAGAGAGAGAGAGAGAGAGAGATACCGTGTTTCCCCGAAAATAAGATCCTGTCTTATATTTTTTTGAACCCCGAAATAAGCGCTTGGCCTTATTTTGGGGGAGGTCTTATTATATATTATAATAGTCCTCAGGGAGAAGGGCGGTATACAAATTTAAAAATAAATAAATAAATAAATAAATTATAAATAAATTATTTGGGGCATGTGGAGCGAGACGGGATCCTCTTGCAATCTTACCTGATTTCCAGCTCTGTCTCCCTAACCCTAACCAGAGGAAATGGTGGCGACCGGTTGCGCGTGCTTTTAAATATTTTTGGGGAGGGTTTATTTTTGGGGGAGGGTTTATTTTCAGGGAAACACGGTAAAGATATGGATAGAGATAGAGATATAGAGGTTAGATATAGATATAGCTACACACACACACACACGTATATATCATATGTACATATGTACATATATGTATTAACAACCATTTTGTACATATATGTATTAATTACCATTTTGAATACATAGTAGAAAAAGGTTCTTAAGATTGATCAAGACTGATAGTATAAGGTACAGGCTATTACAGAATCTAGGTGTTCTGCTTTGGATACCACAAAGCCTCCTCTCAGAAGGTAACAAAGAAAACTGGTCATGGAGAGAAGGTGTAGCGTCCCTGACAATACTATGAACCATGGTCACATCCAAGATTACTCCATCCTGTGTGTAGAAAGGCCACCTCATTCAGAAATTATCTTTTTTGTGCCAAGTGCTAAATTTGACTTTTGGGTGAGATAAGAACAAAAATTCATTCATTTTAATTTAATATAGTAACATATTTAATAATGTACTTAAATATATCCCTTCTGGATTTATTTTTTTCGTCTTCTGTTATGTCAGAGATCTAATGTTTTGGAGAGGCTTTGTGACCTGGGCCCAAAACTGCAGTTTGTACACCTCCATTTTAGTCTGGTATTATATAAGTCCCTCCTGCAGCCTGATGCATTTAAATGTATTGTGACTTCAATACCAGCCTTCCATCCTTCCGAGGTAGGTAAAATGAGGACCCGGATTGTGGGGGCAATAAGCTGACTTTGTATAAAAAAGAACACCGCTTAGAGGGGGCCGAAAGCCCTACTAAGCAGGTAAATACAAAAGTATGAAGGCTATTGCTTAACACATTGTAAGCCGCCCTGAGTCTCTCCGGAAGGCAGCATATAAATCGAACCAATAAATAAATAAATAAATAATACTAGGTTTTCTAGCATGTGTGAGAACTAATCCTGGCAAACTAGCCTGAAACCAACAACCTGAAACCAGACAAGTCCATTACCATAACAAGGAACTAGTGGAAAATTTTCCTCCTTCCCAGAAGGGAAGTCTCTAGTTGGTAACACTGCGTAGGTGGCAGAAAGAGGTACACAGATTAATTGAATTAAGCTTCAATTAATCATAAGTTAGGCTTTGCATTTTATACTTGGCAGTCACTGGAATTCTTTATGAATAGTTTTTCTAGTTCTTGATGCAAACTTGTTACATACCACTGCTCTTGAACCTACTGCCTGCTAAACCTAACAGCAAGGTTTGGAAAAGCTCTTAAATGCTCCATGGAGTTGAACCATGGACTTCCCTATCCTCTACTACCTGATCATTTAAATGGAGATGCCAGCCCTTAAATCTGGGAATTTTTGTTTGCAAAGCAAGGACCCTGCCACAAAGCTATAATTACACATATTAAGCTGCTGGCAAGAGCTATTTCTCAGTGCATGCTCTGCTGGGCCTATGTTCAGTCACGGGTAAAATTTAAGACCTTAATTATTTTTTATGGTGATTTTATTATTAATTGATAGCCAGAGTGTTTATAATAAAGTCTGTCATGGAACTTGAGTCGATTCAATAAGAAGGTTGATTTTCTGGGGTTTCTAAATTAAAAAAAAATCCAATTAGTCTAGAACAGGGGTGTCAAACTCAAGGCCAGGGGTTGGATGTGGCCCCTGGGGTACTTACATCTGGTCCGAGGGGTCACCCTGGAAACAGCGAAGGACCGGCCTACGGTGCCTCTGTCAGCGAAAATGGAGCTTGGGAGGGCCACCCACAGCCCTCCCAATCTCTGTTTTCACTGGCAGAGGATTGCAGGAGGCTGTCGCAGCTGAAAACAACTCAGGAGCCCATTTTCGCTGGCAAAGTGCTCGAGCCACCACAGGCGCCCCGACATGAGTGACATTGAGCTGGCCACGCCTACCCTGGCCACACCCAGCCCAGTCCCCTGAGGTCAAACGCAACCCTGATGTGGCTCTCAGTATTTGACACCCCTGGTCTAGAATCTATGTCTATTGATGGCATTTCAGTTCACCCTCAAAGCAGAGGTGGTATTCAGCAGGTTCTGACCAATTCTGGAGAACCGGTAGTGAAAATTTTGAGTAGTTCGGAGAACCGGTAAATACCACCTTCTGACTGGCCCCACCCCCATCTATACTCTGCCTCCCGAGTCCCAGCTGATTGGGAGGAAATGGGGATTTTACAGTATCCTTCTCCTGGAGTGGGGTGGGAATGGAGATTTTACAGTATCCTTCCCCTGCCACACCCACCAAGCCACACCCAGAGAACCACTAGCAAAAATTTTTGAATCCCACCATGGCCCCAAAGCCCTCCAGAACAATTCCAGTTTGCCTAATTTTTGGAAGTTGCATATGGACCCAGTTTTATTTCCTGATACAGGAAAACCTAGGTCAGCCCATCCAAAGCTATGCCTTCCAGATGTGTGCTATGCTGGTCTGAGAATCGCAGCAGACATCTGGAGGATACTATTACGTGTGCTCTGATAGATGTAGAGTTGAGGCATGTGACTGACGCAAGGATACAAATAAAGAGAGGAAGGAAGTGTTTTTAGACAGTGAGTAGATAAACCAACAGATATTGACATCTAGATGAAAATTGAGGACTTGTGTCAATTAATTGTTTTGTCTTGGCTTAATCTAAAGTATTTGTGGTTAGTCCAATTTGGAGGGAATCAAGAACCCTCCAGAAGTGAAAATATCTGTTGAATGGCTATTTTATTATTATTAATATAGAAACTACCTCCTATTCTTCACCTCCTCTAGAGGTAGTAGACCTTATTAAAGGGAAGCAGATGTATGCAAGATCATAAGACCAGCTCTTCAGGCTAATGACACAATATCTAAAAATTGTCTGGGAAAGGACTTGGTTCTCACTCCAGTTTCATAATATGCTGAGCATGTTATTGACTCAAGAAAGATGGAAGAACAAGCAGTAGAAGTATTGTTAGTCAATGGCACTTGCATGTGAGAACTCTTTGATGAAAATACATTACACAATTTGCGGTCTCCAGAAAAAGTCCCATTTGTGTTACTCATCCTGGTCTTCACAAACATACTTTTTATGTAAATACCCTGACAATGCAAGTAGGAAATAGTGTGGTTGTGGGAATCAAAGTGTTCTTTCTAAAGTCGCCATTAAATATACTAAAAAGTTTTTCTGGATCTCTTAAATTGTTAAGCATAGGAATTTCAAATGAATGCAGGCACCAGAATTCCAGATTCTAGGCTCAGAAGTTCTAGAATCTGGATGAATGAAACCATTCATGCTTTCTTCCTTGGGCTACTTTGTGCAATTTCTGATTGACATTTCTCTGGGGCCTTTTAAACTAGTAGTGCTTTTGTTTATCGCAGCACTTTTACGGTATTAACATGATAATCAGAAAAAAAATATACATCTCAAGTACGGTAAAAGATAATATCTCATATCTGGCACAACCTCTAGAGCAGGGTCAAACTCAAAGCTCGGGGTCTGGATGCGTGGGGTACTTAGATCTGGACCGCGGGGCCACCCTGGAAACAGTGAAGGACCGGCCCATGGTGCTTCTGCCATCGAAAACAGATTGGGAGGGCTGCACACAGCCCTCCCGAACTCCGTTTTCACTGGCAGAAGGTTGCAGGAGGCCGTGGCAGCCAAAAACGGAGTTCAGGAGCCCGTTTTTGCTGGCAGAGCACTTGGGCCGCCACAGGTGCTCCTGCCATGAGTGACTTGACTAGGGCCCACCCTGGCCACGCCCACCCTGGTCCCTGGAGGTCAAACGCAACCCTGATGGGGCCCTCAATGAAATTGAGTTTGACACCCCTGCTCTCTAGAGTTATATCCTAGGTTTTCCATTCAGTAATTCAGTGCTGTCACTCAGCCCTAATCTTCCAAACAAATCAAAGGCCACTCGAGAAGACCAAAACAATTGATGTAATTAACCAGGAAGGTGAGGAGTTGGGAATGTCTTGAAAAAGTAGCTTCTGTGCAATTAATTCATTTCACAATATTCCTGAATTACCAATGTTTGCTGGCAATGGGTGCCATAGTGAATGAGTCGTGAAATACCCTTTTATCAAACAAACAAAATATAGAAGTTAAAAGAAAATTAAGCAATCCAAGACGTTAGGACAGCAATAAGGTCTTGACCAGAAAGACCTAATCATGTGCTTCTCACCACAATTTCGTAGACAAAAGTCTACAAAATTACCTTATTTTCTGAAGGCAATTGTGACACTGTGAAGAAGTGAAGAAATGCATGTACAAGCAAGATTCACTTCATATTCTCTGAGCTTGATAGTGTTTTTCTTGCAGATGCACAGATAATACTACCTAGTTTGGTAACAAAACATCTACAAGGAAACCACCAAGCTCAGAGAGCACCAGGGACCCCACAGTTCAAACCTGAGCTACAGATATTATGTTCTGTAGGCGCTTAATATTCCTATCTCCGACTCGATTTCCACTTCCTACCCTCATCTTGAGCAAAGGATGCACGTGAGAGTGTAAATATCTGCAAGAAGGCAACGACACAGAAATAAAAGGGGCAGGACTTGGATTGTGAAGCCTCACCTGCCTTCTTGCAAACCTCCTACAGAAGATACAGACCACACAACAGAAAACTAAGGCAGAATATATGCAGTCTTAGAACCAAATCTACCAAAGGATGGGAAATCTCATTGCTATCCAGAGAATTCTCTGCAAGCCTGTTATAGAAGACTTTACAAGAGGTCAAGAATAATACAAAACAGTGGGTGACAGAAAAAGAGTTCAAGGTTTTGAAAGTTAAATTTAATTTTATGGGGCTTCCTTAAAGCAGTTTTCTCAGGCTTAAATGGGCTCTAAGTCTTTATGTGATTTTGTGGTGGTGTGGATTTTTAGCAGTCCAGACATGGCAGCCCCACCCTTAGATGGAATAGTTTAGGTCTAGGACAGTGATAGCTAACCTTTTTGCTGTTGCGTGCCAAAAGCGGGGGGAACGCGGGGGTGTGTGTGCCGTGCACTTGCGTGCCCACACCCATAATTCAATGTGCCCCGCCCATGCACGTGTGACCGCCCCGCACGCCCCCCGCTTTTGGCACATAATGGCCCGGTGGGCCTGTTTTTTGCCCTCCCCAGGCTCCAGAGCCTTTCCAGGAGCCTGAGGAGGATGGAAATGGCCTTCGCCTCCCCCCATTTCTGGCCTCGGGAGGGTCTCGGGGGGGTGGCGAAGGCTGTTTTTGCCCTCCCCAGGCTCCTAAAAAGGTTCTGGAGCCTGGGGAGAGCAAAAAATGGGCCTTCCCCACCCCCCCTGGAGGCCCTCTGGAGGCCGGAAACAGCCTGTTTCCCAACTTCCAGTGGTCCCAGAGGGCCCAAAAATGAGCTGGCGGAGCTGAACTAAGGCAATGCTCGCATGCCCACCGATATGGCTCCGCGTGCCACCTGTGACACACGTGCCATAGGTTCACCATCGCGGGTCTAGGATAAGTAGGCGTGCATTTAGATAAAGCATTCTAGGTGCCATAGACTAGGGATGTCAAACTTGATTTCATTGAGGGCCGCATCAGCATTGTGTTTGACCTTGGGGGGCCCGGGGTGGGCATGGCCAGCTCAACATCACTTGTATCGGGGTCGCCTGTGGTGACCAAAGTGCACTGCCAGCAAAGATGGGCTCCCATGCTCAGTTTTCAGCTGCGACGGCCTCTGCCAGTGAAATCAGAGCTCAGGAGGGCCGCCCCTCCCAAGTGCTTGCTGGAGCTGGGCCAAAAAAGTACTTGCTGGAGCCAGCCAGTGAGCAACCGGGCTGCAGCAAGAGTACTTGCTGGAGCCAGCCAGGAGCAACCAGGAACAGGAGGGTGGAGCGTGCTGAGTCCATATATCCAGCTGGCTAGCAGAAGCCAATAATGCTGGCTACTAACCCTTTTACTCTATTGTTTCCCACGTGCCAAGCTGAGACTCCAGTAAAGAGACCCGTTCTACTCACAGTGTGGCCTCTTCTTTTGCTGGCTTGGTTTGGAACCGTGGATTGTCTCAGTTACAGTCTCTATTGGTATTGGTACCATTACCTTCTCCTATTGGTATCTTATGATTATATTACTTTTTGTTTGTATGTACCCAGAGACTTTATGCACCAAAGACAAATTCTTTGTGTGTCCACTCACATTTGGCCAATCAAGAATAATGCCATCAACCTCAGATTTACAGCATTGAACCCTATAACTCATAGTATATCCAGCCCCATAAGATTTTCTGATGAATAGAGCTGCTACTTTCTTCTGTCTTGTTCAGCATCTACTGTCATGGATTGTTTCTGCTGTCAGTGAAAATCGTTCTGTAGAGATGCTATCAATTTATGAGCTACTATTATCTGGTACTGTAATTGTTTACTTCTCTTGGGTTCAGTCTATGGTGGGGAAATTGCCTGTGTTGGTTTTTGTCAGAGGAAACATGGCCAAATTGGTAGTGATGCCTTCTGTACGTAATAAAGGTTGACCCAAAACTGTAATATAAAACAGGCTTGCTGCATGCAGTAAATGAAGATTTTTGATACAGCTGTCTGTGTGGCTGGCTAATGTCTAGATGGATTTAAATAAAGAGGCATGCAAGCTACTTTCCCTTTTATCTGTCTGGGAGCGAAATTTTTATACATTTAGATTAGAATAGAATAGAATAGAATTTTTTATTAGCCATGTGTGATTGGACACACAAGGAATTTGTCTTGGTGCGTATGCTCTCAGTGTACATAAAAGAAATTAGCTGGTTAGTTTAGAAGAGATTCAGATATCACCCCTGGTAGCCATCTTTTCTACTCAGTTTTAACATATTTCTTAAAAATGCCTTGGTTATTTAGTAAAAGAGTTCACCTCCAAGAAATTAATTTTAATTTATTGAATGGCAGTGATCCCTTGGGATGGAACACTGAGGTTTTTGCATAGCACAGCACTTTATTGTAATGATTTTACAACAACTTTGTGAATGTAACTTATTCATACTATTTGTATACTTGGGCTTATAATTCTGCCTCCAAGATTATTGATCGTGATTAGTTGAGAGATTTAGTGGCTGGTCTATAGCTTCATAATTCAGTCTTGCCACCTTTGATGTCATCCAAATATTTTGGAATTGCAGTTTGTGGAATTGCCAGTTGACATGTCTACTACATATGAGATCTTAAGTGCTCTGAGAGTTTTAGTTTGGTCCCAGAGGGACTCAGATTAGAGAAAAAAACTTTATTAGGAACTTGGGTGGCACAGTGGTTAGAACGCAATATTGCAGGATAACTCTGCCCATAGCCTGGAGTTCAATCCTGACAGGCTCAAGGTTGACTCAGCCTTCCATCCTTCCGAGGTCGGTAAAATGAGGACCCAGATTGTTAGGGACAATATGCTGACACTATACACTGCCCAGAGACTACTGTAAACTTTAAGTGCTATTGCTTTTGCTATTAGAGGCTCAGAATAAATCGAACTGAGCATTTTGAGTTCTTAACAGTTATTGCATTATTCTAGGTTATTTTATGACACTTTCAGGAAATAGGAAACAACAAAGTAATATGACATAACTTACATTTTTCAACTAAATGTGAGGTAGTATCCAGATAATGGTTTCTCCCTGAACTGTTATGCTGTGCCAGCTCTCCAGCTAATATATTATAGATACCATTTTCCATTGGCTTATCTACCTAAGATCCTCTTTTCTTTCTTTCCTATTCTCAGAAGACTGTCTGGACAAGTTCCTGCAGCTTTCTTGGAAAGGTTTTCAGAAGTGTTTTACCATTTCCTCCTTCCTGGGCTGAGAGAGACAGACTGGCCCAAGGTCATCCAGTTGACTTTTTGCCTTGGCAGGACGAGAACATACGGTCCCCTGGTTCCTAACCTTCTGGCTTTATGACTTAACCACAACACCAAACTTCTTAAGTAGAAGTAGAGCGAGTTTGGTTTGAAGGCTCATGTGTGAATGGAACTTCTAGCCTTATATTATACTGACACACAAATATGGCATATGGACGAGGTGGCTCAGTGGCTAAGACGCTGAGCTTGTCGATCGAAAGGTTGGCAGTTCAGCGGTTCAAATCCCTAGTGCTGCGTAACAGGGTGAGCTCCCGTTACTTGTCCCAGCTTCTGCCAACCTAGCAGTTCGAAAGCATGTAAAAAATGCAAGTAGAAAAATAGGGACCACCTTTGGTGGGAAGATAACAGTGTTCCGTGTGCCTTTGGCGTTTAGTCATGCCGGCCACATGACCATGGAGACATCTTCAGACAGCGCTGGCTCTTTGGCTTTGAGACGGAGATGAGCACCGCCCCCTAGAGTCAGGAACGACTAGCACATATGTGCGAGGGGAAACTTTACCTTTACCTAAGCGGTCACTTCCAGGAAGTTGGTAGTTATTCATTTTAAATCATTTTTCTAATAGAATATACTAAATATATATACAACCTGACCCATTTTAAAGAGGAGTGATTTATAACAACTAACTCACCTTTGTGGCTTCTTGAAAAAGTCAGGTGTTAACCAATTGGGAAATATGATCCTTTCTAATTCTGCACCTGTAGTTGATTCTCTCTGTCCGTCGGTCTGTCTTTGTGTATGTTTCTTCCAAACATTTCTGCTACAAATATAAATTCACAATCCTATCTTGGTATTCCTGGTGGACACAGCACTTTCCTGAACTCATTTTCTTTTCAGCAGAGCTGGTCTCAGTTGGGAACCCAAAATATCTGGAATTAATAAATCAATCACTTGTTTAAAGTTCACCTAGATGTTTTCTTCAAAACAAAAAATAACAGCAGAGAACTTAGTTTCCAAAGGATTTAGAACGGTAACAATGTTTAAATTTAAACTTGCTTTCAGAGAGTTCTCTAGTATAGATAATCAATGAACCTGGTTTTAAAATGCAACTTTCTTCATCATTCCTGAATTAGTTACATTTAATGCCTGCATTTGAAGAGGTGTTCCCATTGTGGGATCCTTGGTGCTCTCTGAGCTTTGTGTTTTTTTGTTTTTTTTTTTGCAGATATTTCATTACCCAAATAGGTAACATCATCAGGATTAGAAGGGAGTGGGGTTTGCTCTAGCGCTGATGATGTTACCTGGTTTGGTAATAAAACACGTTCAAGAAAAGCACCAAGAGAACACCAAGGACCCCACAGTTTTAAACCCTGAGCTATAAATATTCCCTTTTAGTGTTTCCATCCTTCAAGACTGCATTCACTACTAGTGCTAGTGCTAGCTTTCTTATTTTAGCTTAGTATGTTGTGGGAACTCAGTCACTGGGATATGGCATAGCACAGTAATACGGACAATTCTGACTTGTCCAACAAACTGTGGATAGAATGAAAATTGCAGGTTGTGACATTTTCCTTACTCAAAATGGTGGTCAAAATAAATTGCAGAGAACATACACTACATGAACACACAAACACATACAGAAACACTGATTCACATGTTAGAGGTTGCCTACTCCTGGCTTAGAAACTCTAACTTTTATTTAGTATATGTCATTCAGAGTCATGATTATATGTGTTGGGCAGCTATATAAATCTTCCGAATAAATACCGGTAACTCCAGATAATGAAAATATCCATTATGTGAGATGCATTTTCAGGCAGCAAAGAAATATTTGATAATTACCCTGTTTGTTCTACTATATCTTCAAATCTCTTGGCCCCATCTGGCAGTCTCCAGATGTTTTGGGACCACAATTTGAAGATTTTCATGTTTTTATACTGCCAGCACATCTGGTGGGTGTCAAATTAGGGATTTTAATGAATTAGGGTTTGCTTATTGCCCTGAGTAAGTCTTCATTCACAAGAATTGATAACTTAAAGTCAGTTGCTATGCTATGTATAAGTACACGTTGCATTTTTGTTACCCATTCATTTGTGTATTCCTCTGCCACAGAAAATATAGCAGTATTTCATCAAATAAAGCAGCATTCCAGAACAATTAGTTGCCCAAGACCTAAAATAAAATTTAAATAACTTAATAGTAAGTTATTATAAACAATAGTAACAGGAAAGTTACTTTGTGTGAATAAGCATTGCACTATATACATGTAGTCCTCGACATATGACCACAATTGATCCCACAATTTATGTTGCTAAGCAACACATTTGTTAAGTGAGTTTTGTCCCATTTTGTGACCTTTCTTGCCACAGTTGGTTAAGTGAATCACTGCAATAGTTACATTAATAACAGGGTTGTGAAATGAATCTAGCTTCCCCATTGACTCAGAAGGTTGCAAAAGTTGTTCACACGACACTGGGACACTACAATGATATAAATACATGCCACTTGCCAAGTGTATAAATTTTGATCACATGACCATGGGGATGCTGCTATGGTCATAAGTATGAATAACGGTTATAAATCACTTGTTTCTGTGTCATTGTAACTTTGTTCACTAAACAAATGGTTGTAAGTTGTGGACTTATCTGTATACAGCAGCTCCTATACAAGACTATTACTCTCTCAAACCAGTGAAAGAGCATGTGGCGCAGTGGTTAGAGTGCAGTACTGCAGGCACTTCAGCTGATTACCGGCTGCCAGCAGTTTGGCAGATCGAATCTCACCAGGCTCAAGGTTGACTCAGCCTTCCATCCTTCCGAGGTGGTAAAATGAGGACCCAGATTGTTGGGGGCAATAGGCTGACTCTGTAAATCACTTAGAGAGGCCTGTAAAGCACTATAAAGCGGTATATAAGTCTAAGTGCTATTGCTATGGCAAGGAAGGAAGGACCTCGTTTTTCAAGCACCCACAGCCAGTGGTCCTAACTGCAGACTGAGTACTTGGTGAGAATGGTCATGGTCATGGAAGACCATGAGAGACCATGAGAATGGTTATGGACGGCCATGTGGGAAGTAGTGTTGTAGGCTTTTCTCCATAAGAAAGGATAGAGAAATGAAAAACAAAGGACAAATGATTCTAAATGAGATTTAAGTTTAGGAACAAAATTATTGAAGAAATATCTCCCAGAGGGAAAACAAATCGTTCCCATTCACTCAATCTTCTGTATTTATCCTCCTCCCTGGGGGATAAATGGCTCTCATACAAGAATGTTGTTAGAAGAATGACCTCCTATTTATTAACATATTTCTGAGTTTGTAGAAAAGTTGTCTTTTGCCCAGTTCCTGGTGAGCTGAAAGAGTGAATTTTTTCAATCTGTCCCTTTTTCCATCCATCAAGTGAGCACAAATAGTATTTGTACTTCCCTTTGAGACAAGTAACAGCAACAGCGATAGAGCAATACGTTAAACTTGTATGCCACCCAACTCTCAATGACTTCGGGTGGTTCACAACAATCAAAGAAAGTATAGTAAAATACTAGTAAAAGATAACAATGAAAGATGGCCAATGTGATGGAGTGAGATGGAGACTGGGTTTTACTGTTTTTTTTTTACTGTTTTAATTAATCCCTGTGGCCTACTTTATTTGATTAACGTAATGTAGAATGGTTCTTTTGTAGAAAAGAACTTTTGGTCCAGAAAAATGTTACTAAAGCTGCAAGGTCTTAATGCATAATACCAAAATCTTCTTTAGAGAAAAAGAATGCCATAATTAGGTTGCTGGAATGTGCTGGGAAGGATTCAGATCTAATGTTATTACTGGAGGTTGCTGGGGCTGGAGGGCGGGCGGCGGGGTGAAGGGGTGCGAGCATGTGGCAGGGACGAAAAATCCTAGACCACTGTCAGAATCCAGGTTGTAAGTCCCCCCCCCTTTTTTGGGGTTGGACCGAAATTTGGTTAAGCAACTTGGTTGTGAGTCAAGGACCACCTGTAGTACACCTACAACATTTTTTACAATTTGGCTAGTGTAAGTCATTTACATTGCTTTTTTCCAAAGCTGAATTTTCTCCCCAGGATTTCTAGACATTATTTCCCCTTGCATCTCTAGAAATACATATGAATGCATTTCACATATCCTTGCAAATGCATCCTTGCAAATAATCAAGACCTATACAATCTGCTTCCTAAGGTATATTATAAATTACCCACAATGGTACATAGGATAACTCTGTGTGTTTTGAAGTATGTTGTTTTGCTTAAATCATCATATTGATTCTTTAATAGCTAAGCATTTGGCTCTATTTGAGCTAAAGCACTGCAAACCCAAAGTGATTGTAGCAGTCTCGGAGAAGAACATTGTTTGATATATGCCACCTCTCCACAATGCAGGTTTTTCTATAATAGTTTTTTTTTTTAAAAAAAAAAGCATTGAATGCTGCATCTGGCTGCTAATGATACAATTTCCCTTCTCTCTCTCCAGTACAAATTGTTTTTTGTGAGAGCCTGCATCTGCTCACCACATTTCAAAAAGGATATAGTAAAGCTGAACGGGAGCCAAAAAAAGGCATCTAAAATGTACAGAGAATTCAAACACATTCTTTGCAAGAAGACGCTAGTAGGTTAGAGATGCTTCAGTTTTGAAAAATGGCAATGAGGGGCAGGGAAGGTGATTGATGTGCATAAAAATCGTGCACAGCATATGAATAGGCAGAAAATGTTATTTTTGACACTTTTCTTTTGTAGCATTTGGCTTTTAGCACTCTGCAACCTTCAGTAAGTTAATTTTTTTTTTAAATTTCATCATACTGTTTTATAAATTGTGCCATGTATCCAATATTGAAAAAACAAATATTTTCTCTCTCTTTTTAAAAAAATAAAAAGCAAGCATCCCGAGGTAAATCTGATAAAACAATATTCATATAGATTATGACTTGTATTAGATTCTGGATGAAATGGGAAAAGAAAGGGCATGGTAGCGATTATGTTTGTGTTTACATGACTTCGGTTAGTTAAGATGTAGCAGATGCGTTTTTCAGGTTTGCTTAGTTTTTTTTTTTTATTATTTATTTACACAACCTGGTATAATTCTCTCCTTGATGCTAAGGAAAACTCATAGGGTTGTGCAAATGTTGCTTAGGGCTTTGTGTGCATGTGCATGGCTGAAGAATTAGGCAACCCTGGATGATTTGATCAAGTTACACAGTTCAGTGCTTTGTCCAAACCCAATCCATCAGCCTTAACTAAATCTCAACAACCTATGGACATAAATGCTTAACCACACAAGGTACGTATGTATGTATGAAGGCAACCATAGAGATGCTAGAGTTGTGTAAATTATTGGCAGGAACATTGTTTGGTGGTTTATCACAATCATTTTGAAAACCACCTTGTGTTGTTTGAACATGTGTTTATGCATGCAAAATACTTGCTGTGAAGTCTTTGTTGCTGTCTGAGTTTGGTCATTTTCTTGCAGACATTTCATGACCCAACTGGGTAATATCATCAATAAAACGTCTGCAAGCAAACAACCAGCACCAGGCACCCTATTGTTCAATCCTGAGCTACAAATGGTCTCTTCTGTTGGAAAGGTGCCAAGTGTTCTGCCCCGGCTACGGACCCCAAAGAACGCAGCACACACAAAGTCCGTTCAAACCTTAGTTTACTAAATAAACCAGTTTTTTACAACAATGGCTGTTAATTAACTGCATTAACAGCCGCCAAGAATTCAAAGAATAATACTGAAAGCTTACTGTGGTTGGCAGAATGCCCAGAAGCAATTTGCAGGAAGCTGATAAGATAAGCAAGACAAGACAGGAAGGTATCTGAACGAAGTTGTTCCCTGCAAATTGCTTCAGTCGGCGTTCCTCCTTAAATAGGCTAAGGGAGTGACCAATTAGCCCCAAGCCTTACTTTTGAGGAGACCTCCTCCTGAGGAGCCACTCCTGCCTTTTGGCAGCTCTGCGCGCCCATGCATCAAAAAGAGGCTCCTCCTCTTCATCCTCTTCACTTAAGGGAGCTTCTGGAGGTTCTGAAGGCCCTGGTTGAATCCCCGCCTCTGACACCACATCTTCTCCAGCCTCCTCATTGTCTGACTCCAGTGCCAACTGCCCAGGCTGCTGGCGCAGCACCACACCAGCCTCCTCGCTGTCTGAATCAGCTACTAGCTGCACAGGCCGCTGAAGGGCCACAACACCAAGAGCTTTGATGTGGTTGACAATTCCAGCAGAACTGTCACCTGTACGGGTACACAAATCCACAGATAATAAGGAGAGGCCTTTATAGAGTGGTTGTGCTGAAGCATCAAGAGCATATGACACCTTGATATTTCCTGCAGTGAGTTGGAAAAGGCATTTTGCTCACTTTCCCAAGCACCTGTCAGAATGGTTTCCACAAACCCAAGAAGTCCCCTTAAACTGTGGGAAGAAAAGATCATCCAGACTGCAAATTAAGATTTTATATTTTTGCTTTGTGGATTTTTTTGCAGCTCATTTGGCAGGTTGTTGGTTGGTTGGTTTATTATTTTTTTTATGAAAAACCACAGTGCAGCTTGACACAACACTGTAATTCATGCAGTTTTTTGAGAAGTGAAAGTACAAAAACCTCAAATGGTTTATTTTCTGTACTGAACTTTGATGGAACATTCCCCACCGATAGATTGTACGACGCTCTGCGTGCGACCTAATCTCACAGAGCTGTGCATAAAACAGCAGTTAGAAAAGATAGGTGATACATTGCAGAGCAGACCCTCTCTGAAAACGGTGCAAGACATCATCAGTTTCCATCAGCAGCCAATATGTGACAATTCTTTTTGAATTTCCTTACTTTTGGAACACATCAGAAAACATAACCTTGAGTCCTTCTTCTTATTTCTCTATAATTCTTTAAATCAGGGGTCTCCAACCTTGGCAACTTTAAGACTTGCGGACTTCAACTCCCAGAATTTTGGGAGTTGAAGTCCGCAAGTCTTAAAGTTGCCAAGGTTGGAGACCCCTGACTTGAATGGCATTAGAATGAATCAGAGCAGTGGTGGGTTGCTCCCGGTTCGGCCGAGCCAGTAGCGGTGACGATGTGATGTCACCGAACTGGTTCTCTTTGACTGGGAGATGGGCCCTCCTGCCCGCCCTCGCCCTATTCCTACCTTTATTTCTTGTTGTTTAGCACAACTGATAGGCGCGGCAGACTGGATTGCTGCACCTCAGCTGGGCAGAAACCTTAACACACTTGCTCGGAGCGCAAGTTTGGCGATCGCGCTGAAAACGCGTGTACGAAGAGAACCGATGGTAACACCGGTTGGAACTCACCACTGAATCAGAGCTGTCTGCAGGTAGTCCTTGGATTAAGGCTATTTGTTCAATGACCATTTAGTTATGATAGGACTAAATGAAGGTAACATTTCAATGGGTCTGCAAAATTGGGCCTGCCTGTGGCATCCACCTATCTGCCTGCGGCACCAGTGCATTTACCTGCACTCCGTAGCACCTTCCCAAAGGACCCCCCTGCCTGTGCTTTGTAGTACCTGCCTATGGCACTTGCTTACCTAGCGTTCTCACCTGAAGCTCTCACCCACCGGCCTCCTTGCCTGGAACTCCTGCCTCCTTGCTTAATGACTTGTGTGGTTCTGGGTTGCAGTACCAATTGGGATTAGCAATAGCACTTAGACTTACATACCGCTTTATAGTGCTTTACAGCTCTCTCTAAGTGGTTTACAGAGTCAGCATATCGCCCCCAACAATCTGGGTCCTCATTTTATCCACCTTGGAAGGATGGAAGGCTGAGTCAACCTTGAGCTGGTGAGATTTGAACTGCTGGACTGCAGCTAGCAATCAGCTGAATTGGCCTGCAGTACAGTACTCTAACCACTGCACCACCTCGGCTCTTGCTACGATTTCCGTCACTAAATGGTGCAGTCATGTAATGGCACACTTAATGACTGCATCACTTAGCAGTAGAAATTATGGGTATGGTTGGTGTTGTAACCTGAGCACTAACTGTGTTTCAAAAGTTTAGCATACCTTCAGCAGAAACGGGTGAAATATCCATGGGGAAAATGTGCTTTTTTACACACTCCACAATGAATCTAAAGGATACGTTCCTACAAGATATAGATGAAGAAACAGAGGGAAAGACAGATTAAATACATTTGTGGAGGGTAAATTTGTCAAGGGCTTTTAGTTGTTATGGTTGTCTGTAATCCTCTAGTATCTAAAACTAATGCCTATTAATATTAATTTTTGGTGAACGGGAGTCTTGATGCCCTAGAGGTCTGAGAAGCACCTGGATAAGTGTTGAGGGACATAGGATAAATGTTTTTATTAGGCATGTATATCTGATAAATAATTGTATTTGTCAAATAACATATATTTGCCTTCATTCGTAACATATATCATTCCCAGGAAATGCAAGTGCATGTATAATACTCTTTGTGGTAGAAAAGCAGTAATATATGCACTGTTTATGGCAGTCAAGTCTTTTGTGGAATAAAAGAATGGCAAATATTTAAGCGTCTGGTCTAGGAAAATGATATAGATAGCAGGGTTAGCTTGGATTTACATGATGTGTAATTGACAATGCTGAATTTGGTCCAATTCAGGATACCGATAGTCCTCAACTTATGACCACAATTGAACCTGGAATTTTGGTTGTAAGTGCGGACGGTTATTCCACGGATTAAGCACCTGACTTCGGTTTACAATCATTTTTATAATGGTTGTAAAGCAAGTCACTGCAATTAAGAATGTGGTCATTAAGCAAATCCCCATGTGTTTGTTAAGTGAATCCAGCATATCCAAAGGGCTTTTTTTTTTTTGTCATTTTCTGCTGGAATTTGCAGTCCCATGACCATGGGAGGCTGCAGCTGGTCGTAAATGTGAGTCGGTTGCCAAGTGCCTAAAAAGTGACCATGTGACCATGGAGGGGTAGCAGTTGTAGCTTAGAGGATGGGTCGTAGGTAAGTTTTTTGAAACCAAAATAACTTTGTACGGTCATTAAGCAATCAGTCATTAAGTGAGAACTTCTTGTAGTTCTTATGTTCTTATTCTATACTTTGTAGCAAAGGAAATTTCTTTGCTATTCCACTGAGGAGCATCAGTTCTTTATGTGTCTCTTTCTGTGAATGTACACACTTGAAGTTGACAATTTTTGATAAAGTTTGATCCTTGAAAAGTCTGCAAGGTACTTAGGAGAAATACGTAAGTCAAAAAAATGGCTGTTTATGGATTGGTCTCTTGGTGAAATAGATCTTAATCATTGGATTAGTTCAATAAATTAAAGGTAGAACTTCAGTAAAGGAGAATGTGAAATGAGGGGTCCTGTTGTGGCCCGTCAGCGGCCTGTGCAGATTGTAGTTGATTCCGACAACGAGGAGGCTGGTGTGGTGCTGCGCCAGCAGCCTGTGCAGCTGGCGCTCGAGTCGGACAGTGAGGAGGCTGGAGAAGATGTGATGCCAGAGGCAGGGATTCAGCCAGGGCCTTCAGAACCTCCAGAAGCTCCCTTAAGTGAAGAGGATGAAGAGGAGGCGCCTCTTCTCAATGCACTGGTGCGCAGAGCTGCCAAAAGGCAGGAGTGGCTCCTCAGGAGGTCTCCTCGAGAGTAAGGCTTGGGGCTAATTGGCCACTCCCTTAGCCTATTTAAGAAGGAACGCCGCTTGCAACAAGCTGTAGAGAACAACTTTAGTTCACTCTCCTTCGTATCTGCAAAATTGCTTCTGGGCTTTCTGCCAACTCTAGTAAGACTGATTACCTTATCTTAGGATTCTGGTAGGCTGTTAAGACAGTTCATTAACAGCCTTTGAATGATAAAGACTAAGTTATTTGAGTAAAATAAGCTTTGTATAGAGTTTGTGTGTGCTGCGTTCTTTGGGGTCCGTAGCTGGGGCAGAACAGGTCCTTGGTGCTCTCTGAGCTGGGTTATTTTCCTGCAGATGATTCATTACCCAAGCTAGGTAAGATAATCAGTGTTATAACTAGCACTGTTGATCTTACCTCCGAAGGAGATGAGAAGTTCAGAAATACAAAGTATAATTCCAATACACAACCTGGTCATAAATTTTTCAATTTCTACCTTCAAAATGATGCTATAGGATAGTGTCGTGATGGCAAATCTGTGGCACATGTGCCAGAGGTGGCATGCCGCGCCCTCTCTGATGGCATGTGAGCTGTCACGCAAGTTCAGATCTGCTGCGCATGTGCGCACGCCTCCTGCCAGCCAGCTGGTCTTTGGGTCTCTGCCGCGCATGCCTGGGGGTGGGGCACCTGCGGGGGGGGCGTGCGTGCATGCCTGGGGGTGCACACATGTCCGGAGTGGGGTGCATGCAGGGGGCCGCATGAGCATGCATGGGGGCATGCCACATTGCGTTTTGGGGGTTTGGATGCACGCATGCACATTTGTGTGCTTATGCATGTGCTTTAGGCACTCGGTCCAGAAAAAGTTAGCCATCACTGGGATAGGGCATTGCCCACCCGAACAACTAGACACAAGGGTAGTTTTCTTCCCTAGTTCCATCATGATGCTAAATAACTAGTTTCCACAACAGTGTCAAACTATCTAGGAAAGCAGTATTACCATCATTATTCTCATCTTTCCTATTACCTATCTCCTTATCTTCTTATGAGTATAACTTTGTTGTTTGTAGCTTATGATTTATATTGGTTTATTTAGTATCCTAGTATGATTTATGTTGATTGCTTATTTAGTATCCTATTTTTACGATGACGACGATCATGATTTATCACTTATTGCTTGTATGTATCCTGAGAGCTTATGCACCGGAGACAAATTCCTTGTGTGTCCAATCACACGTGGCCAATAAAGAATTCTAAATAAATAAATACCTAGTTTGCGGAATGAAATGTCTGCAAGAAGGCAACCCAGCTCAGAGAGGACCAAAGACTCCCTCAGGTAGAACATCCCTATTATGCCAGTGATGTGTTTCCACACAAGAATCATTGTGGAGATCAAAACTTGTGTTTGAGAAGAAGACGGGCTCTTTCCAAGTGGCATGCGAAGGAGGCAGTTGAGAAGAGCTGTAGATCAGGAAGAAGGTCCATGCTATCTTATTGATAGCAACTCACAAGTAGAGGATTTTTTTTTTTGACCCTAACAAACAGTGTGATCCTGGGTGGTTTCCAAGTATAAGGTAAAGATAAAGGTTCCCCTCGCACATATGTGCTAGTCAGTGGTGGGTTCCTCCTGGTTCGGCCCGGTTCGGCCGAGCTGGTAGTGGTGACGATATGACGTCACCAAACCAGTTCTGCCCCCCCGCATTATTCTTACCTTTTATTTGGCCCCACCCCCAATCTATTGCTGCCTCCTGAGTCCCAGCTGATGGGCTATAAGGAAAAAAAACTGTTTAAACTCTTGCCGTGGGGCTTCAAAGGGCCGCCCTACAGCTGATCAGTGGTAAAAGGCAGTTTGGTGGTAGACCGGTATCTCCAAAACAAATGAGCCTGCAAAAATAAATGGGTAGACCAGTGCCTGCAAAAATACATGAGTAGACCGGTGCCTGCAAAAATAAATGGGTAGACCAGTGCCTGCAAAAATACATGAGTAGACCAGTGCCTGCAAAAATAAATGGGTAGACCAGTGCCTGCAAAAATAAATAGGTAGACCAGTACAGCTCTGCAAGCAGTTAAAAGCCTGGTAGACCAGTACCTCCGCTAAATCCTAAAGAATTGTCCCATCACCATCAAGCCACGCCCAAAAAATAAGCCATGCCCACAGAACTGGTAGTAAAAAATTTTAGAACCCACCCCTGGTGCTAGTCGTTCCTAACTCTAGGGACCGGCGCTCATCTCCGTTTCAAAGCCGAAGAGCCAGCACTGTCAGAATATGTCTCCGTGGTCATGTGGCCGGCATAGCTAAATGCCAAAGGCGCACGGAATACTGTTACCTTCCCTCCAAAGGTGGATCCTGTTTTTCTACTTGCATTTTCTACGTGCTTTCGAACTGCTAAGTTGGCAGAAGCTGGGACAAGTAACGGGAGCTCACCCCGTTACGCGGCACTAGGGATTCGAACCACTGCCGCCCTTTCGATCGACTTGCTCAGTGTCTTAGCCACTGAACCACCATGTCCCATTTCCAAGTATACACAATGCTTAGATAAAAAGTGATGATATTTTAAAACCTAAGGAACTCTGACCAACCTCTTTGAAAAGGTAAATGGGGAACCTTGTTGAAAAGTGTACTGCGGGTATGGTGGGTAGTGGTGGTGGGTTCCCATAATATTATACAGGTAGTCCTCAATTTATGACCACAATTCAACCCAACATTTCCATTGCAAAGCAAGACAGTTATTAATTGAGTTTTGCCCCATTTGACAATCTATCTTGCCACGGTTGTTAAATGGAGTTGTTCACTTAGTAACACGGTCGTTTAGTCAACCTAGCTTCCCCCTTGACTTTGCTTGTCAGAAGATTGCAAAAGGGGGGAGGGGATTCACAGGACTCTGGGACATTGTAACCGTCATAAACACGAGTCCGTTGCCAACGGTCATAAGTGAAAAGAGCCTTGGTAGCGCAGCAGACTAAAGCACTGTTAAGTAACACCAGCTGCCTGCAATTACTGCAAGTTCAAATCTCACCAGGCTCAAGGTTGACTCAGCCTTCCATCCTTTCGAGGTAGGTAAAATGAGGACCCGGATTGTTGGGGCAATAAGCTGACTTTGTATAAAAAAAGAACACCGCTTAGGGGGTGCCAAAAGCCCTACTAAGCAAGTATATACAAAAGTATGAAGGCTATTGCTTAACGCATTGTAAGCCGCCCTGAGTCTCCGGAAAAGGGTGGCATATAAATCGAACCAAGAAAGAAAGAAGAAAGAAAGAGAAAGAAAGAAAGAAAGAAAGAGAAAGAAAGAAAAGTTCATGAGTCCCTTTTTATTAGTGCCGTTGTAAATTTGAACGGTCACTAAAACAAACTGTTGTAAGTCGAGGACCATGTCTGGATCTTCTGTATGCAAACTTTATTGATATCCTTTCTCTTCAGCCAATACATTTTAGCTACTGCATTTGAAAAGTGGAACTTGAGGGAGCTTTTTTCGAGAGCCTCTGAACAAATCTTGGTCTACCTGCAATTCAAATGCAAAGTCATTTTGCAAGCCCATCTGTGGCCAGATTTCTCACGATTTGATGGCCGGTGTTTCTTTCTTTTTCTTTTCTTTTTGTTTTCTGTCGTCATAACCGAACGGCTTGAAATGAATTAGCTTCTTGCAGAGAGAACATGCTTAGTTTCTCCAGCCTGAGATCTTCACTTAACATACCACAGTAATCTACTGTTCATTGTGCAGATATGGTGGTGATTCTGGTCATATGGCATTAGCAGCTGTAAGTAAGTAGCCGTGGGGATTTACAAAAGAACCAAAGAGCATTGAGTTTGAACAGTGGTACTTGTGTGCTTAAATGAGCAAATGTGCTTTATATTAGCATCTGGCATTAAGAGGCTTCCTTGTAAGATTTCAGCAAATAAGGGAAATAAGTTGAGGCCTAGGTTGATTAAACCCAGATATTGTAGCTTATAAATCTTGACTATTGACTATAGAAAGACAGTCATTTGTGGTGTATTCAATAAGGTACAATGAAAAATATATATGAGTACCATGTTGGGTCTTTTGCTTTCTGTCCCAAAGGTGCTTTTTTCAAGAGGCAACTGGACTTTCTAGTTTTTCTTTGAAGATGTTTCGCTTCTTGTCCAAGAAGCTTCTTCAGCTCTGACTGGATGGTGGGGAATATGCAGGTCAGAGCTGAAGAAGCTTCTTGGATGAGAAGCGAAACATCTTCAAAGAAAAACCAGAAAGTCCAGTTGCCTCTTAAAAAAGCACCTTTGGGAAAACCATGGCCTGGATGACTGAGAATCTCCATAGCCATCTTTTGCTTTCTGTTATTTCTCAATTTATGACCACAGTAGGGACCATAAAATTCATCGTTAAGCACGGTAATTGTTAAGTGGAGCATTATGTGATCCAGCCTAATTTTATAACCTTTTTGCTGTGGTTGTTAAACAAATCACCATGGCTGTTAAGCAAGATATCGTGTGACTGCAACTTGTGACCTTTTCTGCCGGTTTCCCTTGCTTGCTGGGAACATCACACATGGCGATCCCACATGACCTTATAAAGGGACGTAAGTCCTGGACTTATGACCATTCATTTAGTGCCTGTGTTCATGACAGTACTGAAAAAAAGTGATTTTATAAGGGAAGCTTTTATTCAACCACAGAAAAATGGAACTGGTGCAAGGTTAATCTGAATTTGATTTAGTGGATTTGAGTCCGTTTATTTTGGCACATTCTGTGTTATGAAATTAGAGGCAAGGTAGTTGTTAAGTTTTCTGTTTGGGAAAAAAAAAATATCTATGTTACTGGTGGAGACCAAGGGCCACACTCAACGTTCTTGGGCTTGAGATAGGATTGAAGTTTGGGAAACGGAAGAGTAGATTTTGAGAAGAAAATTTGGAGGGTGGCTGACCTTTACTGATTTCGAAAAAGGTTAGCAGGAATGGACCCAGTTAGGGTTTTGTGGTTTCCACAGTTGAAAAAGTCACACATACATAGAGCTTCATAATAATTGGACAAGCAAACTTTTTAATTGCTTTTAGCTACTGCTTCTTTTCGAGCCAAATATAAATCTGACTGCAGTGTGACTTTGAGAGATGGCAATAGCTGAAGTATCATGAGAATATCAAACGTTATAAAAATCACTCTAACAATGTTGGATTGAAATGATGGAAATAAATGTATAAATGAACTGTTCCAGCATCTGTTAAATGGACATCTGTTATTTTATTATAAAATGTATGTTGCCAGATAATTAATGAAAGCTAATAAGATGGTATTGCTTGTTTTTCTTTTAAATCTACTAAAGAAAAAAAAATATGGCAAAAGCACGGATTAAATTCTTTATTTAATCCATTTGTGTAATATGTTTGGACCTGAGAGACGACAAAGAAGAATTTATTCCCAGTGGAAACTGGGAATGGAGGCAGAATCGGCAGGAAAAATAGTCTGCCCTGAAGACATAAAAATGGCAGAAAGACACATGTAACCTGTGGAGGGTTACATATGATAAAGAGCAGGGGTGTCAAACTCAAGGCCCGTGGGCCAAATCTGGCCCCTGGGGTGCTTAGATATGGCCCATGGGGCCACCCTGGAAATAGCCAAGGACTGGCCCGTGATGCCTCTCCCAGGAAAAATGGAGCTCAGAAGGCCTGTTTTTGTCTGCAATGGCCTCCTGCAACCTTTTGCCCCTGAGCTCCGTTTTCGCTGGCAGGGGGCTGCAGGAGGCCGTTGCAGATGAAAATAGACGTCGAGCTGGCCACGCCCATTGGCCACACCACCTGGTCATGCCCCCCCCAGCCCCCAAGATCAAACACAATCCTGATGCGATTTCCCTCAATGAAATCGAGTTTGACACTCCTGATATAGAGTATTTCAGAATTTTTTGTTTCATTGTGCAATGCGCTATTTTTCAGCCTTGGTAACGTTATGATGTGTGGACTGCCAGGCTGGTTAGGGAATTCTGGGAGGGAAAGTTGCCAAGTTTGATAAACAATGGCTTAGGGCTATATTTGGAGGTCTGGGACTCTGTAAACGAGAGGTTTGGGGACTGAATCGAGACCTGAGGCTAAAGATTATTCACCTTTGGTGAATATATAGTGTTTGCTATTGGTGTAAGTCTATAGGATCCAGAATTCAGTCTAGACAATGCTGATACTCATTTGAGATGATGCCTTTTGTTGATGGAGAAGCCTCTGCTGTAAATGCAGAGCACTTGGAGATCAATCCTTGAGAATTTATTACAAGTAGTCCTTGTTTATTGACCAGTTGCTTAGCAAGAATTCAAAGTTACGAAGGAACCACTCCACAAAGATATTTTGGGTGCTTGGCAACCAGCTCACTTTTAAGGCCAGTTGCAGCCTTCCACAGTCATGTGATTGAAAATTATGATGATTTTTGCCGGTTTGGGGGCTTTTCAGCCAGTTTCTGCAAAAAAATAAAATAAAAAATACATTGATTAGCTTTACAACTGTATTTGTTTTAAGCCATGTTATAACTGCCGTGTTCACCATTCAAGCGCCACATTCACTTAATGACCCCAGAGAAGAAGTCGTAAAATTAGGTTAGTCACATGGAAGCCTTAATATCGCCATGACTTATGATGGAAATTCTGCACTCCATTACAATTACAATTGTAATGTAATTGTACATTACAATTACAAAGACTACAATAAGTAGTCTTAAGTCAAAGACTATGGTGGTTTCCACCTTCCAACTTCGATATCTCAAAAAAACTTTGGCCATTACCTAGGAGAGTATATCATAGTGGTAGACCAAAGGCTTAGTTTATACACTTTCATGAACTTGTCCTTCTTTGTCTCACAAATTGCTTTGTTTGCTTGTGTGACATTATTGCATATTATTTTTAAACTGCCTAGAGCAGGGTCTCCAACCTTGGCAACTTTAAGTCTCCCAGAGTTGGAAGTCTACAAGTCTTAAAGTTGCCAAGGTTGGAGATTCCTGGCCTAGACTAGCCCTACAGCAAGATAGACAGCAAATAAATTTAACAAAAAAATCATATTTATGCACACCTGCAGAGCAGCGCTGTAATATGTTGTTACTATTAAGTTTGATTGAGTTATGTGGACATTCGGAGTGATTAACAAGAACAAAGTATAGAACAAATTAATTAATGACAAAAGAAATATTAGAAGGAAACACATATAAATCAAAAACCCACTTTCTATTTCTACTTGTAGCAAAAAAGCTATAGATAGATAAAGTGACAGAACTTTCAATGTGCAATCAATCAGAAAGCCCTATGGAAGAATACAGGTAGTCCTTGACTTGAAGCCCAAATTTTTGTTGGTAAGCGAAACATTTGTTAAGTGAATTTTGTCCCATTAAATTTTACGCCTTTTCTTGCCATAATTGTTAAGCAAATCACTGCCGTTGTTAAATTAGTAACATGGTTGTTAAGCGAATCTTGTTTCCCCGTTGACTTTGCTTGTCAGAAGGTTGCAAAAAAACATGACCTAGGACACTGCAGTTCTCATAAATATGAGTCAGTTGCCAAGCGTCTTGAGTTTTCATTACGTGACACTGGGGATGCTGCAACGGTCGTAAGTGTGAAAAATGGTCATAAATCCCCTTTTTTCAGTGCCGTTGTAACTTTGAATGGTTACTAAACAAACTATTGTAAGCCGGGGGAGGGGACTACCTGTATATGAGATAATTTTCTTTGGAGAAAAACAGATGATATGGATATTTATCAAAATGGGAAGTAATAGGTAGATTTAAACATAATATGTAGGTGGGTATGTTTGGGAATTAAAAAGTTTGATATTATAAATGTGTTCCATTTATTTATGTGCACTTGTGCCATGTTGAGCATATTAATTTATTGGAGTGTATATAGGGGAAGATTGCAGTCTGTTCTTTTTAATTCAATAATAACAATTTTTCATTTGGATAACACCTGCAATTTTTGGCACTGTACTTAGTTCAGGATTCAGTCTCCTCTCTCTATACAGGAGCCTCTTTGAGGTTTTATTTAATGAACCACAGGGTGAACAAATTGGCTTTTTCGAGCCGCCTAATGAAATTTTGCTGCATAGTCACACGTGCCTATTCTTTAGTTCCACTGTTGAGGCGTCTGATGCAGAGGGCAAAACCATTGTAATGGCAGGATGCCTCCGAAAACCTTTTCAGCAAAATTGCATTGAATGCTCAATTCTGAGTTATTACAAGCATTAAAAGAAAATAGCATAGCTATAGTGATTCATGAGGGAAAAATAGCTTTAAAAAAAAAAAAACTTACACCAGCTGGGCAAAAATACTCCAGGACCCTGGTCCAGGAGTGAAATCCAGCAGATTCTGACAGGTTCTGGAGAACTGGTAGCGGAAATTTTGAGCAGTTCAGAGAACCAGCAAATATCACCTCTGGCTGGCCCCAGAGTGGGGTGGGAATGGAAATTTTGCAATATCCTTCCCCCAAGAATGGAGAGGGAATGGGGATTTTGCAGTATCCTTCCCTTGGAGTGGGGAGGGAATGGAGATTTTGCAGTATCTTTCCCCTGCCATGCCCACCAAGCCACGCCCACCAAACCACACCACGCCCACCAAGCCACGCCCACAGAACCAGTCGTAAAAATCTTTGGATTTCACCACTGCCCTGATCAGAAAAGAAGTCACAAAGAGAAAAAGTCCACAACAAGGCTAGGCAATTCAGTCATGAATCTGTAGCTCAAGTCATTCTCGAGATGGTGAATGAAGTCCACTAAATGTTACTGATGTCAATTTGCATTTAACATTGAAGGGCTAAAGGGAATGGCTGTTTTCCTCAGCTCTGAAAATATCAAGATCATTAGTTCTGTAATTTGACTTGTGCCGTGAGTTGTACTCAGAGGCTTTGTACACCTAGCAATCATTCATGGACAAAAATATGAGCAAGTGTGACATGCCTGGAGGCGGGTAGCACATAGAAGAAGGTCAAGACTCGTTCTCTGTCATGCCAGAAGAACACAGAATAATGGACAGAAATATTTTTGTTTATTCATTTATTTATTAATCGAATTTACATAGCCACTCAACTTGTCAAAAGCGAGTCTGGGTGTGTATAATAATCAGATAACAGCAACAAATAGAATTAGAATTCTTTATTGGCCAAGTGTGATTAGGCACAGAAGGAATTTGTCTCCGATGCATAAGCTCTCAGTGTACATACAACAATAGTGATAGATCATTATCATAATTATTGTAAAAATACATTCATCATAAAACATTAGGTACAACACTTAGTCATAGTCATGGATACTAAATTAGCAATCAGCATAAATCATACTAGGATGCTAAGTAAACAATATAAATTGTAAGATATAAGCATAGATATAAAAAAGATATAAAATATAAAAATCCAAATTAATACAGGTCTACCTAGACTGATGATTGACCCAAAATCACCCAGCCAGCTATCTTGCCTAAGGTGAGACTAGAACTCACAGTCTCCTGGTTTCTAGGCTACTACCATAACCACTTAGGCATTGGACATTGCTGTTGATAGAAAGAAAATTGTGTCCTTTATAGCCAGCACTTTTGACCAACCACTTTCGTAAAGTAGAATAACAGGTTCTTTTCAAATCAACTGCCTCTACGAATTGTCTTGGACAATTCCTAAGGAGTTGAACAAATCTCCAAACAACCATTTCTGGTTGAACCAAGAGACCCCATAGTTTGCATTGCTTCCAAACCCCATCAAAGAGCCGTGGTGACTCAGTGTTAGAATGCAGTATTGCAGGCGAACTCTGCCCACAGCCTGGAGTTCGATCCTCACCAGCTCAAGGTTGACTCAGTCTTCCATCTTTCCAAGGTCGGTGAAATTTAGAATAACAGAGTTGGAAGGTACCTTGTAGGTCTTCTAATCCAACCCCCTGCTTAGGCAGGAAACCCTACACCACTTCAGACAAATGGTTATCCAATCTCTTCTTAAAAACTTCCAGTGTTGGAACTTTTACAACTTCTGGAGGCAAGTTATTCCACTGATTAATTGTTTTAACTGTCAGGAAGTTTTTCCTTAGTTCTAGATTGCTTCTCTCCTTGATCAGTTTTCACTCATTGCTTCTTGTCCTGCCGTCAGGTGCTTTGGAGAATAGTTTGACTCTCTCTTCTCTGTGGCAGCCCCTGAGATATTGGAACACTGCTATCATGTCATCCCTAGTCCTTCTTTTCATTTCTTATGCATGCATGGATTCATGCATAGACCTGGATATAAAAGCCTTGTTGTCTCCATAGATGTTGCAGATGCTTAGCTTACTGTGGGTGAGAGTGTAGGTTCAGGAGACGAGAGGTGGATGTCTTTAAAAACCTTCAAAAGTGTGCAAGGAAGAGACATTGCAAACCATTTGATGGTGCAGAGGCTGTCTCTTCACCTTTTTCATTTCAAATACTGCTTGTTGTGGCTTTTGCTTGTGAGGTGCTGTTTCATATTTCACCTCTTGAAGCCTTGTGGGAAAGGAAGAAATAAACAAAACTTTTAGGAAAGAAAAGTAATAGAAGGCCCTCCAGTTCATGTCTGTCACACGAGATTTATTGGGATGGGTGGCCAGTGAAAGAAAACGTTTGTTAAATGGAAACATAAGGCATTTGTATTAGCAGCAAAAGTCTCATTATCTATAAAAGTGATTATATGTGATCTGGGATTTTACAGTATTTTGCATCAGGTCCCCATTTAAACTTATCCTGAATAATTCAAAGGTTCCATTAAATGATTTTTCATATTTTGATTCCAAAATGTCAGAAAGTACGTCTTATTTGCCTTTTTCTGTGTCTAATTTTGTTCTTCCGCTCTTCCTAGTCATTCGAGTTTGTAGCATTAAGCAATTTATATTTGGCATCGATTGAGTCAAAACAACTGTGAACAGACACAGGAACGTGGATATCTAGATTGGTAAACCATAAAGAGCTCTCACTTTTACTTTGAGGGGGTGGGTTAGTTTATTGTAATGAGTTCACTTTAATGAGGAATGCTTCTTCCAATATTTTTTACCTCTCCCTTTATACTCCTTTGAAATATACAATTACGAAGATTCTTTCCTTCCATTTCTTTTAGGGTAGAAGAAAGCATTCCAACATGCATTTTATCAAAGTGTGTGCAAGTATGGATTACCGTACTTTTTGGAGTATAAAACGCACTCCCCCCTCCCAAGAGGGTGGAAATGTTGGTGTGTCTTATACACTGAATACAGCCATTTTGGGCCTCCTGAAACCTTGCCCTGCATGTCCAGTTTTCGCCAAAAACAGGCCCATTTTTCGCAAAAACAGGATGTGCAGAGGGTTTGGGAGGCCTGCAGAGTGCTCCTGGGGACTGGGGAGGTCAAAAACACGATGCGTGGGGGGTTGGGGAGGCCAAAAACTCCCAACCCCCCCCCCCCCATGCGTCACGTTTTTGCTCTCTCCAGCCCCCAGGATCACTCTGCAGGCCTCCCAAACCCTCTGCACGCCCCATTTTTGCAAAAAACAGGCCCATTTTTGGCCTCTCAAACCCCCCATGAACTGCGTTTTTGCCCTGCCCGGCTCCCAGGAGCACTCTGTAGGCCTCCCAAACCCTCTGCGCATCCTATTTTTGCGAAAAATGGCCCGTTTTCCCCAAAAATGGAATGTACAGAGGGTTTGGGAGGCCTGCAGAGTGCTCCTGGGGCAGGGGTGAAATCTAAAATTTGTTACTACTGGTTCTGTGGGCGTGGCTTGGTGGTGGGGGTAATGTGACTGGGTGGGCGTGGCCAATTTTTTTTAAACTTTCAAAACCATTTTTTACATGTAAAACCATGTTAAAAAATGCTTTCAGAAGGCTCTCACGATCCCAGCTGAGTTGCCTGATTAGCAGGCAACTCAGCTGGGATTGTCAGAGCTTGGATTGTCAGAGCTTGGATCTTCAGAGCCATTTAAAAGAAAAAAAAAGGCTCTGATGACCACGCGGCTCAGCTGGGCATGGGAGGCGGGGGCAGGGATTTTTGCTACCGATTCTCCAAACTGCCTGCCGCCATCGCTACCTACTCGCCCGAGCCGGTCCGAACTGGGAGCATTTCACCCCTGTCCTGGGGGCTAGGGAGAGCAAAAACTGGGTGCGTGGAGGCCAAAAACTATTTTTTTTCTTGTTTTCTTCTTCAAAATCTTGATGTGTCTTATACTCTGGTGCGTTTTATAGTCCGAAAAATACAGTATATGTAGAACATAAAAATGACTTGGTGCATCTTATGAATGAGTGGAATTAAGGGGTATGAGAAGATCATTATCTTTCACAGGGTGGAGTGCAATCATACCTCTAGGGCAATGATGTTTCATAAAGAAAGGGCCACCACTGAGAAGTTCATTTTTCATGGTCCCACCAGATATGGAGCCCTAATCGATGGGACCTGAAATACGTGTTGTCTTCCCATCTTGGTGGTAGGTTGAGTGGATGTAGTAGTATATGAAGCACAAGCTATCAACATTGCTTTTATACTGGATTGGGGAGAATTTCCAGGTTTCTGAAGAATCCTTGTTCTTTCTTTAAAAACTGGGATGGTAAAAGGAGATTCAAGAGCTACGTCGAATGCAAACTGATCTTACACTTGGTTTTTCAGATTTGTTAATAACTGGCATTCTTTTCTAGTTACCATGGCTTTGCTGTGCTAACAGCACAGAGAATAAAGGGCTCACCCGGTTAGATCCAAGCAGCCTTACTGCACTGATTTGCAGATACCTATCTGGAAGGTGCCAATTTGGAGAAGACCTAGCCTAGGTCATGGATTTTTGCTTAAATGGCTGTTAGCAGATGCAGTCCATTGCTCAAGTCCATACAAAGCGTGCACAAATTGTTACTTCTGAAAAATGGATGGATGACACCTAAAATGGCCAGGTGCTTTAGTACAGGTTGGAGGAAAATGGAACTTTTTGGAATTCCATGTCTCTGGAATGGATTGTTTTGCAAATGTCTGTCTTAAAGATTTGCTATATGTATAAAAATCTCTTCTGTCTCCCCCCCCCCCACCAACGCTAGTTCTCCTTGTTAGCTGTCTGGGTCAACAAAACTGGCTCATTTTTCATTTACAGCTGTAAATTAGAGTCCATACAGAATGACTCCTAGCAACAGCCTCCTGTTGTGATTCCATATTTTGCTATTAAAGCTGTTAGAAATCCTGAAGTCTAGTTGCATTTAAACCAATCCTTTATTCAACCTCATTTTCAAAAATGCGGTTGGTTGGGGGTACTTTTTTTTTCTTTTGCCTTTATAATAATGATATTTTCAGTTCAGGTTTCACTTTACTGTAAGGTTTCTTTTATATATGTTTATGTATTCCTTTCCCTTTTCTTCGTTTTCACTTTTTGTTTTTGTTACCTACTTAATTAAACATTGCAATTATCAAAAACTTCGTTGCTTATGGCTAACCATTCTCTAGGTTTTGCTTTTCATGATGGGCATACTTGAACACATTTATTGGCTGCAGTAGTCTTTTTAAAAACAAGTGTTCTACATTTTTCTGTATGCAGCTGAATAATCTGCAGCTTGACAAACAATAGTTGCTTTGTTATTTTTATTTTTTACCTTGTACTTACTTTCTCTCTCATTCAGTGTCTGAAAATAGGAACTTACTGCTTATGATGGAAAAACAAACCTTTTAGATTCTAGAAATATTTCACTTCCGTTTGCATTTTCTCTGGTGTACTTTGGTCTTCCTTGACCAGATAGAAATATCCTTCAGATGGCACTCATAAGATCTTTATGCCAAAGTCTTTTGACCATTCCCATCTTGAGAAATCTTCTTTGCCCTCTAAACTGGTGTAAAAGAGCCAGGGGTGGGCTCCAAAAATTTTAGCAAGGGGTTCTCTGCCCAGTCGCCGGGTGGGTGTGGCCATGGTGGGTGTGGCCTAGTCAGCCTCCTGCACCACGATGGGTGGGTGGGGTGTTTTTGCGCTCCCCGGGCTCCAGAGGCTTTTTTTGGGCCTCCGGGAGGGCAAAAACGGCCTCCCCAGGCTCTGGAGGCCCTCTGGAGGCCAGAAACAGGGCCATTTCCGGCCTTCCTGAACTTCTGGTAGACCTGTTTTTCACCCTCCCTGAGCCTCCGCGCACACCCTGCAGTTACCTGCATCCAAAATGGGCCGCTTGGGGACTCCTGGGAGGGGCAGGGTGGGCAGGGACAGCCAGGAATGGGATTTGGGGGATCTCCAAACTGCACAGAATCTTAGCTAGAGGTTCTCTCAAACCCCTGTGAACTCCAAGCAGCCACCCCTGAAAAGGGCGCATTTAAGACATTGGTTTGGGTATTGTCTTTCTCTCTGTGCTAGTGGCTGGCCCTGTTCTTCTATACATTATCAAGGCAATCATTCTTTTTCGTGTAGAATTTGCCTATTATAGTCACCTAGGCAACCTGACCAATTTGAGATTAGCAGGGTCAAAATGGATCACCCAACCGGTATTCTTGAAACAGACTTCGTTGATTTTTGAACTTTACATTGCAGTTTCATTTGAAAAGAGATTTGGATTCGATCGTGAACTTGATCAACTGATGTGTGGGTTTGTGTGAATATTTAGCTTAAATTTTGTGAGAGTCAGTGGCAATCAGGATATTGGACCACACCCCAGTTACATGCCATCCAAAATGTACCTTAAAGCTATTAGAAAAGAGAATTAAAGTATCCTAAAACCATTGAAAATGAAACAGGGCTTCTGTTTTTAAAGCGGTCTCCATTTCGGAAGGCAGCCAAAATAAATCTGAGAAATCCCATGAAATAGTGCTCTTATGAAAGCATTGTTTGGATTCGGTTAAAATATCTGGTTTGGGCTCCCTTTAATTTTCTCGTTTTTTTTTTCCAGGATCCCGCAGGCATCTTTGAATTGGTTGAACTGGTTGGCAATGGGACTTACGGACAAGTGTATAAGGTAAGATTTATGTAACTTCTGTATGCACGGGTTTATATGCAAAACATTCCTTTGCTTACCCTTCTTTTACTATTTTGGGATTCTGAATTATTAATTCATGAAGTTCTTTCCGTTTTCTTCAAGCTTTCTTACAACCTCCTGCAACGGTATAAAATGGTGAAAGGGAACACAACAATGTCTGTTCTTCTTTGCATAATTTAGCGAATAAGCAAACTTCAAGAAGATGGGAAAAAAGGTTCTTAAATTGATGCAATACACTATGGCTGATTCTTGATAGTTTAATTTGCTGGATCCCAACAGAGGCAGCCCATATGTTTCTGAAAAGAGTGAAAGATAAAGCAGTAGGACAATCTTCAACTAACATAAAGATCACCTTCTGAGTTGAAAAACTCTCACAGCTTTCCAGCTAGTCTGAGGAAACCTGTAGTATGACTTATCCCCTTCTAGTCCTCTCACTTCTATCCCTTATCAGAAGACAAAGGTGACTCTTCTACGGTCTGAGGAAAGCAGATCCTCAGGACTACCAGCTTAAGTAAGTGTGAAGGTGTTAACGTAGCTTTGTCAAACTGGTAGGCTTGGTTTTAGAATATCCATCTCCATGGCCAGCCAGTTGGCGATAATGAGTTTGTAATCCAGTACTGCTAGGGGGTGTTGCATGGCAGAAGCCAGGGTTAACAATTACTCTACATGCAATCTGGTAATTTCAGTTGATAAGATGCTGAGATTGTATTTCACGGTCACTGTCAATTTAATTATGAGTGCAGTTGCAACAGGGAGGATACTTGCTTCAAGTGACAGGCTTTGTAAAACTATTAAAGGTTGATGATTATTATTTTTTTTTACTTGTTTAATTGCTTGTTTGTTTTTATGATTACAAGAAGTGCTGTTTTTGTGATGGACCTCAACATTTCTTGGGCTGTGCTGTCCTTTATAATCTCTTGAAAAATCTTGCCTTTTACACATTGGTATCCTTATATCTCTTGGACTATAACCACATGGTCTTATATATTGTATAGGTAGACTTTGCTTAACGATGCTAACTGGGATTCTCAATTCCATCAATAAGTAGTATAATTTCAAAGCACAATATCACATCATTGTGCCAACTTAACAACAGTAGTCCGAGCAGTCCAAATTAGAGTTGTTAGCTGAATCCTACACCTTTGTTAGGCACCATTGATGATTGCCTTCTTCTATTGACTTTGCTCGTTGGACACCAGCACAAATGGTGATCATGTGATCGCAAGATGCTGCAAGGATCTGCAACATCCATATTACAAGGATCAGTTTGAAGTTTTCTTGTTCAGCACTATTCAAGCGGTCACTGAAAAACTTGCTAAACCAGTGATGGCTAACCTTTTTGCCATCGCGTGGCAAAAGCGTGGGGTGTCACACACACGCGTGCCCGCACCCATAATTGTATGCATCCCGATCCCCGCGTATGCGTGCGTGACACCTCCGCGCTGACCCCGCTTTTGGCATGCGATGGCACAATAGGCCCGGTAGGCCCATTTTTCACCCTCCCCAGGCTCCAGAGGCTTTCTAGGAGCCTGGGGAGGGCGAAAATGGCCTTCCCCAACCTCCTCGGAAGTCCTCTGGAGGCCGGAAACAGCCTGTTTCCCGACTTCCGGTGGGCCCAGAAGGCCCAAAAATCAGCTGGTCCATGGAGCTGAGCTCACGTGCCCACCAATATGGCTTTGCATGCCACGTGTGCCATAGGTTCGCCATCACAGTGCTAAACAAAAGCTACCTGTACAGGTAGTCCTTGATTTACAACCATTTGTTCAGTGATTTTTTGAAGTTACAACGGTGCAGAAAAAAAGTGACTTTAGACCAGTTTTCACATGTAAGACTGTTGCAGCCTCTCCATGGTTACATAATCAACATTTGGGTGCTTGGCAACTGGCATGTATTTATGACGGTTGCAGTGTCCTGGGGTCATGTGATCACCATTTGTAACCTTCCCAACTGGCAAAGTCAATGGGGAAATCCAGATTCGCACAATAACCACATGATTCAATTAACAACTGCAGTGATTCACTTAACAACTTTGACAAAAAAGATCATAAAATGGGGTGCAACTGACTTAACAGTTGTCTTGCTTAGCAACAGAAATTTTGAGCTCAATAGTCCTTGTAAGTCAAGAAGTATCTATACTATATTTGGAGGGAACCAGCTTAAGGAAGGACTGGCGAATAAGGATTTGCAAACAGAAATTCTGGATACCCTGTTATTTTATTTATCCTTGGGAGATAGGGCATAAAGATAGGAAAGGATAAATTTGAGCATTTACATTGCGTTAAATTATTCTTGTATGTGGTTTTGAAAATGGTGGTGAAGGATTAACAAATTTGGAGATGGTACAACTGAACCTGTTTTTTGTACTTTTGTATTTGACGTGCATAAACACTCATTTTCTTCCTCCTTTCCTGCTCCCTAAATCAAAGAAAAGGGGAAAGAAATAGAATTAGCAATAGGAAAGAAATATTTATTCTGAAATCTGCTTTCTCTATTCTTGTACTGCTGTGTGCTCATCTCTTCAATAAGCATGTTCAAAATTTGCCACTGAACCAAGACTGGAACAAAAATTTCTAGATGTTTTTGGAAGTGTGAATTTCCAAAATAACATCAAACTTTTGCTAAAATTATAATCTGCCAAAAATGTTTTATTAAAAGTGATTGCACAGGAAATACCCCTCCCCCTTACAATGCTGAATTTTGAAACCATTTGCCTTGATTTGCTGAGGCTCAGTGCAGAGTGATGTCTAAACGGTTTTGTTCTGTTGACAAGATAACTATGGTGTTGACCTAGTTTTAAGTATCTGGTTAGTACTAATAGCTCCCGATGGAAAATGTGACAACATCCTTTTTGAAAGCTTAATGTTTCAAGCAAAAAACACAATAAAAATGTTTACTAATCTTTATATGGTGGTCTTTCTATATTTATTTATTTTCCATTTTACTTCTTGCTGGAGCTTCAACTTATCTAAGTACACTTGAAAAAATCATTTTAAATATCGGAAGCAGTGCATTTATCATTAACAAAAATGTTAAAGGAGTTGTCAAAACATTAATGGGAAAGACAGAAATAGCAATAGCAATAGCACTTAGACTTATATACTGCTTTACAGTGCTTTACAGTCCTCTCTAAGGGGTTTACAGAGTCATCCTATTGCCCTCAACAATCTGGGTCCTCATTTTACCCACCTCAGAAGGATGGAAGGCGGAGTCAAAAGCCTGGTGAGATTCGAACTGCCAAATTGCAGGTAGCTGGCAGTCAGCAGAAGTAGCCTATAGTACTGCACTCTAACCACTGCGCCACAAAGGCTCTTGAAATACTTGTATTTTCACAGGTAATCTGTGTTTAGGCTTCAACAACCCAGATTAATTGATGTTCAGCAAAAAAAAATAAAAAATGCTACAGTAATATTAAGGCCTAGCAGCCTATCTGGATATATTGAGTTAAACTCAGAAGTATTTCTGAGTTTTTTTCTGTTTTTAATGCTGTCAGGAGACATTTTGAATTCCTTTTGTTTATTTGGCTCTTTATTTATTAAATTGATACAGCTGCTTATCTCACTACCATGACTTATAAGGTTTATAAGATTACAAATTCCCAAAACAGTACAGAAATGACTAAAAAAAATCCACATAAATCATTAAAACATTAAAGAATAAAACTGTTTAAATCCATTAAAGCACAATCTGCTGGAGAGCACCACTCATTTTCTTAGTCATATAGACATTTAGCAGGCTTTCCACCAGTGTCTTTGGATTGATAAAATTCTAAAGTGTGGATTTTTTTTTAAAAAAAAGAATTTTGCCTGTAGCCATTTTCCCCCAGTGGGAGGGCTCCCCCCGCCCCTAGATTTCTAGTAGAGGCAGTTGATTTGAATTGAGCCTGTTATTCTATTCTATTCTATTCTATTCTATTCTATTCTATTCTATTCTATTCTATTCTATTCTATTCTATTCTATTCTATTCTATTCTATTTCCTATCCTATCCTAATCCAATCCTAATCCAATCCTATTCATTTTGCAAACCTTTTGAGCAACTATCATCTTTGAGAGGAGAGACAAAGGAAAGTCAAAACCTAGAAAAATTAGTGGGCCACTTTTCTTTTCAAAATTACCCCTCAATGTTTCTTTAAGTGTATGGCTTTCCCTTCCAAAAGCAGAGAAGGAACTGGTTGACTATGGCTAACATGTATGTAATCTCTCTGCTTGTAAAATCAGTTACTATTTTAGCCTGTTTTCCCATGGACATCTTGGATATAATAGATTTGAACCTGGAGTTTAGTTCACCAGTCATGTCCCTCTGTCTGTGAGTTGGGCAATAATGAAATTTTATACATAAATAGCAATAGCATTTAGACTTATATACTATACCGCTTTCCAGTGCTTTCCAGCCCTCTCAGCATATGGTCCCCAACAATCTGGGTCCTCATTTTACCAACCTACGAAGGATGGAAGGCTGAGTCAACCTTGAGCCTGATGAGATTTGAACTGCCAAAATGCAGGGCTCACAGTCAGCAGAAGCAGCTTGCAGTACTCAACTCTAACCACTGCGCCACTGTGGCTCATAAATAAATTGTCCTTTCCATTGCTGTTTTGTTAATAGATAGGGGCAAGAATATACAGGGAAATGTTAATAGATAGAGGCAAGAATATACAGGGAAACTTACAACCATTCATTTAGTGACCATTTCAATTATAATGGCAATGAAAAGAGAGACTTATGTCCATTTTTCACACTTATGACAATTGCAGCATCCCCATGTTCATGTGATCGAAATTTGGACGCTTGGCAACTGACTCATCTTTATGATGGTTGCAATGTCCTGGGATCTTGTGAATACCTTTGTGATCTTCTGACCAGCAAAGCAATGGGAAAGCTGAATTCACTTAACAACCATGTTACTCATTTAACAACTGCAGTGATTCACTGTGTGAAGAAAGGTCGTAAAATGGGGCAAAACTCACTTAGCCACTGTGCTGCTTGGCTATGGAAATTTTGGGCTCAATTATGGTCATAAGTCAAGAGATACCTGTAGAAAACGTAGAATTAACCCTGCTCAGAAGGGAGTATAGGAAACAACAGAAAGCTGGTTTACCATTAATGCAAGGAAGATGTAAGAAGACAGGATGTCAGATACAAATTCAGGGAAGGATGTAAGTGCTAAGAATCAGCATTAGAGGCCATCAGCTGTTTGCCATGGTACTGTTCATGAGCTACCATGAAGATTTAGTCCATGCTCTGTTATATTGTACATATAACCAAGTCATTACTGCGAAGGGAAGCCTGACCTTGTTCCTGGTGTCTGAGTCATCTTCAGCAATGGATATGTAATGCAACATTTTGCCGCTGTTCAATATCTGAAAAAGGAAGGGATAAGGCCTCTTGGTAGAGTCACATGGGTATGTCCCAACACTTCCTTTTTGCTATTTAAAGATTATGGATTCCCCTATTGCTAAAATAATAACCATTGCTTAAAAAGTAGGACAACTAGGTCAGTGTTTCTCAACGTCAACGAATTTAAGATGTGCAGACTTCATCTACCAGAAGAAAGTTGAGAAACCTTGAACTATGCCCAGGATTGGGTTACCTGAAAACTAGTATCTATGATTAAGGAAAGAACCTGAAATACTACATTTGTTTTCTTTTTTTCTTTTTCTTTTTAAATTTATACATTCGTTTTCAGATGACATACAGATTGTCCTTGATTTACAACAGTTCCTTTACAACGACACTGAAAAAAGTGACTTAAGACCATTTTTCACCCTTATGACCATTACAACATCCCCAGGGTCACGTGATCGAAATTCAGATGCAACTTGCTCCAATTTATGACGGTTTGCAATGTCCCCGGAATCATGTTATATAACCCTCTTACAATCCTCTTATATGATTATAACCCTTCTGACAAGCAAAATCAATGGGGAAGCCAGATTCACGTAAGAACTATGTTGCTAACTTAACAGTACAGTGATTCACTTAACATCTGTGGCAAGGAAGGTTGTAGAATGGGGCAAAACTCACTTAACACATGTCTTACTTAGCAACAGAAATCTGGGGCTCCATCATAGTCCTTCCAGTCGAGGAATACCTGTAGTTGTTGTAGCTGTGCTAAGCCATGAGTGGGTGCGTCAGTGCTCAACTCAATGCATTCTGTGATTCTGGCTCAAGAATTAGTTGGTCATAAATAGGAGAAACATTTCCTACCCTGCGGTACGTTTGACACAGGTGTAAATTCTTGGCTCCCTATAATGCAGCTTAATTTGAATATGTTTTTATTTGAATGGGAGCACATCTTTGGCGGTGTATCCCTTTCATGTGAATCTGCTGGGTTTTATAATTCGACAATAACGGTCTGTGGTGAATCTCTTAAGTTCTTGTCATGTTAATTTTGTAGCTTAAATGAATACTGCGGCGGTGGTGGAGAGGGTAAAACACAAGGCTGGATTTGTCCATTGTTCACTGCAAAAGACTTTTCACTTGCGATGGATGCTTGCATTCATATGCATGCGTAAAAGACCCACCAAACCACTGTGCCTTCTTTGAAAAATTCTGGCGTGAGTGAACCAGTTCTGACCTTTTGTGTGTGTGTGTGTGTGCTGCTAAGGAATGCTTTTAGGGTACAAAAACGTATTAATTGTAGCTAGATATGCCATAGCTAGTAATTTCTGCTTTTCTTTGTGGCAAGTGGGAGGAATTATTTAGCTTTAAAGATAGTTAGCTCAGGGTGTGCATCTGTGTTCTTTGTTTCCTCTTCCTCTGTAAAAAAATAAATAAAATAAAATGCCTTCTCATCTCAAGACTTACCAGATAGCGGGGCGGTCTCCTAAGGAAGGCCTAAGCAGTTACTCAAAGCTTCTCTTTCTATTTTTATTGCCGTTTTGCAATAAAGGATACTGTGGTTGGTTTTGAAATCTCTCGCTGTTTAGTCTACCACCTGCTTGGATCTAATCTTTTATCCCTTTTATTCTAATCAATGCCATTATTTTGTACACCTATTGAGCGTTCGGTAGGCTTTTTTGGAGAAAGGAGGACAGGAAAGCGAGTGTCCTGCAGAGAAGTTCAGCATTTCCCTTCCCTCCCCCCTCTCTGATTCAGTTTGATGAAAGAGGGAATTTCTTTTAAAATGTTCAGCGAGGAAAAGGATGTTGAGTGAAATTTTCATGCAAGGAGTGAAAAGATAGCCCAAAGAGTTATGTGTGTATGTCTCACACACACACACACACACACACACACACACACACACACACACACACACACAAACACACACACACACAAACACACACCTTACGTTTCATTGTACAGTCACATCTGTCATGGTTCTTGGCTTCCTACTTCCATTAAACCTCAATGATAATGTGAGAAAATGCAAACAATATCAAATATTTGAACTAGATACTGAGTGTTGACAAAACCATACAAAGAGAATGCATTAGGATATGAGTGGTAATAGAAGAATATCTATCTATCTATCTATCTATCTATCTATCTATCTATCTATCTATCTATCTATCTATCATCTATCTCAGGTTGAACTGTGGAGTTCTGTGGAACTCTGTTGTTGAAGAGGGAGCCAACCTAAAAGTAAAATAAAAATTTATGACAATGAGCACAATTAATCGATGGAATAACTTGCTTCCTTGGAATTATGGATGCTCCATCACTTTCAAAAATAGACTGTGTTGCATCCGGAGGCCGCACACGTGACAAGGACAGAGCAGCCGATTGGCCCGATCGTCGGTTACCAGCCGGCGGGAAATGGGCGCGTCCTGATTGGCCCAGCCGCTACAGCTCTGCATATTTAAGAGCTGTCAGTGCCTCAGAAGCTGCCCTGCTCTCCAAGCTCCTCAGCACCGAGCGGGTCTGATGTTAGCTGTTGTTGTTAATAAAAGTTGTTATTAATTCGCCTTGCCTCCACTCTCATACATTGTTCTCAGAACAGAACAAACTGGGCAACAACTTGACTGGGATAGTTATCAGTCAGTGATGGCAAACCTTTTTGGCACTGAGTGCCCAAACTGGAATGCGCATCATGCATGCGTGTGCATGTGCACATGCCGGAGTGCCGGAAATCCAAAGACCAGCTTGCCGGCGTGCACATGCCTGTATTTTGGCCAGTTTCAGGTCGTTTTCAGGGCCGTTTTTCAGGCCCTTTTCTGGCCACTTTCAGGGCTGTTTTTTGGGCCAAAAACGGCCTGAAAACAGCTTGTAAAATGGCCTGAAAAACAGCCTGTTTTTTGGGCGGTTTTCCTGGCCACAGCATTCACGAAGACCAGCTGGCCGGAAACCAGAAAAACACCTGGTGACGGTGCGCGTGCCCACAGAGAGGGCTCTGCGTGCCACCTCTGGCATGCGTGCCATAGGTTCGCCATCACAGTTATAATGTCTCTTGCCTTGAACAGGAGGTTGGACTATTTATTTATTTATTTATTTATTTATTTATTTATTTATTTATTTATTATTTGTTTGTTTATTTGTTTGTTTGTTTGTTTGTTTGATTTATATGCTGTCCTTCTCCAGAGACTCAGGGCGGCTTACAATGCGTTAAGCAATAGCCTTCATACTGTTGTATATACCTGCTTAGTAGGGTTTTCGGCCCCCCCTAATCAGTGTTCTTTTTTTTTTATACAAAGTCAGTTTATTGCCCCCACAATCCGGGTCCTCATTTTACCTACCTCGAAAGGATGGAAGGCTGAGTCAACCTTGAGCCTAGTGAGATTTGAACTTGCAGTAATTGCAGGCAGCTGGTGCTATTTAACAGCACTTTAGTCTGCTGCGCCACCAAGGGATGCCGCTGTAGCATCCCCGTGGTCATGTGATCAAAATTAAGACGCTTGGCAACTTGATAGCTGCAATGTCCTGAGCAGGGTGGATTTGATTTAAATCGAGTCGATTTAAATCATGATTTAAATCACTAGTAAAAAGACTTGATTTAAATCAATTCGATTTAAATCATAATTTTTAAAGAGCAACTGTCATCTCTGCTACTCCTTTGACCCGCTGTTGACTCACCGATAGTCCCAGTGTTGCAGAATATACAGCCTTGTGCTATATAACTAAGCTCCATTTCATGCTGAATAAACTAAATTATTTATGTATCTTAAATAGAAAACTATCTTATGATAGATTTTTACCCCAAAAGTTTTTTATTAAAATAAATTCAATAAAAATCAAAAAAATCCAATTTAAATAAAAAAAAATCCAATTTAAATAAAAAAAATCTGATTTTTTTGATTTTTTAAAAAAATCATTGATTTTTATCCACCCTGGTCCTGAGGTCGTGTGATCACTTTTTGAGATCTTCTGACGAGCAAAGTTAATGGGGAAGCCACTTAACAACCAAGTTACTAACTTAATAACCGTAGTGATTCAGTTAACAACCGTGGCAAGAAGGTCACAAGATGGGACAAAACTCATTAACAACCATCTCATTTAGCAACAGAAATTTTGGGCTGTGGTCAAAAGTCGAGGACTACCTGTATACAGATCCTAACCCTCTTTCTGTAGGCCTTTGATTTCTTTGGAATTGCTGTGTTGAAATTTGACGGTGAGCCATCAGATTACAGGGGCACAGTTTTCACTTGAAAACAATTTAGGCCTTAATAAGCTCAAGGCACTTCCTTTGTGAACCTGCCCCCACACCCGTGCGTGCCCCCCCCGGAAAATGTGTGGGTGGAGAAATCCAGCCCCACTTCTTGAAGAGATATACCACACAATGACCTTCAGCAGGTGCAAAGAAAAAGCATGACAAAGTTTGTTTCAGCTGTAGTAGTTTTTAACAGAATAACAGAGTTGGAAGGAACCTTGTAGGTCATGTAGTCCAACCCCCGCCTCCCAAGCAGGAGACCCTACTACACCATTTCTGACAAACGACAGTCCAATCTCTTCTTGAAAGCCTCCAGTGATGAAGCTCCCACAACTTCCGAAGGCAACTTCTGTTCCATGAGTTGATTGTTCTCACTGTCAGAAAATTTCTCCTTATTTCTAGATTGAATCTCTCCTTGATCAGTTTCCATCCATTATTCCTTGTCTCGTGCTATTAACTAATGTATAGTTCAGTATTTTGTTTTATTTTACGAAAAGTATTCCCAGCACGATGAGGTCTAGAAACCTACTAAATTTGAAACAACTCAGCAGAGAGAGGAGGAAATGTTTTTAAAACTTGAATTTACACCCATACCTTCTGCTTGGTGTCCCTGCTAGAGAAAAAGTGTTAATTAGCTTCTGTTCGAGATCAATCAACAGATTGTAGGAGTGGCAGAAAAATAGCAAAGGTTAAGAAACTGCTGCCTCTTGATACTTATATGTAATACAGATAGTAGTCGACTTACAACAGTTCAATTAGAGACCATTCAAAGTTACAATGGCATTGAAAAAAATGACTTATGACCATTTTTCAGTTACCACCTTTGAAGCATCCCCATGATCATGTGATCAAAATTCAGGAGCATGGCAGCTGGTTCACACTTACGACCATTGTTGTGTCCCAAGGTCATGTGACCACCTTTTGCGACCTTCTGACAAGCAAAGTCAATGGGAAAGCCAGATGCACTTAACAACCAGGTTACTGACTTATCCACTGCAGTGACTCACTTAACAACTGTGACAAGAAAAGTCATAAAATGGGGCTCACTTAACAAATGTCTCATTTAACAACAGAAATTTTGGGGCTCAATTGTGGTCAAAAGTCAAAGACTGCCTGTACAGATATTTAAAGAAATTGGTAAAGCATTTTATGAATATATGCTCTCATCTGAATTCATGTAGTGCTGCAATTAATTAATTGCAGTTTTTAAAACCCCACCTCATCCAGTCACCCAAAACCAGAGCTGCACCTTTTAACCTTGTTGCGTTTGTGTGATTTCTTGCAGTTTGGAAGGTCCATAGGTTTTAATTAATTTTCTCTCCTCTCCCTTAATCCCTCTTAAAATTTATATATTGATCTCCCTATATTTCTAGCTCTTTATTTTTCCTTGATGCATTTGATTGAAGAAATTGAATTTTGCAGATACTTCTGTATAAAATGTTATGGCAGCTTCACAAAATTCACTTAACTTTGAATATTCCCCACTAACCATTGCTTGGGGAAAATCTGGGACCCTCACAGAATTGATTGAAAGATGGACAGCCATATAAATGTTTTGGATAAATGGATGGATGGAGAGGGAGGGAGGGAGGGAGGGAGAGAGAGAGAGAGAGGGAGAGAGGGAGAGAGGGAGAGAGATATTAAGGATATATTAAAAAAGGGAAGGACATTGCATGCCACTCACAAATTCAGATGATAATTACTTGTATGAATGAATCAATCATCAGTACCGGATTGCTTCAGTACCAATCAGCCCTAATTAGATTGCATCAATACTCCGTGTCTCAAATACCATATTCTTCATTCATAGTACTGATATTTAGTGCAAATAAATCGAGCAGTCCACTGGCACTTATGAATTCATTTTTATATAGGCCTATTTTTATTCAGAGTGCAGAAAGTTTTGCTTATTAAGAAGTCCTTGTACACTTCAGAAGGTGGTTCTGAAAGAAGGGAACGGTCCCATGCAAATTGTCAAAACTGCATTAGTGAGACCTGGGGGAGGCCGATGAGTTAATGCCAAGACAAAGACGTTGCTAATTGTTTGAACCCTTTTGCTGCTTTCATTACCTATCTGGAAGACCATTAGTGAATAGTTTAATTAATCTTAGACTCTGCAGTTGAGTGGGATAAATGAGTACAACAAGCTCAAATAAGTATTTACTGGGGAAGTGTTTCTGAAAAGGCTTCAAGTTCTGCATGAACTCTCGTGTTCCCCAAATGTACTGTTTTGATTTCTCACGTGTGTTTTGTGTGTGGGGTATAGATTTTGTTCTTGATCTATATATAGGTCATGTCACTTAGATTCTTCCCCCCCCTCATTATGAGATAGAGAGGAAATGAGGAGACTGAATAAGGATTCCAGCATGTGCAAAAACCCTTGTTCAAAACAGATTTCCCTACCTTTTTCACAGGATCAAGGAAACGTTATAATGTTAAAAAATTAGGTGGAAAAGTGAGGAAAGAAAGAGAAAATGAAAACAGCCTTACTTTCCCAGTGGCTTTTTTCATCCTGTTCTTAAAATAGCACAGTCTCCATAGTAGTGGAATAATATCACCGGACAAGGATAAACAGTGATATTTGCATCATTTTCTGGCCACTTCATTGCAAAGATGCTGACTAGCAATATAGTTTTTAGTTTTAATTTTTTTTTTGTTTAAAGTCAAACTGTATGAGAAGTAACTGATAAATGGGCTTTTCATAGAAGAGAATATTTGTAACTCAGGATTGAAATGAGATGCTCCCTGAGCTTGATTGTTGATCTGCAAGAAGATGTTTCATTACCAAACTAGGGAACATCATCAGTGCTACTAGTGACTGGGGTTTGCTTTCATTTTATATACTCCTGGCTTGCCATATCGGTTTTGGTGGTTCCTTCATTAGGCTGTTGTTATCTTGTCCGAGTTGGTAGTTCTGTGATTGGGGTACTGTTTGCTTCCTGACTATTGATCTAATGTTAATCTTGGTGTAAATCACTACTCATCTGGGTGTTGATTGCTGGTGTCGTTGTCTTTTGTTTCCTTTTTGGCTTTTTGATGTCTCTTTTGATGTAAATGTTTGCCTCTTTGTGCTTATTGATGACCAATTTGTCTGAGTGCCAGGCTTCTAAGAATTTGGCTTGGTCCAGGAAACTATGGTTAAGTTACACATGGACAGACTTAACCATAGTTTACCGCAGACTTAGTAAATAGTTTCATTATTTGTTTAGCAGAGTGATGGAGTTCGGGAAAAAACTGTTCTTGTGTCTAGTTTGTTCTAGTTGTAGTGATGTGACAGTTGTGGCTCTGCTATGATGTTGGTTACTTATCAAACCATTGTTTTCATAGAGTTTTTTTCCCAAAGGCAGTAGGGATGTTCTAATGGGGTTGTCATTCAGCCTATTGAAAAAATGGCCACCAAATGCAATATAAAGTCCAGGACGATGGTGCATTTATGATATTTTCTATAATCTATATCATTGCTACTTTTACAAGACCAGCCGTGACCTAAAGGAATTACTATCTCTCATGCAAAAGGTCATTAAATGTATATCTTGTTTCCTCAGGGTTTTAATTGGTATAACCTCTGGATTGCAGCCCATCATGAAGCCAAACAAATACAGCTACAACTATATTTATAAACACTCACACCTTAACTGTGCAAGTTAAATTATGGTGTCCTGACATTTAATGACCTGTTTTACTCACAACACTTATTAGCTTGACACTTGAACCCAGATTGTAGGTTTAGATCCTAAAACGGAATCCATGATTTGTTTTACATTTAATTTCTTGGCAAAATATTCACGTAGAGCCAGGAAACTTGCAAAACAAGTTTATTGTACTTTCTTTTGCTATAACTTACCCTATTTTTTAACTCCAAAGGGAATGGTGTGTGTATGTGTTTTAAATTAAGACTTGAGGAGTGGTAGTAGGGATGGAATTCCCCCCCCCCCCGACTCTTGTGTAGTCTGGATCAGATCTTTGTGTTTCTCCCTCCCTGACCAATTAATAAATAATTAAATGAAATGAAAACAAATCCAAACAAGCATGAAGTGTTGTTTGGCTAAAGGGAGCTAAGCACCGCAAAGGTAGCAGAAATCCAGTAATATGGAAGACAGCTGGTGGTTTATGGCTGTTTTCCATGCCATTCGTTCTTGCCCACAAAGATAAACGCTGCATTGTACTGTAATTAGTGTTACAGATTATAAGGTGGTGTTGTGGTGGAAACATGCTTATGGCGTGAAATGTTCCTCTCTTCCCTGGTGCAAATAAATCTGTTTTTAAAAGCATATTTTCTGGGATATTTTGCCCTCATGGTGTGCTATATATTTAAAAGGCTGAGCTTGCTTGTTAGGAGGAAGGAAATAATAATAATAATAATAATAATAATAATAATAATAATAATAATAATGACTACCTACAACGCCATGACCGTGTTGCTAAGATCATTCACTGGAAATTGTGCCAGAAGTTTGGATTTGAGTACAGCAAAAACCACTGGGAACATCAGGTTTAGAAAGTTTTAGAGAATGAGAAACTCAAGATCTTGTGGGACTTCAGGATTCAGACTGACAGGCACTTGGTCCACAACACACCTGACATAACAATAGTTGAAAAGAAAAAAATATGGTTCATTGGCATTGCAATACCTGGTGATGCACGGATTGAAGATAAGCAGCAAGAAAAAAAATCACAAAGCACCGGGACTTGCAAATTGAAGTTGAGCAACTGTGGAAGAAGAAATCGTGTGTTGTCCCGATTGTAATTGGAGCCCTTGGGGCATTACCCAAAGGGCTACCTCGCTATTTAGAAATTCTAAATTTACCGGGCTTTAACATTTTGACTCTACAAAAAACCACCTTACTCGGAACAGCTTACATCCTCCGACGATACCTTAACAGTTCCTAGGTCTTTGGTTAGGACTCGAGCTGCTGAGCTATTAACCAGCCTCAAAGGCTGTGAATCTCACTAAAGATTAACAACAACAACAACAACAACAACAACAACAACAACAACAACAACCACTATGACCAACAAATGTTGAGCTCTTAAGGAGCTACAGTAAATCTTCCCTGGGAAAACTCTTCAAATTGATGTTTCAAGATGGGGAGAGACTTGTTACCGGAGCAACTGGTACATCTTGTGCTGCTTGGCTTATGCAGAAGATACAGCTGAACTCTGGAAAGAATAAGCCGGGGGGGGGGGGGGAGAGAAAGACACAAAACGTAGAAGTCAGCCCACACACTCCTCCGCATCAAGATGTCATGATAGCACTTGTGTTTGGGGAACAGTTTGAGTCAAAGGTGGATCACCCTTCTCTTTTTTGAAGTATGAGTTTTTGATGAAATGATAAGGGGAGGGTTAATATTATTTCTTTTCTTTTTGAACTATTTTTAGTTCCCCCCTTTCTGTTTTGAATACTTTGAGATGGGTTTTTTCCCTTTTCCCCATATAGATATGACTCTACCAATTTTCACAATCCAGTTGGCATTCTTGTTTGCCTTTTGTTTCTTGCTGGCCCTAAAATGAGCTTAAGACCAAGCTATGTGGGTAGCTTGGTCTTAACTCATTCGTGAAAGGTCAGTCCTCTTGAAAATGCTTTATACCAGGGGTGAAATGCTCCTGGTTCAGATCGGTTCGGGCGAGTAGGTAGCGATGGTGGTGGGCAGTTCGGAGAACCGGTAGCAAAAATCCCTGCCCCCGCTCCCCATGCCCAGCTGAGACCCGCGATCATCAGAGCCTTTTTTTCCTTATAAATGGCTCTGATGAGCCAAGCTCTGACGATCCCAGCTGAGTTGCCTGCTAATCAGGCAACTCAGCTTGGATTGTCAGACCCATTTAAAAGAAAAAAAGTTTCTTTTTCTCTCCCCCCCCCCAGCCTCCAGCTTTTTACATTGTGGGTGAGCCAGTTGTGTTGTGTGTGTGTAAAGTGTGAAAGTTGTTTTTTTGGGCTTTTTGTGGCTGTGTGAGGTTCCTGCTTGTTGCGGGGCCATTTTGGGTCTAGCACAGCTGCTTTTACATTGTGGGTGAGCCAGTTGTGTTGTGTTTTGTAGGTTAAAAAAGGGCAAAGAAGTGACATTGACTTGGCCACGCCTACCCAGTCACTTTACCACCAAGCCACGCCCACTAATTAAGCCACGCCCACAGAACCGGTAGCAAAAATTTTTAGATTTCACCCCTGTTTTATACTGTACTTCATTCTGCTTCTTTGCAACTGTGCTGGTGTAACTCCATGCACTGTTTAGTAGTCCACGGTTTTCCAACCTTGGCAACTTTAAACTGCATGGACTTCAACTCCCAGAATTCCCTAGCCAGCATGTAGTAATATAGAACAGAACCAGCAACCTTCTAGGTATCGAGTAGATAGAATAACAGAATAGGAGTTGGAAGGGACTTTGGAGATCTTCTAGTCCAACTCCCTGCTCAAGCAGGAAACCCTATGCCTGTGATGGCGAACCTATGGCACACATGCCAGAGGTGGCACACAGAGCCCTCTCTGTGGGCACACACACCTTCACCAGTTGCTCTTCTGGTTTCTGAAAAACGGCCCCAAAACGGCCCCAAAAACGGCCTGAAAATTGGCCCCAAAACATCCTGAAAACATCCTGAAAAAGGTCCCCAAAATAGCCTGTAAACGGCCTGAAAAACAGCCTGAAAAATGGCCCAGAAAACAGCCCGAAAAAGATCCTGAAAACAGCTCAAAAAACAGCCTGAAAATGGCCCGAAAAACAGCCAAAAAAACCAGGCATGCATGCACCAGCCAGCTGGTCTTTGGGTTTCCGGTGCTCTGGCGCATGCACATGCATGCACATGCACACGTGATCCGAAGCTGATGCATGTCAGGTAGTTTTGATTAACACTAGGTTGGATGTCCAACTTTGGCAACTTTAACACTTGTAGACTTCAACTCCCAGAATTCCCCAGCCAGCATGAATTCTGGGAGTTAAAATCCACAGGTCTTAAAATTGCCAAGGTTGGACATCCCTGATTAACACCATGTTGCATAAGAGTTTGGTTACCTGAGGGATGACTGGAAAGTATTCCTTTCAAAACAACTGCAGGCAATCGTCAGACGGGACATTGCAATTGAAGGAATGTTAAGGTTAGTCTGGAAATCATTTTTTTCCCAAGCTTGCAATTTCATAATTCCTGGCACGAATTTCAGCAGTGAATATTTTCAATCATGATTTTGTCCATGGCCAGGGTTTTTTTAAAAAAAAGTTTGAATGCACATGGAGCCAAAAATCTTGATCGATTGTCTTTTAAAAAAATTCATTATTTTTTTCCTGCTGAGAAAAAGCAACAGACTACAATAAAAACCATATTTTTAATCTCTCTGTGTATTATTTTAAAAGGGCCTGCTTTTAATTTTCTTTATTGCCTGTAATAACTTCTGTTTTGGGATGTTATCCTGTCTGTGATATGATCAAGCTTGCTGACTTTCGCTTTCATTCACATGCTAGTTAAATGTGCGAAAGTTGTAGCTGCAGCACCTCAGCAAAGACATAAATTGGAGAAATCGGGATTTTCTAGTGTGGCGCCTAATAGACAAGCTTCAGGCTTCCAAAACCTTGGGGAATAAATCCCATCAAACCAGGGGTGAAATCCAGCAGGTTCTGACAGGTCTGGAGAACCGGCAGCGGAAATTTTGAGCAGTTCGGAGAACCGGCAAATGCCACCTCTGGCTGGCCCCAGAGTGGGGTGGGAATGGAGATTTTGCAATATCCTTCCCCCAGGAGTGGGGAGGGAATGGGGATTTTGCAGTATCCTTCCCCTGCCATGCCCACCAAGCCACACCCACTAAGCCACACCACACCCACCAAGCCACGCCCATAGAACCAGTAGTAAAAAAAATTGGATTCCACCACTGCATCAAACTCATTTGAAATGTTTGTGTGAAAGAGTGAAAATTAAAAGAAAAAAAATAGTGTTTTAGAGAAGAGTGCCTGTTTATTTATCTCCCACCTTTATTAGTTTTACAAATAACTGCAAGTCAACATAATATTCAACATACTTTTCTCTTCCTATTTTCTCCACAACATCAACCCTGTAAGATGGTTGGGCTAAGAGAGAGTGACTGGCACAACTAACTTTCATAGCTTAGGCGGGACTTGAACTCATGGTCTCATGCTTTCTAGCCTGGTGCTTTAACCATTGGACCAAATTTGCTGTCTTTAGAAAGCATATGACCAAGGGTGAAATCCAGCAGGTTCTAACAGGTTCTGGAGAACTGGTAGCGGAAATTTTGAGTAGTTCGGAGAACTGGCAAATACTACCTCTGGCTGGTCCCAGAGTGGGATGGGAATGGAGATTTTGCAATATCCTTCCCCCAGGAGGGGAGGGAATGGAGATTTTGCAATATCCTTCCTGTGCCATGCCTACCAAGCCATGCCCACAGAACCGGTAGGGAAAAAAATTGGATTTCACCCCTGCATATGACATTTAGAAAATTTAGAAACCATACGATAAATGGATCGACAACTTAATACTGGGAGTTTCTTTTTAAATAATAAATTATTAGTTTTCTAATCAAGACCTTCTGACTAATAAGTGGATGCAGCTTTTCTGAGCTTCGTGACATGATTCTCCAACTTATAGGGAAAAAAATCCAAAAGATGGGGGGGGGGAATGCTTGCCAAACTAAAGAAAAATAAGGTATACATTGGGAAAACTGCAAACAAATGGCATGCAGATTTTCAAAGGGATGAAAACAGGAACAAAAATGCATGCCTTATCCACTGCCGAAGCAAGCTAGTCTAGAACCCATCAAGCTAATGCTAATATATTGTTGCTTTTATTTATTTATTTTCATATTTCCTAATCGCCCATCTCTCTCGGAGAGGGCCACTGGGCGTTGATGTTAGGGTTGGTGATGGCTGTCACTGTTCGTTTTTATGATATGGTGTGAGAACTTCTTTCCCAGGAAGCTCCAGCTACAAAGTACTTGCAACAACCGTAGTCAACAATTGTGCAAGTCCTCTTGTCAGAAATTAAAGCAGTGTGGGAATGTTTTCATGGTGCCTCCTAATCTGATGTTTTTGTGGGACGTCTGAAAATAGCACTAGGCCTCAGCAAAGATAAAGCTATCAAATTTTCTTCTTGTTGTGAACAGGGAACTATTTGCATTGCATATTTCTCCAACATGTAGTTACATGATTTCCTTATCTCTGTGGTATTAGCAAACAAGTCCACCCACTTTTTCAATTAGGACCTGCAACAGCATGTAGCAAATGTTCAGGATGATATCCGGACATAGGGTCCCTTCCTTGAAAACTTCATTGCATTTTAGATTGCTAATATTCCCCGTTACAGTTCCTCCCGTTTTGAGTTATGGAAAGATTGCAACACTGTCCCCATACAATCATTTCTTAAGGGTTATCTGTCATCTCGTGAAGAGCTAAGTCACCACTCAACACCACTAGCTACCCTCCAGATGTTTGCACTTCAGCTCCCAGAATTCTCCAGTTGAATAGCCAGACTAAAGGACCTGTTTATCCTTGAAAAGATCAGAGGGGATTAGTAATACAGGTAGTCCATGATTTACAACAGTTCGTTTAGTGACCATTCAAAGTTACAACGGCCCTGAAAAAAGCGATTTAGGACCCCTTTTCACACTTACCATTGTTATAACATCCCCATGGTCAAGTACTTGGCAAACTGACTCATATTTATGACTGTTGCACTGTCCTGGGGTCATGTGATCCCCTTTTGTGACCTTCTGATGAGCAAAGTCAATGGGGAAGCCAGATTCACTTAACAGCTGTATTACTAACTTAGCAACTGCAGTGATTCACTTTACAACTGTAGCAAGAAAAATCATAAAATGGGGCAACGTTCACTTAAACAAATATCTCGCTTAGCAATAGAAATGTTGGGCTCAATTTTGGTCGTACGTTGAGGACTAGTCGTTTTTGAATAACTGAAAAAATGCCAAGCAAAAGTAAGTTAGGCCCTGTGTTCTCTATCACACCAGAATTGATACGGAATAAAGGGACACAGAATCATGTTGGGACATCATAGAGGGAAATTGAACAGTAGAACTCATTACCCTGAAAACTGGAAATGTTCATGTAATGACTGAACAGAAAGAGGGTGCTTTAATTTGGATTCCTGCCCCCCAAGTAGTATAATGACTTCTCCCAATTCAAAAGTTGCATGAATTCTGGGAAATCTAAATCTAAATTGAAATCTAAACATCTGGAGAACACAGTTCAGGAAATCTTTTTCTTTTTTAGTTGCTGCACTATATGATAAGCTTATCAAGTTTCTACATTGCTTTCTTACTCTATAAATAGTACTGTCTCTGGATGGATGGGTAGATGGATGGATTGCCCATTTTGGGGAGACAGTAGAGAAACAATTAAACTGCCAATATTTTACTTAAAATGATATTAAGGGCTTGAGATATCCTGCAATGTATGAAATAATGTACAGAAAATATTAATTTTCAGGAAAAAATATTGAAAAGGTGTGGGGAAAATTAAGGCTCAGATTATGCATTTTTCTCTGTGTGACACATTTTACCTACTGTTAAATTTTTTAAAACTACAAAAGGCCAACTAATGAAGAGGCATAAAAATCATAGTTAAAACTAAAAGATTTCAAGCTTAAAGCATTCTATTTCAAATTTGAAACAATTGCGATGAATTTGAAATTGACCATTCTGTCAATTCTGGAAGTAATTGGAGTTTGAAACATTCATGATTCAAGGTTGAAAATAGCAGATGCAGACATAAAGTAACTCTTTAATGTAGAATACGTAAGATTTTTATAAATCTGAACAGAAAGTCAGGTAGACATAAATTCTAACCCCCCCCCAACTGTTTTGAAATGATAGATGAAGAGAGAGTATGTTTAATTAATTTAATGGATTCATTGGCGTAGTATGGAAAGAAATATTCATCCATTCATTTGATGTACTGTATGTCTGTCAGGTGTAAAGAATCAGAACCGTTCATGAGATTGCAGCATAGAAGATTTATTCAAATCTTATACAGAAGAATTTTGTCAACTAAAGTTCAATACTAAATTGGTGCCAGAAAAGGGACAACGGAATAGAATAGAATAGAATAGAATAGAATAGAATAGAATAGAATAGAATAGAATAGAATAGAATAGAATAGAATAGAATAGAATTTTTTATTGGCCAAGTGTGATTGGACACACAAGGAATTTGTCTTTGATGCATATGCTCTCAGTGTACATAAAAGAAAATATACATCCATCAAGGATCATAAGGTACAACACTTAATGATAGTCATAGGGAACAAATAAGCAATCAAATCATATTAGGAAACAGTCAATATAAACTGTAACGATACCAGCAACAAGAGGGGTTGGATTTAGAGCGCAACAGCTCTCAGCTGAAGATGTTCTTATCTCCACCCCTTCAGCTCTGCCTGATCTTCTCTACAATGATAATGATGAAATGTATGTCCAACTCTTGGCCATTCTATGGACAAGGGCTCTCCATGTCTTCTGATAGCCATAGCACTTAGACTTATATACCACTTTACAGTCCTTTACAGTGCTCTCTAAGTGGTTTACAGAGTCAGCATATTGCCCCCAACAATTTGGGTCCTTATTTTACCCACCTTCAAAGGATGGAAGGCTGAGTCAACCTTGAGCCTGGTGGGATTTGAACTGCCAAATTACAGTCAGCCGGCAGGCAGCAGAGGTGGCCTGCAGTACTGCACTCGAACCATGGCTCATACATGAACTTACACTATTTCTTTGAGTTGTTCTATGCTCTGGTTGGTGTCAGGCACCATGTTCTTTGGCAGCCTTTTTAAAAATTCCTTTTTCTGCAAACTCTTCCAAAAACAATTGCTTTCTCCAGTGAATTCCCCTGCATGGCATGGCCAAAATAAGTGAGATGCAGTTTTGTGATTTTGTTTTGACATGTCTGGTTTTATACGCTGCAGCACTTGCAATATCCCATCTTTATTTGGTACAACTCAAAGCAGCATAAATACATAGTACTCCTTTCTATTTTCCTCCCAACAAGAACATTGTTCTGATGTTCTTCAGAAGAACAAGAACTTCTTTTGGATATTCTCCGGAGGTTCAGTTCCTAGAATAGTATCATTGAACATTCCTAGTCAGTCATTGGCAGGTCAAGATGAAGAAAACTATCTTAGTGATTAGCACGACCTCATTGCTTAATTTTAGCATCCCTTGGGGGAAGTCTAAATGAAGACATTATAGTAATTGACAGCCTTGGGCCATTCCCATCCATTCCTTTCTCCCTAAAGAATGGACAAATAGTTTTGCTTCCAATCACTCTCTGTTCACCAATTATATTTTTCTCCTCCTCACATTAATAAACAATTTAAAATCTATTTCCTCACATCACAACATACATTTTGAAGATTTTTTTTGCTCAAAATATGGTAGAGCTTTTGTTGCCTTCATCATTTTTATTTAGCCAGAAAAGCGAGAAAGACAAAATTAATTAGCAAATATTGTCAACCTCCTTCTCTGAAAACAAGAAGCAGTGGTATAAATGACATTAACCCAATAACATTTTGCAATCTGCTATAAATCATGTATAATTAGGGAAGACCTTCAAAAATGATGTGAAGAAAAATCTGCCTGCAAAATCTGTGTATTTGTGAGGGATCTTCTAGTAGAGAAGTCTGTGGGGATTTGTTTCTTTCCAGCTCAGAAATTCCAATGTGTGTATGGTTGATCTAATGCCCTTTTGATGCCAGATATTATTCATCTTCTTCAGATTTTGGACTATGAGAGAATGCTGTTTTAAAACCCCTTTAACCTCCATATGGAAGTGTAAATAAGGAAGAAGTATTAATGTTTCATGTTCTCTGATTTCTCTGGGGAGTATAAAATCTTAATTATTGGGGTCAGTCTGAAAAAAATAGAGGTTTTTTTTGGCTCTTTTGTACTGAAAAGAGCTTCAGGCAGTGGAGATTAGCTTTAGCAGGAGAAATATGAACATGTTCTTTTTTTCTTGTGTACATGCCCTATTTTTTTCTATAAAAATATATTTTAAACCTACTTGGAAAACATTTTAGGTTGACCTGATGAGGAGATTTTTTTTCTCCCCATCACAAAACTTTGTCATGGTTACAAGAACACAAGAGAAACAACTCCTTAGCCCCTACAGAAGATCTTTGGAATGACAAAGCAAGTGAGATCAAGCAATATTCTTTCTATGGGTTGTTGAAAGAGTTTGAATATATTTATGTTTTTGCTCAACTCTCAGGCCTCTTGACGAATAACATTTGAAAATGAAACTAAACAAAGACAACGAAAGACAACAATCTCTTTTTTGTAAAAACAAAAAACCCAACATTTATGAAATCCCTGTGTTCTTTGGAGTTCAGAGTTTTAAGGATCTCTTAATAGTCTCCGTTAATTCAATATATCTCCAAACCACTTTAAGAAGTGCAGAATTTTGGAAAATGCAGCCTTGTCCTTCAAGAGTTCTGAAATTGGGCAGAATCCTTCCATGGAAAGATATGTCTAGTTTAATTAAAAGAAGGACTTGATACTATTGTTCCAATATCTAAGGGCTTGATCCAAAGAAGTGGGAGGGTCAACCAATTCTCCAAAGCACCTGAAGACAGGAGAAGAATCGATGGATGGAAACTAATCAAGGAGAGAAGCAACCTAGAACTAAGGAGAAATTTCCTGACAGAATAATTAATCAGGTAATGACTTACCTCCAGAGGTTGTGGGTGGTCCAACACTGGAGGTTTTTAAGAAGAATCTGGACAGCCATTTGTCTGGAATGGTATAGGGCCGTGATGGCGAACCTATGACACGGGTGCCACAAGTGGCACATGGAGCCATATTGGTGGGCACATGAGCTCAGCTCCGGCACGGATGCAGGCGCCGGCCAGTTGATTTTCGGGCCTTCTGGGCCCACCAGAAGTCAGGAAACATGCTGTTTCCAGCCTCCAGAGAGCCTCTAGGAAGGGTGGGGAAGGCTGTTTTTGTCCTCCCCAGGCTCCTAGAAAGGCTCTGGAGCCTGGGGAAAGCAAAAAAATGGGCCTACTGGGCCCTCTTGCCATCACGTGCCAAAAGCAGGGGGAGCATGAGGGGGCGGGGTGCATAGAATTATGGATGTGGGCTCATGTGTGTGTGTGTGCCCCCCCCGCTTTTGGCACGTGATGGCAAAAAGGTTAGCCATCACTGGTATAGGGTTTCTTGCCTTAGAAGAAGACCTCCAAGGTCCCTTCCAACTCTGTTATTCTCTTCTTTTATTGTGCCGTTGTGAGGCTCACTGTATAATCCCATGCACACACCCACACCAATGTAATATTCTTCTGTGAAGAATGCTTTCCCCTCAATGTATTTAATTCTCTTCTTAATTTTTCCCAAAGTTTCTGAAAACATTTAGATGGCAGATAACACAAGATTGGATGCTTTGATAAAGTAATAAATTCATACATAAACCCACTACATTGTATTTCTGTAATGATATATAATTTATCTCTTCCATAAAAACTGAGATCCTAATTTTGTCAAACCAGAGCTTCAGTGGAACTCTTTCACTGTCCTTTCTCCACCTATTTTCCCCACACAACACCCTTGCGAGGTGGGTTAGACTGAGAGAGTTACTGCCCCAAAGTTAGCCATCTGGCTTTCATGCCTAAGGTAGAATTAGAACTCACAGTTTTCTTCTGATTGGCTCAAAGTCAGCCACCTGGCTTTCTTGCCTAAGGTGGGACTAGAACTCACAGTCTTTTGGTTTCTGGCTTGATGCAAATGAAGGTTATTTTTGTGAGTTTTAGATTCATTTTACATCATTAACTGAGCAAACACTAATTTAATGTAATTGAATTTTCAGCAGTTTTTACCATAAAGACAAAATATTGACGTAGGATGGATGTTATGCTAGTTCTTGGACTTTCTTTAGCTAACTTAAGTTTCAGTAAAAGCTAAAATACAAAATAATAATAAAAGATTAAGAAGGAAAGGATCAAAAGGGAAAAATTTAAAAATGACATGAAAAAGTAAAAGTTACAAAAAATGATTTCCAAGTTTCTTCGGTAAGATACAAATACATATTAAAATATCCTCTTACTTTAAATTAAAACAAAGACATCATATAAACAATATACCAACCCAATCTAAAAAAAGTACTGGACTTCCTTTAGTGAACTACACAGACTTTGATAAAACATTAAAGTAAAATCTATAATCAATATGTTGATTGTAGAGAAGAATAAAGAGTATTATTGAAACTTGTTTTATTTCAAATTCCTCAGTTTTTTGTTTTTTTTTAAAGGCTGAAAAATTCTGTTTTGCAGTCTGGTAATACTTGAAAAATATCAGCACATAGAACTGAACAAAATGTCTATTTGAAATTACTAGATGGTATTGTTAAACTTTTGAATCCTGGATAATGAATATATAAGCATCTTCAATTCCTCCAGTGATCAATAATGAAGCACAGGGTGACATTCAAATTCATTTATTCCTTCACTTAGTTTCCTCCCCCCTTTTATATAGCATCCAGTTACCACATAATATGAATGATTGTGTTAATGTGATTTTCAGTCATTCTCCAATGGATTTAAAAGCAATTGTTGGAACAGTTATTTTTTTTTAAATACTAAAGAACAGTTTTTGGAAAGGATAATTTAACTTCTGAAGGAACAACTTTCTATATATCAGGATTACTAGTTACGTGCAGCTGATTGTCTGCCACAAACCTGAAAATCATTTTCTACAAGGGTAAAATTACAGAATTGACTTAATAAGCATTTTAATCTGGACTCTCACTCTTCACATAGCATTAACTCACACCATTCAAGGGTTGTTTTAAATTCCAAAATAAATGTGTTGTTTTGTAGCAAATACAAGTGAAAGCTTTCAACTTACCTAACTGTAAATAAATATCCTTGCAGATGCTGTTAATTTTTTTTTTAAATAATGGAGGATCCCAGGATGTCAAATACAAGCAGGGCACTCTGGAATCTATTAAGATCAAGTTGCATTCCAGCTGGCTGAAGGCCAACAAATTTAGCATTTAAGTAGCAGCTGTAATATGGATTGGTTACAGCTATTACTACACATTGTTATATGCTAGGAAGCATAGATTAGAATAGAATAGAATGGAATAGAATTCTTTATTGGCCAAGTGTGATTGGACACACAAGGAATTTGTCTTGGTGCATATGCTCTCAGTGTACATTAAAGAAAAGATACATTTGTTAAGGATCATAAGGTACAATACTTAACAATAGTCATAGGGTACAAATAAGCAATCAAATCATATAAGGAAACAGTCAATATAAATCGTAAGGATACCAGCAACAAGGTTACAGTCATACAGTCATAAGTGGGAGGAGCTGGGTGATAGGAACGATGAGAAGATTAATAGTAGTGCAGACTAAGTGAATAGTTTGACAGTGTTGAGGGAATTATTTGTTTAGCAGAGTGATGGTGTTTGGAGAAAAAACTGTCCTTGTGTCTAGTCGTTCTGGTGTGCAGTGCTCTATAGCGTCGTTTTGAGGGAAGGAGTTGAAACAGTTTATGTCCAGGATGCGAGGGGTCTGTAAATATTTTCCCAGCCCTCTTTTTGATTCGTGCAGTATACAAGTCCTCAATGGAAGGCAGGTTGATAGTAATTGTTTTTTCTGCAGTTCTAATTATCCTCTGAAGTCTGTGTCTGTCTTGTTGCAGAACCAAACCAGACAGTTATAGAGGTGCATTAAGAATCTGAGGTAACTTGTAGGCTCAAAGGCAAGAACAGGAGTGAAACAGAATTTTGAGGAAACATTGCTTTCCCCTCTCCATAAAAACTAAATGGTATTGTATTTGTTTTCCCTTCCCTTCCCTTCCCTTCCCTTCCCTTCCCTTCCCTTCCCTTCCCTTCCCTTCCCTTCCCTTCCCTTCCCTTCCCTTCCCTTCCCTTCCCTTCCCTTCCCTTCCCTTCCTTTCCCTTCCCTTCCCTTCCCTTCCCTTCCGTTTATTAAGAAGTGGACACAAGTAGAAAAGATCTATAGATTTTCTATGGATCCATAGCACTTAAACTTATGTACTGTCCCATAGTACTATACAGCCCTCTCGGTGTGGTTTACAATGTCAGCATATTGCCCCCAACAATACGGGTCCTCAAAAGTATGGAAGGCTGAATCAACTTTGAGGCCCATCAGAATCGAACTCCTGGCTGTGGGAAAAGTTATGCCTGTAATACTGCATTCTAACCATTGTGCCACCAGGGCTCCTAGGAATTCTGTCAACTTCCTCTGCAAATTAGGAACAAACCATTATTGGCTTTGTATTTATGTATGTGAACCAATTAACAAAACCAATCCCCTTTAAAGGAAACTATTCTTAAGCAATTGCCATGGTTTAGAAAAGGTTTAACATTGTTATCTTTTTTCAGACATATTTTTAATTGGCGAGCCTCTGTATTCTTATTCTTAAAATGTGCTTTGCTGTGGATTCTTGGTCATGCTCTATAATGGGTAGAACTGCTGGTTACAAACTTTCATTTCATGGTTGTCTGTACAGAATCATAGAATTGGAAGGGACTTTATGGGTCTTCTAGCTCAGGGATCTCCAACCTTGGCTACTTTGAGACTTGTGGACTTCAACTTCCAGAATTCCTCAGCCAGCGAAGCTTATTGTGTAAGTGTATTGGAAGAGAAGGCCATTTATATGAATCTAGCAAGATTCTTTCAAATTCTTATAAAATAGAGTGTGTCTTATATTTTCCCTTATACTTCAGTTGTGGAAGAATGATGTATTCCAAATGTTTCTGAACAATACAGGGGTGAAATCCAGCAAGTTCTGACAAGTTCTGGAGAACCGGTAGTGGAAATTTTGAGCAGTTCGGAGAATCAACAAATACCACCTCTGGCTGGCCCCAGAGTGGGGAGGGAATGGGGATTTTGCAATATCCTTCCCCCAGGAGTGGGGAGGGAATGGGGATTTTTTTTTTAAATTTGATTTATATGCCACCCTTCTCCGGAGACTCAGGGCGGCTTACAATGTGCTCAGCAATAGCCTTCATCCTTTTGTATATTTATACAAAGTCAGCTTATTGCCCCCACAACTGGGTCCTCAATTTACCTACCTTAGAAAGGATGGAAGGCTGAGTCAACCTTGAGCCTTGGCGAGATTCGAACCTGCAGTAATTGCAGGCAGCTGGTCTTAATAAGCAGCTTAATAACAGGGTGCCTTAGACCACTGTACTACAGTATCCTTCCTCTGGAGTGGGGTGGGAATGGAGATTTTGCAGTATCCTTCCTCTGCCACGCCCACCAAGCCATGCCCACAGAACCAGTAGTAAAAAATGTTGGATTTCACCACTGGAACAATATCTCCCAAAAACACAAGCCAAGCCAAGCTAAACTAAGCTAATTATACTCATGAAAATGTAGTTCATTAAAGTTTCAAGATGAACAAATGCTTAGCATATTCTGTCTGATTGTGGATCCATTGTAAGCTTATTCCAAACAGAGGTTCATAAAAATACTTTATAGCCTGCAATAGTGTATGATTTCTGATTAGGCTGTAATGATTGTTAATGCTGATTACCTGTTTTCTGTTGCATGTGCTAAGAATTTTTTTTTTGTATGTGTGGTTAAGTTGAAGTGCAATTTGCAACAATTTAATCCTATTGTCAAAAATGTTACTGATTTTTCACAACTGCAATATATGTGGTTCTCCTCTACAGGGTGTGGATGATTTTGTTCCAAAGCAACATAATATGAAGTCTGAATAAATTTCCAATCTTGAGATCTGTTTATGTAAGCCATAGCAACTAAGACATTTAGAACTGGTAATGATAAATCTTAACTATGAAGAACATTAGAAAATATGAGGCCAGATGCTGACTTTCTGTTGTTTTAATTGCAATTTAAAATATAGATAAATTCTTTCATTTACTCCTTCTATTTATAGCCTCCCTCTCCAAAAGCTCCAGAGATATAAGAGCATAAATGTTTAGTCTCAAGCTACCTGTGAATTAAACAGCAAAGCAAATTCAAAAGCATATTTGTTTGAATTACCTGGCGTCTCAGATGGATTAGTATGTCTTTTGCAGATTTTCAGGTTCTCCTCTTTCGACTTTTCTGAATAGATCATTTTAGTAAGCTTTTTCTGATTCTGTCTAGTCCAGTGATTACAATCTTGGCAACATTGAGATACTTGGACTTCAACTCCCAGAATTCCCCAGCCAGCTTCATTCACTTCATATCTTAAAGTTGCTAAGGTTGTGAAACACTGCATTACTCTTCCTTAAGTCCCAGCATTAATAATTAGTCCCATACTTCTCTATTTTTATGCATCTAATTCTAACGGTATCCCATGTAGTGCCTTGTAGTACCTTTTCTTCTTTAAAACATTTCATAACCATGAAAGATGGCTTATAAAATGTATGAAAATTTCCATGAAAAAATTGGTTTAACATTCTATCCCAAATGTAGCCAAGTTTCATTGACATGATTTATATAACATCTGAACCCTAAACCTAGGTTTTACAAATCTGTTTCACCCTCAAAAGAAGGAAACCTTGTCATCATTTTGCAATGCAAATCCTCTTTAGGTCAGACATGTTTCAGACATACTGTTGAAATATCTAGTTGTATTCAGTGTCAATCAGAAGTCGTATCTCCAAGCAACATTTTGGTCATATAACATACTCCAGCCAAACACGTAAATCATTTTATGGCTTACTCTTGCCTACTTCAGCATGTTGTGCAAGGCCAGCCACAAATGCCTTAACTGCATTTTCAACTACATAGGCATCTCTATCATTTTTACCTCTTTCCTCCTTTACTTCTGGTTTTAAATCATGAATGACCTTTATATATTTTGAGCTAGAACAGTAGTAAAATTCAGCCAGCAGTTCCCATTCACGGGATGAGAGGTATAGTGCAAAAAACATGGGAAGCTTTCAAATGGCATGAGCATAAACTGGTTTTTATAAAATATTTTGATAATTCTACAGAGTGAGAGTTAGAGCTGGGTTTTTTTTTTAAATTTTTTTGGGGTCCAGAGAGCATATTTGTAATTTCGAGAGCATTCTCATCAAATGGCTGACAAGAGATATGGAAAATTCACATCATGATAAATGTGAGCAGACATACAACAGATGCTTTGCAGATATTAGTGTTATCTCTTTGAGGTAGACCAGACTTGGACGGCAAAGTTATGAATAGCAAAACTACTTTTATTATAGGATTATAATAACAGAAGTTTGCAAATCTGAATCTGTCTCCCCTCCTCCCTGCCTTTATCCTCAAGGGAACTTGGGAGGGTAAAGCCTGAGGCGTTTTCTCAAATTACATTCTTTCTTTGACTCAGATATCTCTTTATCTTACCGTTTCCTTGGCTGCCACTGTTCCTCTTACTTTCTCCAGGTTATTCTTACAGCCCATTACAGTTGGCGATCATTTTTTTGTTTTCCCTGCCTGGATTCTGCCCTACTAACTCTAATTATCTGAATGCTTTTTCCACACAAGGTAGTAAATACAATGCAATGATTTCCTGTGAATCTAAATTGGGCCCAGAGATATTACTGGAGATAAAGGCACTGCTACCATCTTGTTTTGCAATGTCAGTTTCCATGTAATGTTTTTCTTGATTAATATAATCTGTTTAAAAATTGTTCAAAATGGCGATTGTAAATGGAAAAATAAACAAAGCTCTGTTTTTTTTAAAAAAGAAAAGATCCAAAAGCAACTGCGGCCACATTCAGATGAATATTTATGTAGTGCTCCATGGGATCAGGAATCCGGGTTGCACAAGATTCCTTCCCCCCCCCGCCCCCCAAGATAATTAAAAAGTCATGCTCCTTTTTTACCTTACAAAAATGAAGGGGATAAAAATCTTTGGTTTTTCCCCCCCCTTTCATCCTTACATAACATATCTTTGATACCTAATAATCAGAGGGTTCGCCCCCTTTTTCCTTTTATTTGGATGGAGCTTTTTGCCAAATCAAATCCTGGTTACTGTTTCCTGTGGTTTGGCATCTGTGTAGCCACAGCTGTCCACATGAACTAACAGAAGAGGCCAACTTTTACCCTACCTTTCCCAGAGCAAATTTGCATTTCCTTTTATTTCCCGGTATTTTGGCATTGAAAGGGGGCCATTCTTTGCTCTTTTGCGCTGTCAGGTTTAATTGATCATTGCTGAAGTGTTGTGGAAATATTTGTCTTTTTGACTTTGTTTCTTCCTTCCCCCAGCTTTTTGAAATGCTTCCTTCCTTCCTTCCTTCCTTCCTTCCTTCCTTCCTTCCTTCCTTCCTTCCTTCCTTTCCATTTTCTTGATTCAGTGCTATTTCCTTTGTTCATGGAATAGCTTTCCTCCTTTCCTGTCAAAAGTGGTGAAATTTCGGACATGATGAGTATCATTAAGTGGTATTTCTCACATTCTGAGATGCACAGCAGGGACTCAACCAACAGAATAACAGAGTTGGAAGGTCCTTGGAGGTCTTCTAGTCCAACCCCTTGCACAAGCAAGAGGCCCTATACCATTTCAGACAAGTGGCAGCATGGTCTCTTTTTAAAAGCATCCAATGATGGAGCACCCACAGCTTCTGAAGGTAAATGGTTTCACTGGTTAATTGTTCTCACTGATAGGAAATTTCTCCTCAGTTCTAGGTTACTTCTCTCCTTGATTAGTTTTCATCCATTGTTTCTTGCCTTGCCTTCTGGTACTTTGGAAAATAGGTTAACTTTCTCTTCTTTGTGGCAGCCCCTCAAATATTGGAACACTGCTATCATGTCACCCTAATCCTTCTTTTCACTAGACTAGAC